>NW_024962255.1:7518778-7703100 GCF_019238085.1 Lagopus leucura | reverse complement strand
GATACGGCTCTGTTTAATAAAAATTGCTTTCCAGTAGACAAACACTTTGCAAGTAAGATTCACGGTTGCTGAAGGTGCTGCTTTGACAGACCTGTACCATGTCTGTCTTGGAAGAGGCCATTGCTCACTGTGTCCAGGCAGTGCTGAAGCCACAAGATGTGATATGCAGACAGGGAGCTTGGTACTATTTCTGTATGCATGTGGGCATGTGAGATGGAAACTGAGCCCACCAGGCCTCATTCACACTGCTTTCAGATGCAGAACTCCATAGTTGAGATGAGTCTGGACTAACATTGGAGAGCTGAATTGTTTCCTTTAGAAGACTCCTGCTGCTAAGTGTTACGCTCCTTGTCCATGACTGTAGTTTCTTTATAACAATGTTATTTATTCAAGCATAGTGTATTTTTCAAATGGGGCTTTTGACTGTGTTGTGACTAAGGCCTTGGAGATGGAAATGATGTGTTACTGCATTCTTCTTTGCTTCAGTGCTATGCAGGGCTGACCCCTGTTGGCCTCTCACAGTGTAAATGTTTTTCTGTATCTTTGGGACTGGATGCTTAAGAGTTTTGCTTTTTCTTAGTGCCTGAAAAAGGACCAGAAACCTGTGGCTCATGGGCCAGATAGAGCTGGAAGCCCTTATGTATACCATGTTTACAAAGGCACAATGTCTGAGCTGATATCCTACGATGGACTATATGGCCAGAACTTGAAAATATCCATAGATAGTCTTTACTTAGGTGTCTTTCCTGCTCTATGGACTATGAAAATGCCTGCTTGGTTTTTTATGCAGACAGATTCTTGTTTTCCCTCACCTGCTGAAGTTAATGTGGAGAGCCATGCTAGGAGCACAGCAGCATCTCAGAAGGTGAGATGGCCTCTACCACGTGGTTTGTACTGGTCTGTCCTGCACATAAAATGATAAATATTTAGATCTTATTTTCCTAGATCTCATTCTGCTTCATATGTACCTTCTGTATATCCGTATCTATATCTATTTCCTTCTCTGGGCTGAATTTATTTGTTCTGCGTTATTTTTCAAGTGCTAAATAGGGTTGGATCATAATTGGAAGAAATTTTCTTACTTTAAATGCTTGAGCACCATACCAGTAGCTGTACCTCTGAAATATCTATATGTTCCTCAGTTAGCTCTGGTATGATCCAGTCCCTGTGAAAATCAATGGGTGGTTGTGGTTTTTTTTCCCCACTAAGCTCCTTTTTTCTCAACATTTGGTTGTGAGCAACTGTAAACTAGGGTGCCATGAAGGTAGCATATACTATTTGATGTTTACAACCCAGAGACTGTTTGTTTCCTTATAGCACAAGGACATAAAATTGACAAAATGGAGTTAAGGTTTTCGTAGGCTGAAGGACTGAAGTATGCGCACAAGTATGCGTACAAGAGGGTGCTCTTGGCAAAAGGTGGTGTGTTTGGCACAGAAAGCTTCAACTGTCACTTAGTTTGTGCAGAAATTGTTAATGTCCCTTTTCCACAAAAGCAAATCTTTTGCATGCATGCATGAATTCTAAATCAAACTGATTGATCTGCCTCATAAGTGTAATTCTGGTATGTTCTGTTTTCTTATAAAACAGCCCCTGATAGCACTGAAGTGAATAATTCTATATTTGGCAATTATTTATGAACTGCAGATCTCATAAACACAGCAGATGCATTTCCTGGATGGCAGCCATTCGTGCATCTGGGGACTTATTTACTTGTTATTGAAAATATTAGGCTGGAAGGGAAAGAAAGAAGACACTGCTACCTCTTCCTAATTTTCACCTCTGAGGTGCTTCCCAGCATTCTTTCCCCTAGATTTGTCACATTGTAAACATCCTTTGACATCTTTCAAATATTTAGTTTTCTTAATAAACTCTGTTTTAGTCTTCAGGCTCAGTGCTTTCAAAATAACAGTCTTCTGGGATGTATTGCAGGCCCCACGCCTTGTGTATTTCCATCCAAACCAATCTTTGTGTATCACATGCTTGATTTGAAGAAAAACGAAGAAAATCTTTCAGAATGTTCTTAAAGGCTTTTTCTATTGTACTGTGTGCAACTAAAGATAACATAGGTTGCATGTTAAATGGTTTTATTTCTCTGCATTTTTTGTTTTCATCCAAAACTTGCCCCGGCATTCTTAGTCTCGATGTTTTCTTTTCCATCTTTTGTATTCCTATTCCTCCTGCCCTTCTTTATTCTGTTTTTCTTTCTGTAATGCCTTTCCTGTGAGAAGTTTCAATTTTAGTAAGGATAGATGGAAAGGATGGCATTTGGATTAGGGATTTGTTGTTGTTTGTTTCTTTTTTCCTGCATGATTGAGGCAAGAAGAGGGATGATTTCATGCCCTTAAATGTGAAACAAAGCTGGTATCTTTGGCCTTAATATTTCTTCTCACTGAAATTTAGAACTTCAATTTTGATGTGGACTTAGTCTGGGGAAGAGCATGTTCTTTGTGATAAAGAGCACTTTCTTCAGTGTGTCTTAGAATTTGAAGTGTTTATTAGAAGTCTTTAAGTGATATTAGAAGTCTTTATGGTGTTACATTTGAATCCCTCTGATTTCCCCAAGAGGCAATGCCAGTGACGGGATTTGCGATATTTACTCCTGCTCATGGAACATACTTCTCTTTAATGGAAGAGCAAATATCAAGGGGTTTATTTTTAGCAATATACGACCTTATTCCCTTTATGTGCTAGCTGTATGTTGTGTTTTGTAAAGAAAATAAAACCATATAATGAAAGAGATACCAAATCAAGTGTTCATAGAAAGACACTCCTAATGGGCTTATCAGATCATACCTCTCTTGAGTAGTAGGTTTTGGAGTGCGATATCATTGGTGTTTTCCATACTGAGGTGAGACCAAAAGGAAAGTGGTGCATCAAGAGTGAATATTGGGAGGTATGTTTGTTGGTTGGTTGTTTTTAAATGCGCTTGTGTGCTTCCTATCCTGTCCTTGTGGTGGTTGGAAGCTTCAGTGTCGTCACTACTTCGGAATATTTTTAAAGACATTTTGACTTCACTTTGTTTTTAAAAACAATATTTTTAAAATTTCAGTAATTGCCCTGTAAGCAGTTCAATTATAAATATTTATTCCGCTAGTCATAATAGAGTTTGTCACTTCGAATTTGAATTCGTTTTCAGTCTTCAAAAATGTCTTGAGGCGTCTACAGTGAGGATGTGAATGTCATTTCTGATACTTCTCCCCTGCTGTGTCTTTCTAAGAAATATCTTAAAATTTCAAAACAGCCATTAGGGTTTGATGCAAGATAGCAGACGTTGCGGCAGCTCGCAGCTCTTTGTTGTATGATTCTCTTTCATTTTTTGTGTGAGAAAAGTGTTGAGATGCAACCTCCTGAAGTATCCCATGTTCCCAAAAATAAGCTAATTGTTTTTCAAAAAACTGGTTGGACACATGTAAAAAAAGGGCTTCCTTTTCTGCCAGTGGGTTTTTCTGCATTTCTGATAATGCTGCTTATATGCTAGCTTCCAGATGAGCCCTGAAGCTTGAGGGTACTGCAGAATACATTACTAGACATTTGAAGTAACATACTGCATATAGCATGTGAGGCTTTAGGGCATTTTGTAAGGTAGCTGTTTGCTGTAGAGACACATCCTTGTGTGCTGGCTGTGTGTCTGTCAAAGCTGAGCTTTTTTTTCTTGTGTGAACTCTGGCCTGTCATTTCATCACAATCTCAGAAGCTGAAGTTTCAAGTACAAGCCTGCAAATACTGATTTCTCCCTATCTTTATTCAGAATTCATCCTGAGTTCGCAGATTAATGGTTCTTGGTTTTTCATCTGCAAACCCCATTAAAAGCCCATGGATTATTTATTGATAGGTGAATTTTTCCCTCTTGCTGCTTTAAAAACAAACAAAAAAAAAAAAAAAAAACATCTGATTTCTGTAATTATTATAGAGTATGTTGGGTCACCCAGAGAAAGCTAAGGAGTATCTGTGCAGTAAAAAGGGGATGAGTCAATGAGATGGAAGTAAGAGACTGCTATCATAGAATCATACCTACACTGGAATTGGAGACTGCGAGCTTGCAACCAGAATACAGCTGTTGTGCAGCCCTTCGCACACCTTGTCCCCTGGGTGAGAGGCAGCGTTGCGTGAAAAGTGGCCCCAGCTGCCTTCGTGCTCCAGATCTTGCTGAAATGTGCAGGCTCTGGAAGTGCCGACCTGGTGGCATGCATGGCTTCCTTGTACAGCCTGGGGAAGGCAGGCTCCCAAGGTACTGCATGTGCTTAATGCAGTGAGCTGTATTGATCTTCCGCACTGTGCTGAGGAGAGCAGGAGCCACAGCAGCACATGTTGGTCAGCACATTTACAGCTCTAAAACAGCTCTTCTGAAGTCACTTAATTTGGCTGATGCTGGGCTTGAGCAGTCTCACTCAGGTCAGTAGGTCCTGCCTCCAAATGTGGGTCATTTGGCTGCTCTCTCACTGCTAGTGTCACTAAGGTGATGCTGCAGTAGTAACGTGGCTGCGGATAGCAGGATGCTGGAGCCCCAGTCATCCTTGCCAGACTTAGGCACTGAAAGGACCTTCTCATGTTCCCCCTGTCTGTGCTGAAGAGAATATCAGGCACCAGAAAGATATGGCCTTGTTCCTTGATTTGGCAAAAAGTCTTTGGTTTGCAGCTTATGTGAGTGAGGATAGCCCTGAGTCTGGAGAGAATCATTTAGGGAAGGTCAGGCCCTGGTGGGATAAGCCTTGGATGAGACAGTTTGATTCAGTGACTCCCAACGCACTTGAGTCATGGTCAGAGCTTTAAGTCACAAAGAAATAATGTGCCTCTCACTACTGTGTGCAAAAGATCCTCTCAGATGCTTGTGCTTTATTCAGACGGGCAGTGTCCTACCTAAATTTGTGATCCTAATGCATGCTGCTGGCTGCCTGCCTTCAGCCTGGAGCCAGCCAGAGACAAGTGTGAAGCCCAGGGAGTTGCTGGCTTTTCAATATGCACTCGCCTGCTTGTTCTGTGCTCACCAAGAGGTGATCTCAACAGACCAAAGCTGTGCTGCTTTTATTCCTCATCCTACACAGAACACAGCAGAAGAGGAACAGAGCATTGCCTTTGCTCTCATCCAGCTGCTACTGGTGCAGGGGGCCTCATTGGCTGGCCTGAGCTACTGCTGCCCATGCCACAGCTCAGCACAACCGGTATGGAAAGCTCACTGGCAGCTCTGACCACTGCTGTGCTCCTTTTCAGAGATGGATCTCTGAATCCCAATCTCCAGAGAGATTCTGTGTCAAAACCTGATAAACTGCATTGGTTAGATTTTGAACAGTGTGCTCTTCACATAAGTAGTGAGAAGGAGGATGCTTGCTCAGAAAGTGTTCTATAATTGCATGTGGTTTTTTGAAACTATTGATTGCGTGTCACATTGGTCTACTGAAATATGTCTGTCAGTGTGTTCCTATAAAAGTAAAGAAGTTAATATCTTCCTGCAAAAAATGCAAAGTAAAGATGATCCAATTAGGCTCCTGCACCTAGCTGGGATTTCTAATATTGATGTTGTCTTAAAATTGGTTGTCTTATAGTGCAGTATAAGCTGTACTGGTGAAGATTAATTCAGCTGTAGTCAATTTGCAGTATTACTAAGCAGTATGTTTTTTTTAGAGGTACACAAAACAAATTTGTAGGGACTTGTTTTGTGCTACAGAGCACAAATATAAAAGAATACGTTTATAAATTAAACATCAAAGAAATAAATAGAAGGAATTGGCTGAAGTTTGCCTGCACCTGTGCCATAAAGCTTCTGGGAGATGGCTCTTTATAGCTAAGCATATGTGTGATGCTATCTGTAAAACTGAGGCCAAAACCTGAATCTTCCATATTGTGGTTTCCCCTAGGAAAGTCCATGTGCAGTTCTTAGCTTGCTGAGGAAAAGTATTTCTCCACTGTGGCTCTGAAACCAACCAACAAATAAACAAAAACCCAGTAAAGTCTCAAAGTGGTTGAGCTGGCTACTGGCAGCAGCTTGCGTACACAAGCTCTGTTGATGAGAGAGGCAGCCCTGGCTGCTATGTGGGACATGGGATGGCTGTGGGAGCCTGTCAGGCAGCCTGATCCAAAAGTAGCTGGAGCTATATTTTCTAGAACCAGCACTTTGAAGCTCAGTAGACAGACAGCAGCAGTGGCACAGACATACTATTATGTCTGTATTAGCAGAAGGCAAGGAATAACTAAAGAAGAGTGCTCTGTGCTAATC
This sequence comes from Lagopus leucura, assembly GCF_019238085.1. Classification (NCBI taxonomy): domain Eukaryota; kingdom Metazoa; phylum Chordata; class Aves; order Galliformes; family Phasianidae; genus Lagopus; species Lagopus leucura. The sequence continues at coordinate 7,696,886 of NW_024962255.1, read as the reverse complement.
CAATCTTGCTGCAGTATTAGAGCCATAGATCACAGTAGCAGAACTTGTATCCAAGAGCACAGGGCCATAACTTCCTCTATAGGCAGATTTAGGGAGAGGTGTTGATTACTGTTGCTGTTATCAAGTATCTGGGACACTAATCAGCATCTCTGGTGTTCATTCTCTGGTGTTCTGGTGTTCTCCTTCAGTAACGAAGGAGAGCCATGATTCAGAGGCTGGGAAGCCAGCAGGGTGGAGTGGGAAAGGAAGGGAAATGTTACTGCATCTGTTGGGCTGCTGTTCGAAACAGAACATTAGGACTGATCATGGCTGATTTTTGTTTTCCAAGGGGGCTATCTAAAATACTACTCCAACAGAATATATCCTATTTTTTTAAACATAAACTGGACAAGCTTACTATTTCCCCTATTTTTTTTTGTTGTTGTTGTTGAAAGTGGCTTACAAAGTCTCACATAATTTGAGTAAGGGCTTCATGCCAGAGAGGGAATTAACCCATTAGTCAGTTAAAAGCAACTGGTAAATGAAATCCATAAATCTCTTTGAGATAGTTTAGTTTTTGCTGTTGTTATGCTGCCTGTACAACGTAAATGGAGAAGCATATGTACTTCCTCAGGTCAGATATCCCAAATAAGGGGGAGCATCTTTGTTTTGAGATGTTTTGAGCATCTTTGAAGTAGAATGCAAACCTAGAAGTCATGGCATCTCAACAAGGTCCTGCACATCCCTCAGTGGAAAGTGTTATCTCCAGGAATTGTTTTGGGCTCCTCATTGGAGCAGTTTAGTGATGTCCCTGCTGATGGGCTGACCTTTCTAGGGACCTTGACTGAAGCCCTGAAGCTACCCATGACGAGCAGTCTGTCAGCCTGCACCAGGCTCTTTTGTGTGTGTTGATATGCAGCACCCCTGAGTGCAGGCTGTGATAGTTCATTCCGATGCAGCCAGACCATATCCTCCCAGAGGTTATTTCATAGCCATGCTGGCCTGAGAGGGAGCTTAACAGAATATTGTGATTTATGCCAATGAGTTTGTTATTCAGCCTAAGGGAAGTAAACACCTGTGCTGGAGGGCTGTAAAGTACTGGTTGGCAGTGGTGCTATTTAAAGCTCAGCCAGCTGACTGCACTTAAAAAGCAAAACAAAACAAAAAAACAACAAACCAGACATACATTTATAAAGCGCAAATTCCAATTTGCTCTTTCTGTACAGTATGTGTGAGGAGCTCACAAAGTTGTGTTTTATTCTGCAGTTCTTGAAACCTCATTAATAAAACTGTACCCAAAGCAGAAGGAATGATATTTTTACACAACTTCCCACAAGTTTCCCATATTATCCCTTGGCTTATATTTATTACATAGCTTTAGGTGTGTCTTTCAAAAAATAACAAGACCATTCTTCTTTACTGCTAGAAATCTAAGCCAGCTAGGGCTGGCTTTGGCTGGGTTTGGACTTATTGGCTGACTGCTGAGCTGAAATTACAGAGAAGTGATTTCCAATCATATAGGACCTATTCGAGGTATACTGAGTTGAAAAGCAATGGAAAGTGTTAGTAGAATGTCCAAAGCTCTTAGCATGAACTTTGCAGGCGGACATGAGGTTATGAATGTACAGTGGCACTGACCTGTTGCCACTGTTTACATCTTTTCATTGTGATTTCTATCATTATCCATTATTTCACTGCATTTTTAGTGGGGAAAAAAAAAAAAAAAAACATCAAACAAAAAACCACATTTGTTTTAATTGAAAGAATCTTGAAGGACTTTGCCAATGAAAGAACATAATTTGTAGCTAGTTGTGTATAGCTGGTATTCTCTTATGAGTGTGAAGTAAACACAAACAAAAAATAAGGAACCTCTAACACTGCTGCTGAAAATACTAGATGTCTAGCAGGTAGCCAGTAGCTGGTGTCAGTGGATAAAGAATGCTGTAAGTAATTACCACTGCTTTGGGAAGTGGCTGAGGGGGAGTTCAATTCCTGAGCTGGAATTTGGCCATGGCATCCATTTTGCTCTGAGTTTGCAAAAGGCAAGCTGAGATCTTTGGAGTCTGTGAGATGCAGAGGGGTTTTGTGCTTGATCCAAGTTCTTACTAGTAATAAATAAAATAGAACAGCATAAAAATGCAAGGGAGCTTTTTAATGCAAATTCACACATGTACAGATACATTTGCATATACAGCGGGACACGTGCTGCATTAATGTCCAGTGAATTTTTAAGTGGTAATACATTTGTACAATCTTTTTCCAAATTCAACACCCAAATTTAACTCCTAATTTAAACCAATTTAATGCTGAAACCACTAATGTTTGAAGGCGCACACATCATCCTAATAGGTTCACCTTCTTTTTTTAATAATTCTTTTAGAGAGCAGTGTTTTTCCTGATATCACAGTTAACTCTCTCACATGCTATAGCTTTACACGATAGGCTAAAAAAAGCAGAACCATGGCAGGAGCAGCACATCCACCAGCACTACTGTCACAAGAGGCAAAACTCCATCTGCCTGCCTGTTCTGCTTCTTTTTTTCTGTGCTTTTCATTAGTGAGTTTCTGACCTTGTATGCAAGTAGTAAGATTAGATCCAAGTGCTGAAGTAATTGATAGCAAAAATGTAGAATGATGGTTGTTTATTTTCTCTGTGTAATTTGGCTAAGAATCCTAATAATGAGGACAAGAATAACAAATGTATCTTTGGGTCACCCATACTGATTTGCTATTAAACACACGGATGGTGCTTTTATAAAAGAACATTTTCTTCCCACTAATTTTAGGAAATATGATTCATGTTAGTAATGACATGGTTTTCCATTCTCGAGCAGTCTGTCGTAGCTCCCATGAGGGTTTGTTTCAGTTTAATATTCATAGATGAACTAGCCCTTGTTGGAGAGCTTTTTTTCCTGTTTCTATTTACATTTCAAATAGTTCCATGGAGTTGTGTAGGAGCAAGAGAATTCTCTGCTGAATGCTGATGGATACAATCATATTGATAATAGTATCATTAGTTGTGCTTAGGAATTAAAAATAGATTGCATCAATTTGCATGTGACTTTTTCTTTAAAATGCCATAGGCATCTATGTTTCCTTCATTTTTCATCATGCAAATGCTATTTTCATCTGAAAAGAAAAAGTCTTCTCATCCAGCTTGTAGAATGACATCTGCCATCACCCCAATGCAACACAACTATGCTAAAGGTTACATATGTACCTAGTGCAAACTTTTTTTAGCAGACAATATTATACTAAGTCTTTGAGCTGAGCTTTTGTGAAGAAGTACCCTCGTCTAAGGAGAAAGACATTTGCCCCGTAAATCAGACATGACCAGTTTATAATGGTACTGTGAGACAGAGAGGGAAGAGAAGAGCGGGAAATGAAGCTGAACTCTACATTATGGAGAGACTGTAGTTTCTTGTTATAGCCTCAGGAATCTGATCTTCAATTCTTTGCCAACGAATATATCAGTGTGCTGCCCACGGCACTTTGTATGCAGGTAGGAAGAGACAAGATGTCCTTAATTTTTTAGGTAGGAAAAAAGCTTCATTTCATTGGTACATGAGTCTGGAGCAGGAGAGATAAATAAATAGCTTTACTCTTGTTTGTTCTTTTTTTTTTTTTTATAGCTAGGTGGCATTCCCTGTCAGATACTGAGAGGAGCTTGTAAACCTCTCTTATTCTGATCCACAGGCTTTCTAGTTCCCCAAGATGCTGCTTGCAACTCCAATCAAAATGGAAGTCATTCCCTTCTCTTAAATTGGCTGCAGTTAAATTTCAGATGAGATCCAGTGTTATTGTGGAGAGAGTACTTGTGTGCTGCCGACCACATGATATTTGCTAGACAGCATGAATACATTATGTGCAAGTTTGCATCAAATCTGTATTTGAATTCATATGTGCTTCTTTCTAACTTAGAGCAGGAGTGGTACATGCAGATCTAAGCAGTCTTTTCTAATAGTGAAAAAGACATCTTTGTCTTTGTGGTTATCCTGCTTTTTGTCTCGAGAGTTTGTTAGCCCTGTAGCCAGTGAAAGCCATTTGATGAGGTCCATAACTTTCCTTTGTTTAAATTCAGGATCAATACTATTCTGCACTTCTCAGCTCAGTAGCCTCGCTGTCTGTGTGTTGAACACATTGGACTGGGGAATATTTTAATAGATAGTTGATAAACATGAACTCTCTGCATTTGCGCAGAATTGTTTGTCTAAACAGGGAAGTAAGTGTCTTTGAAAAGATTTATTACATTTCATGCCATTACAAAAACTATAGGTAAGTTATTGGAGAACTTTATCCAAAGAAAAGTTGGATCAGTGATACACTTATAATGTATTTTAGATGTCTTTTAAAAACTGCATTAAAGCCTTGGCTCATCTGAGATAGCCTCAGAACGATCAGAGCTTGTTAGCTGCTGCTGTGGAGAAGAACTGGGAAATGTAGGAACATTTTTTGATACTGGGATTATCCACAGAAATTACAGATACAGGTTCAATGGCTTGTCCTGGCAATTCACAGGATGTGGTTTCATTTTTAGTGAGTAAAATCCAGCATGCTATTGGGATGTGAGAATCATTTTGGGAAACGCACTTGGCTGCTCTATAAACTATTGTGTACTAAAGTAATGTTAAATGCCACTGTGCATTTTAAGGGTGGGGTGTGAGGGGAAAGTAAGGAAGTGCCATTTATGTGTGTTAATGAAATTTTAACTATTCATATCTCGCTCAGAAAATGTTTAGTGATAACAAATAAATGCCATAAGTAGGATAAATAGAAAAATCTTGTCTGTGGTAACTGTGGCGTGCTTTCCAGGAGAAAGTTTTACACAACACCTTAAATGTCTGATTTTTGTTGTCTTCCAACATTCTATTTTGTAAAATTCAAGATTTTTATTCCATAGAAAAAGGTAAGAGTATTCTGCTCTGTGTGATTTTAGCCCTATGTTGTCAGCTTGCAGCGCCAGGGTGCGTGCTGCTTCCTGATAGCAGTGGGTGCAGCCAGGCCATGCACCCACCAACCTCCTTTCCCCATGTCACAGGAGCGGTGCTCGGAGGATCCCAGTCTCAGCAGGCTTTGTGGGCTGCCACCCTTCCCCATGACAGTCCTTGAGTCCCAGCATGCAGTGAGCCTTGATGCAGCTTCTCATTGGGGCTTCAGTTCCTTTTGATGTGTTTGTGTATGATTTTTATTTTATTAAGGCAAATAGGTAACAAGAGAAAAAGGAATGCTGATTTAATGATCAGCTTGTCAATTACAGCTGAAAAGGGTTGTGATCAGTCAGAAAAGGCAGCCGTGACTTTCAAAATCTGTAAAATAGATTTATAATGGAAGAAGATATTCAGTGCCCTAAATATAGCAGCTGCTGCCTCCTCCATAATTCAGTGTGAACAGTAGCTAGTTAGTCCTGCCAAGGGACTGCTTTTTGCTGAAGCATCGTGTTGGCAATACAGATATGAGAAATACTACTGCTATACAGTAATTTCAGAAGCTCTGCGAAAGCTATTTAACATCAGATAAGAATTAACTGCTCACAGAGAGGAAAGGAAACTCAAGAGCTATCTACAGCAGCTACTCTCAAGGAAAAGAAATGCACTGCGAGTGAGACAAAGCTAAGTAGGTTAGTTAGAGAATGAAAATATGGCTGTGCGCTATCAACATGGCTGCATGGATGATGCTGTCATTGCAAGGTGCATTTGTGCATCTGTTCAAAACGTTTGGTATGAAACTGGTTGCCAGAAAGTCACGAGCCTGTTTTCACTGGTATAATAACTGATTTATTAATCACTCATTATAACTACCTAAGCCAGGTCAAAAAGAACAGTTAAGCTGTATTCTAACCTTATATAAAGTTTGAAATACATTTTGATAAATATAACATGACTGTTAGATATATAAAGTATGGTGCATGTGAGTTAAGGCACTGCAAGTATATGGATTCTTCATAAAGACTTTTAATAGTGTGGATCTTTCTTGTAATTTGCCTACAAAGGCAGGAAAAGGCATCCTTAATTTCTGAATAAGTTTTAGGTGAGCTGCTTTGCTGTACAGTGAAAGTTAACTTGCTGCATAAAATACCTGTGGTATAGCTAGAATGTATTACACTGCAAGTTAGTGCAATGAAATCTCTGCATGTCTGGAAAGCTCAACTCTGTGTTTAGGAATTTTACATCCTATAGTTTCCACCTGCTCTCCTATCCTTAATTCCTAGGGACATATAAGCATTGATGCACTGAAGCTGCCCTCTTCTGTTCCTTTTTAGTGCTAATGGCCACCATCATGTGTAATGTACATAAAGAGATGTAAAATCAGTAGCTTCAAGGATAGTGTTAATATTTAGCCAAGTTGCCAGCACTATGGTGAGAGAGAGCTGAGAGACACTTATATACATCAGTGCTGACAAATGTAAGTCCTGTTTGGAATGTAATTTGCTTAACTGTCCTCATCCCCTAGCAGTATGTCAGCAGTGTGATCTTGATGAGAAGAGTGCTTTTTATTTGTTTTCCTCTGTTTAGGGGAAATTGCTGCATGACCTCAATGCAGAAAAGGCAATAATGACTGATGTTACCACCCCACCTAAGATTTGAGAAGGAAGCAGTCAGGAACTTTTCTTGCACTTGCTACCCAGAATTTTCAGTGTGGTGTCAACACTGTGGGACAGTTTCATGTTCGACCAAAACACTGACCTCAAAGAAGCTGGAAATTCAGTTCTATAAATCATTTCATAATTTTTCTACTCCTTGATTTTATGCCATTTGGTAGTTCAAAGAGAAATTAAGAGAAATCACTTGAGGGTTTGCTGTGACCATGTTTAAAAGGGACATCACTTCAGACTGTGCAGCTCATGGTGCTTTCTCCCCAGCATGTGTTTTCTTTGGAAACGATGGCACCTTAGCAAAGGAAGTTGGGAGGGAGGAACCTACTGAACTCACTGCATGTTGATGGTGGGTTTTGGTTGTTTTTTGTTTTTTTTTTTTGTGACAAATACAAGCTATTTTAATTGTTAAAAGATGTTAGTAACAGCTTATGCTTACTGTGTAGCAACCTTTTGCCCATTACTGGGCAGACTGTATGTTTTTTTTACAGACAAAGCTCTGCAGAACAGAAGCTGTGGCCCTGTATTATGCTGTATTATTAGGAAGCTTTACCTTGTGTTGGCACGTGTATTTACAGTAGTATAATTTGGCCATAGTCTATGCATCTAGAATGACTAACAGGGTAGTTGTTGCTTAGTAGCCCTGGTCATAATCCTATTCCATCAAAGTATCCTAATTGCATTCAAGAACAGATTAAAATCATTAGTTATAGTTAATCCAGTGGTTCAGTTTTTCTGTCATTGAATAATGCAGTGCACCATCAATAAAAAAAAAAGTCTTAATAAGCATGTATAATGTTATACCTTGAGTGATGGATGGGTTAGATTGTGTTCATTTCACAAGACTCTGGACATCTCATGTAGCATTCTTCCTGTGATGAGCTGATAAACTTGAATACTGTTCTTGATATTTCTCTGAATGAAACCTATGTCTGTTTCCATTGGGATAGTTCCTTTAGATGGAGGATCAAAGAAAGTCAAGAGGATAGTCCAATAGTTAATACTGATGGCTGGTAGAGTTGCTTTTTTGACTAAACTGTTGTGAAGGCAATCCATTATCAGATATCCTGGCCAACTACAGCTTTTGCAATATTGTTCTTGGAACGTAGTACATGATAGAAATCTCTTCTGAGCAGAAACCATGTCTGAGCATTTTGAAACCATCTGGCAGTTCTGAGGCTTCGTATTGCAGTTGTGTTCAGAATAAGCCTAAAAGACAACAGAGAGAGGGTGTGTTTGGAACAGCTGATTTGACAGCAGTCACATTTCGGGCGCTTAACTCAATTTTAGTACAAAATACTTAGCTGTTGTCACCATGAATCTTATGATTACTTCTTTGCTCCTGGCAACACTGGAATATTGAATATTGCTAGAAATGGGATTCAGACTGAAAGCCAAGTTGTTGTCACATGGCTGCCGTATACAAATGGACTGTGTTTCATGAAATATTCCTGTGATTTTTTTAAGTTAAGTTTTTGGTATATTCTTACAAATGTGTTTGTTTTTGTATACCCACACACCTGTGGAGACAATCACCAGCCACTGATTTCATTAGCTCACTAGTAGTATTTATTGATTTATTTAAAGAGAAGAAAAATAGTTCCCTATTTACTGAAAATGCTGTGCATTACTGCTTGGATCCAAGGAAACTCCACTTTCTGGATTCTGTGCTCCAGTGAAGTATTTCAAAGGAAGAGTAAGGCAGTTGGCATTTTCAATTTTGTACAAAATCCCAATTTTCAGCATGACTTGAAACTAGACTCATGGCAAGCAACAAGCCATCTGATTAATCAGCAGAGAATTTGCAGTCATCAGCAATGCTTCAAGATGATCTAGGAAGGTTTGTTGCCATGTCTCCTTGTGCTTGCCATATATAGTACTTTGCCCTTCTTCTTCCCCTCATCTCTGACAGTTCATGCAAGGTCTGTGGTTTTACTAAACACAGAGCTGCCTGGAGTCTCTGACTTTTGTTTTTTCCCCCCTCCTAATTGGCTTCTAGTAGTTACTTTTCAAGCATGATGGCGTCAAGTCAATTTGTCCAGGAGTCGGTTGTGTGATTTTCATCGTGGTGATTATGTATACACTTCTTCCAGCTCACAGCTTTATTGCCCTAGGTTTTTCCAAAGGCTTGTTGAGGTGTTCTCCATGGAAAAAAATAAATGACATGGGTGTATGCTAGGTGGTGAAGGTTGCATCAGTGGGAGAGAAGGAAATAATAATATAGCCAAATAATTTTATCTGGCTTAACTGAGGCTGTTCTTCCTGGCCCTTAGAGGATGGATGTAATGAAAACTGCTGCTCTCTTCAGTTCTTTATGATCTGGAGAGCATAGAGTGGTGTTGATGGTAAGAAGTTGCCTTGAAAAATTTTATCTGTGTTTCGTTTTCATACAGTGGCTGATTATGGGATTTCTGTGATATTGCTGCATTGGTTTTGCAAAATCATCTCTTGAGTCTCTGAAACATAGAGGTTGGAGATGTACCTCTTTCACATGTACAGTCAATCAATATATTGAAAAGGTGAGCTAATGCTACTGATGAGAAGAAATTGCTCAAGTCGCAGCAGTGGAAGCCCTGAATGATCTATTTTGGACAGGAAGTTCAGGTTTATTTAACAGTCTATATTCCACCTGGTCTGAATTCTTCCTGTTCACAGGGGACAAGGTTATTCTCAAGAACAGTCTGCTGGTGTTCCAGGTCCAAGATAGTTAAAAGTTGGAGGAACTTTAGAATTTGAGCATGGAAACTACAAATAAGGCTTGAAAATGAAACAAAAAGTGCTCTTCAACAAAGCCTGAGATTAGCAGGGCGGAATGCAAGTCATGTAATTGTACTCTGATGGATAAGGGAACAATACAGGGTTAAAAAGTGGAATTTAAAGTGGTTTTGTAGATAGCAATTCACATTCTTTGTGCATACCGCTCATGCCATGCATGTAGCACTTATTTTAGCCCCTAATCCTGAGAGCCCTTTTGCCCTGCTGTATGTCCTGGGGAGGCAGAGTGCTGATGGTGAAGTAATGGGAGCTGTTATGGATCTTGATAGAGTAAACACTGCAGCACTTTGGTGCATGCATTTCATTTGGAATATCTGTAACATGCTGAATTTCACAGGTCACAGCAGGGCTGGTTTAGAGGCATGCTGTTTTGAAGTATTTGGAGACCTGTGAAATTACTTCAGGCTATCCTTTAAAAATGGTCATATTTCAGTCTTTCAGATTTGATCTTAGCTACTCTTGAGGAAGAATAGGATGAGACTGTGGGCGTTCTGTTCAGTCATTTGGAAAGCCCTTAAAGAAACATTCTAAACATTGTTAGTAGAAGTGATGGGATTTCCTTTCTTAATTCTGCAGAGCTTCAGATTATTTGGGGATGATGGCAGATCATCACTCTTGTCAAAGTAGAGAAAAAAATAGCTAAAGGAAAACAACGAAAGGATTTACTGTGTTTTTGTACCTACTTCCTCTTCAGGAACAATATATTATGAAAGAGCAGAAATAAGATTCTCTAGGAAAAAATAAAAGTATTTTCATCTTGCTGTGTGACCTTGACTTAATATGTGGAGGTCTTTTTTCTATCCTTATTTTTTCAATTGCTCTTTATTTTATGCTTCTGCCTAATTATGTGTCTGTTTTCTAATAGCAAATGAACTGGGCTGGCAGCGTTTGAATGGTAGTATAGCAAGCATAGTATTTTCCTGATGGATGTTGGTTCTGTACCGAGATGATGCTGACTCTTTTGTAACTAGGACGTGATTGATTTATTTATTTTGCTGTGCCTGTATGTTCTCAGTAGCCGTGATTCTGATAATTGAAGCACAATGAGTAAATGTGCTTTTCTTGAAGTAGTAACTTGTTAGAATCTAGATCCACGGAGGTAAGGAGTGTGACATCGGGGGGTTCTCTTAGAGGAATGGAGCAGTTTGTCTGGTGAGGTTCTTAATTTCTTTCACTGTATGCAGTCTGCATCTTTTCTGACTTGGCATGTGAACCTGCAGCCTGTGGGTCCCTGAGAGCTGCTTCCTGCACAGCTAGGTGCTGTATGTAGCCTTTGTACTACCTGCACTTGAAATGCCATTTTAAATCACATTTTAAATGCGATTCTGTGATTCCATAAAGTCTTGGTTGAGGCACACGTTAGCTGCTTTTAGTGATTAGGGAAGGATTTTAGATATTAATGTTCTGTATCTCAGATACAATCACTGCTTTCTGAGATATACAAAGTCCCTACAACTGACGACTCCGTAGGAGTAAGCAGCATAAGAAGGCATCGGTAATTGTCAACCATTCCCTCTCTGAAAGGATGCCTGAAATACCACAGAGCTATGTTCTCTGTTCTGGTGGGCTTCTTATATCTTTACCTTTCAGAACTGTCTGAAATATCTATCATTCACTGCAGTTACAGGAAAAATTCTATCCTCCTTGTAAAATCTGGATCAGTAGTCACAGATCACTGTAAACTATTTTAGCTTGTCTTTCCCATTCTTGGGAAGATTATTTATATTGCCTGTATTTCATGTCAAACCATGTTTTTCTTCCTGCTGAATTCTGCCATGTGTTGCTTTGTTTGTAAGTTGCTTCCAAGCCAGTAATCATAAGCACTCCATCTGGTTTGGGAGCAGAGTAGTGATGATGTAAAAGGACATTTCCACTCTTCTGTTTAAAAGAGCCCTCCATCTGTACCAAATCTGCATTTAACTGAGATTGTAAAGGGTTTTTGTTAGGTTTTTCTTTTTTGGGGTGGAGAGAAGATTGATTGTCAAGATGATTTTTTCTTACGTGTCTACTTAGTACGTGACTGTGTCCAAGGCCTTTTCTCTTTCCCAAGCTGAGAATGACTGTAGGAATTTGCAGGTCACGTAATTCAGGATGCAGAGTAACCGAAGATCCTGAATTTTTTTTCCAAGGTCTGTAACAAATTGATTTGCCATTTGTATCACGCCCTTATTGCCCTTCATTAATAGCATGCATGTGAGATCTCATCCTGAACTCTGTAAAACTGATCCACAAGGTTAAAAAAAAAAAATACAGTGTCACTATGATTTATGACATGAGCTGTCAGAGCTGAGTCGATGGAGGGGAGCATGCTTAGATGACTTTTTGGTGCTGCAAGCTTGTCATTTTTTTGTGCTGTTCTTTTCTAAGTCTGATCATCGCCCTTTTAAAATTAATGGAGAGACGATTAGGCATCTTCTCTTGTGGGGATGTCACAACCTGACCTAGGATTGTTAATAGGCAACGATCTGGGCTGATCATCCACTTATGTCAACAGATGTGTGCAAAGCTGAAGAGCCACAAGCTGGTGAGCTGAAGGCAAAGGGCCTGTGGCAGCTGGCACCCGCAGGCTGTGGGCAGGAAGGTGCTGGGGAGTGGGCTGCGGACAAGGCCCTGCTGGCAGCAGGCACAGGATGGGGGCTGCGCAAGGGGTGAATGGCACAGCCCCTGGGTGAACCAGACATGCGGAGGCTGCTGAATCCTTTTCCAAAAAATTTTTGTTGCTCCTTTCCAAGGAACTTGTGCTTTATCTCTGGGAGAGCTGCCAGGTTGCCAGTTATTTGTCCCTAGTCACGGTGCCCAGCAGGGGCTGCAGTTCAGGGGAGCCTGGTTGCAAGGGGCTGCCATGCTGCAATGGGCTGTGTCTGCTGACAGGGCTCTTGTGAGTGTCCATAAAACAGCTCAACTTAACACTTTCATTGACACAAAGAACTGCTCTGCAAGTTTGAAATGCCATGCGATTCGCTTGAATCCCACTACAGAAATCATTGTATTTCCTTTTTTCTTGCTCTTAAGCGGGTTTTCAAAGGTGTTCACCTGGTTCTTTCCCTCAGAACAAGACTCTCTTCACTCAGAAATGAAAATTCAACTACTGGATAGTAGCTGTATGCTCTTGGGTCTCCAGGGTTGTGATGTTTCATTTTAGCATTTTGAAATGATAACTCTCAGTCCTCAGAATACTGAGTGACTTTAAATTCAGCTTTAGAAATTGGATTTTTCAGGATGCTGCGTATTGCTGGGGTAGCTCACGAGAGCACCATCGTTGCAGTAGCTGTGGTAGATGTGATTGAAATCTCTGCTGCAGGGAACTGTGCCACTGATCTGTCAGGGAGGTAAAGTCATTTGAACTGACTTGGTCATCATCGTGTATTTAAATTAAGGTGGAAGGCTCTCCTCCACCCCTGCAGACTGCTGTTAACTTTAGTTAACAGTGTTTAGTCACTGGCAGAAGTGGATCTTAGTCATAGATACTGAAATGCCATAGGCACAATTGTGCAGAAGCAGTGCGTTGTTGGTAATAACTGGAGAGCGTTGTTAGTGACATTAATAAAGCCATTCCAGGCTAGATTACCTGAGTGTGTGGCCCATGTTATTCCTTATCAATGCATCTAGGCCTCACATATTTTGCTTTCCAAAAGACTGCACAGGTAACTTGCAACAAGCTCTGCATTATAACCAAAGAGCAATAAGCTGCTGCCTTGCAGCTCTATTTGAGTTGTTGCAGACATGGAGAAATGTGGAAATCTGAAGTTATTCTCATGAAATTTTGTATAGATATTTCTCTATTTCTGGATTTCTGGACATAGCTTGTCTGGCAAAACAGGACAGCTTTGTTATTTTTGTCCTCATCTTACCCCTTGTTCTGCTGTAGCGGTGTCAGGGTACAGCCTGTGGTGGGTTGTCACACAGGCAGGGTGAATCCTCGTAGCAGTATGTGCTGTGCAGGTGCCTGCAGAGAGTTGAGGACAGGTAAACATTTCATTCCCTCACAAGAGCTGCAGGGAAGCGTGCAAGTAAATTCCTGCAGTTGGCAATAGCTTCCATCGTAAAGGAAAAAGTCTGCTTTGCTGAAATTGCACTTTTCTTCCATCCCTCCAAAACAAAACAGTTTTGTTACTGATACAGCTTTTTACCTCTTGAATTTTGGAACCTGAAGTACATTAGAAACAGGCCTTCTAGTTAGGAAAATAGCCTCTAGAACCAGCAATGTAAATCTACAACAATTAGTCATCAGAAAATCTGAATAAATATAAAATTACCGTGGAGTAGGAGGCTGGCATATGTGGCATTCAAAGCACACAGAGTGTAAAATGGTGTTATTGTTTCCTTTAGAAATAGTTCAAAGTAGTCTGCATTAGAAAGAGCTGATAAGCAGAATGACAAAAGCTCGTTTCACGAGTGATTCCAAGCAGCAGTGGTTTTCTGATCAGCTGATGTTGCAGCTATTTTGGGTATTCCACAGATCATGATTGCATGCAGCGGGAATGATTGGAGGCTGCAAATATGGTAAGTGAGCCAGGAATCCTGGGACACGCTCTGTTACTAACTTCGTAGTCTCCACAAACACTTGTCCTTTGCCATTTAAATAGCCAAGGGAATGCTAACAAGTCCCTGTGCCTAGTTCTTAAAAAAAAAAAAAAAAAAAAAAAAAAAGAGAGAGAGAAAGAAAAACACTTCCTGAGGCTGCTATTTTTAGCAGTTGTGCAGTGTCCAAAATGTTAACTAATTGAATCGTCAGGTTTCATATCTGGCCACAGAAAATGGCAGTGGAAGAGGGAGAATGCTTTTCAGAACAAGTAAGCATTTGAACATTCTGCGTTGAGTGAGATCTGTGTATTGAGTTCTTCTAGATTAATGTTTTAAGTCTTTAATTGTATGAAACAAAAGAAGTGGACGTAAGAAGAGGTATGTTTAGGCTTGTGTATGTTGTGTTCTAACATTCGGGTTGTGGTATAGGCTGCAGCAGCAATCAAATGGTACGTGGAAGTATTTGTTTCGCTCCTGAATAACTGCATTCTGTTCAAGGCACTCTACAGATAAAGGTGCTTATTAAATTGCAGAAACTTACCGTTTTGTTCTGTGATCGGAGCCTTAACTAACCTCGGTGAATATAAGTTTTCTTCACTGAAATGTTTTAGCCCATCTTGCATATTTTGGAGAAAAATTATAATAAAAAGCCTGGTGATAAGTACATTTTTAATGATTACTTTATCAAATAATGCAGCTGCTTTACTGATAATCCATAGGTCAATTAAAACTGAAAAAGGAGCCTGCTACTATTGTGCTGGTAGTGACCTGTAAGGAGGCACCCGTATCACTCTTACTCTCTGGGGTAGTCCCAGTGACCTCCAAGGTGCTCCCTGTGTGCTTTAAAAATTCTTGCTGTGAGTAAGCTGCTGTGAAATGGCATCTGTGTCCTGGGAACTGGCCTCTGAAGGTCTCCGTGGATTGAGTTATTTGTGGCGGTTAAAAAGCACAAAGTTAAGCAACCACTGTTGATGCAGCTTTGCTGGAGAACTAAAATACAGGTTCCCGAGAAAGTGTGGTATCCAGTTATTAATGTTGATGAGTGCCAAGTTTTCTGGAAACATTGGTTCACAGCAGTATTTTCTGTAGCTGGAAACATTACTGATGATAGCACCCAGAAGTTTATTAGCTAATTTCCATGTCAGCAATAGCTTTGTGCTCAGGAATAATGCAGTAGTGAATTCTCTTAAATATGTATGGTTTGGTTCACCTCCTGTCAACACAGAACTGGGTTGTCATTCCCTGCTGAAATCTATCTTGGAAATGCTGAGCATTTTCTGGTGATACTCTCCTTGTCTGAAAATTCATTGCAACCAGGAATTTCAAAATTGAGAAGACGTTTATCCCAGGGTTTTTCTTTGTGAAACGACTCTCTTGTAGAAGAAGATTTTATTAGATTGTGATGCTTTATGGCACTTGATTAAACTCTTCTGTTTTTCAGTCCTGCAGATATTATTTACACTCTCCTGTCTTTTCACGCAGTAATACCAAACTTCTGATGATAAACCTCTTTTCTGATGCTTTATTTGAGCCTCAGCGGTACAGCCTTCGGTGCTGCCCTGACAATTGGTGTGTCACAGCAACCAAAAAAGAACGAAGGGAAACTCTGCAGCCCTTGAGCCATGGGCTGGCATGGTGTGGTCTGCAGCTGTGCTGCAGCAGGGCACCATTTGCTCTTGCTTTATGGGGTTTTGTGCATAGAGACTGTTGCTTCCATTAGTATATGCACTGCTTGCCTGTTGAAAATGTAGCTGTTAGAAATGGAATTCAGCTATGGAGAAGGGTTGTGGAATATATTTGCAAGTGTTCTGCTGACGGCGCTTATGGTAGATTCTAATTCTCATTCCATTTATATATAGATGTCCTATTGGTTGTCATGTGTGCTTTAAGTGTAAGAGAGAAATGTGATCTACGTCATTACTTGTTTATCTTGTAGATTTGCTGTTCAGAAGCAGTGTTTTTAATTAACATTGCATACTAATGGCTTATTCTCTCATCAAATGTTAGGGGAAATTCCTATAGGGCTGGTAGGTAGCAGTTGGCCATAGCCTCTTTCTATAGGCGTATAATAAACTAATCTTCAATTTAATGCTGTAAGTAAAAGCCAATTCTAAGTTTATGCTTATTAAAATACTAGAAGGAAAGCTTTTTAGCCCAGTTTGTTTACTCATGCAGGTGATACAATTATTTTATTTGATTAAACAATATTAGTTTCCAAATATGTTTAATTATCTTGCTCAGAAACAGTGCTGATTCTCAGGTGATAAACTCAGAAGGTTAAGGAGAGGTGAAATGTTCAGACAGTTCTGTTACTTCTATTTTTGTCAAGAATCTTGAAGCACCTCCTTTGATGTCCAGGTCATCAGCGTTCTCCTAAAGGACTCCAAACCTTTAGTGCATAGTGGCTTTGAAGGGCAGAATAATGATGGTTCAGTTCTGTTACTGCAAAGTGACTGTGCAAAAATGGCATCTTCAAATCTGCAGTGAATTTCTAGCTTTATTGGTTCCACTGATTGCATCTCGTTGGGCTAGGCCATATATATATTTCACAGTGAATCTACAAAGAGGTGTCAGGACAGTCTGTTCTGTGAAGTGTTACAAGCTCTGCTAAGGTAAACTGCTGTTACAAAGCTCACGTGGTGCTTCTAACCAGCCCTACAGAACTGACTGTTAATGCAGTTTATGTGCTGTGTTGCAAATCTTGCCCCAGAAGCCCTCTTGGTACTTGAAAGCTTTTTAGATAATTCCCCCTGATCCTTCTGATTCAGTCACGTGGAGCACGTGGGGTTTTCCAGCCAGAGGACTCTCCTTAACAAGGTTTTCAGGTGTGTAAATTGTAAGAGATTCTTTGCTTCTGAGGTTATAACCCCTACTGGCAAACCTCTAACGGCTGTTGGCACTAAGAAACCAGTAGAGGTTTGTGAATCCTGTGAGAATCCTGAGTGGAGTATTAAAGCTTTTAAACCATAGTAGATAGGCTTTGCAAGTAGCCATTCAAATGCCTCTTAACTTCCAAGGCAGAATTATTTTGGTTTTCAATGAAGGATACATTCAAAAGTGGGCATGAAATGGAAAGGTAGAAACAGAGCAGGGAACTTCCAATTCCTAGGAAAGCTCTTAATAGTTTGTCTAGCTACAAGAGGTTAGGTAACCCATTTACAGTTTATAAAGTTCACTTACTATAGTGTTATTAGGGTACAGTTTAGGGAATAGTTGTATTATGCACAACTAGTTTGTTCTGTTTTATTACCAACTTCCCCATCACTGCAACTGACTGAAGCATATTTACATAGTATTTTTGCAGAGAACTCATTTTATGTGAATAAAATCTTTCCTTAGAATTAGCAGTATTACCAGACTTAGGCTCATACTCAGGTTTTTTTTTCCATTAACTTCAGAGGACTGTATCTGAAATTACAAATAAGTACACTTTAAAAATGTTTTGAAGAGGATTGTTGATTGTTTTTTTCCTCACCTATCTTGATTGTAAAATCAGGTGCACACAGAATGCAAGGTAGACCAACTCATGCCTCTGTTATCTGAACAATGTGACATTGGTGTGGAAATGGCTTTAAATTTAAATTTGAGCCTAGGATGTGCTGAAATTCCTTCCATGCTCATTGGGTACTCAGTTTCTGAGCGAGAGAAAATAGCAATACCTCGCCTTATGAGCTGTTATTTGTGGTGAATATAAACATAAGAAGAAACCCTCCAAGCACATCCCAATCTTCTCTAGCTCTTTGTGACTGCAGTAGCAGTTATGAAAGTCAGTGATTTATTTTATACTTGTAAGTGCATGATAACAAAACTTCAGAGAGTAAGAGATGAGTCATCACAGACCCAGGAGTTGCTTTTCAGAGTTTGAAACAAACTTTCAGAAGCTGAAGCTGTCAGACTAAAGAACAAATCTTGAATTTTAGATGCAGAAATCTTTTTGCCCTTAACTATATCGGATGCTTTTCATCGATGATATATTTGAGTTGATCACAAAGAGCATGGTTCTTTGGCTCATTGCTCACTCCCAGTGCAGCGCAGTGCAGGGATTCACTGGTGAAAACAGTGATTACTCTGGTTTTGTGCTCTTGAACAGTGTGTCCCAGTTTACTTTGTCATCCAAGTTTGCATTTTAATTCAGGGCAGTCTGACAGCTGAACAGTCAGTGGTAAAAGGATCTGCATCTTCTCATTAAAAGAACATTTGTTTGTGTTTTTTTGCAGATGTATGTTGATTTGTAGTTCTTAAAAATTAGGACCTTGGTTTTGGTGCTATTAATTCAGCACATGCATGCTTGTAGATGTTTTTTGTAAATTCTTCAGGGGAAGCTGACACATTAAAACTGTGTTTCAAAGTCTCAAAACTGCATCTGTGCAAGCTGGCAGTGAAGATTTTGAGTTACACAGACCCTTGCCTCCTGTCCAAACACTGGTCTTATGAGATTCTTTTGATGTCACTTCAAGTGCTTTCTGTTGGGCTTTGACATTGATTTTGCTAGAACTCCAGGTAAATTGTTCTGAATTGTGTTGAACATCAGTGATGACAAAGTAATTGTGGTGACAGGTAAAAGGAGATGATATCTTGAGTGAGATTCTCAACATGTATAACATTTGAGCATAACATCCATGTAGCGTGGATGTTAGGCAAGTGTTTCCCATCTAAGTTTGCATGTCTTTTGTGCCTTCGAAATTACACTTTGCTCTTTGTAGAAACTGAAAGGTATAACAGCTACTTTCCATTTCCATCCTGTGTTTGAGTTCTCTTAGGAAGGACTCATTCAGGCATTTAAAGACAGCTGGGGCTGGATTAGTCTCATCACAATTCACACGACTGGCTAGATTTATTTAGTGTCTGCCAGAGAAGACCGTGTGCATAAAGTCTAAGCAAATTGTGCAGTAGGAGGGGTGCATTAGAAGTGCAGTTTTGCAGGAGCTATGTGTCATTACACACAGACCACTCTTGCCCTGGAAGCTGAGAAATTTCCTTGTGTGCACCAGCCTGAATGTCTCTGGGTCCTTTTCAGTCATCTGCTCCAACATAGGTGGCTCATTTCCAGTGGTAACTGAGCACAGATTCAGCATTTGGCAGAGACAGCCAGGAGTTTGCAAGTAATCTTGACACTGATGCATACTAAATCTTTGTGTCAGCCTTATTTTGTCTTATGGTCCAATAGGGAAGAGACTTCTTTTTCTTGGATGTTCTAATGTTTTGATTGAAGATTTCTCGAAGGTAGGAGCTGAATCTAAAATGCACCTTTTAAGCTCTACTTTGGACTTAAACGTGTGCAACTGAGAGTGAATATTTTATTCTCTCTACAAAAGCTTGTTAGATAGACTGTTGCTCACAGGGTAGAGACCCTGTTGTTGCAAGTACACTTGGTTATGGAGTCAGATACAGTTGTGGCAGAAATGAGGTACTGTAGTCTGACCAAGAAGAGAGGTTTCACGTAGCTTGAAAACTCTATTTTTTTTAACTTACAGAAATCAGATCATATAGTTAGAACAGGATTGGTCATAGAAACATAGTAAATAGTAGAATATTTTGGTTAATTTATCATGTGCAATACAATAACATGATCAAAGAAAGCTGATAATTAAATTGCATGATGGGCCAAACAAGTAGAGGGATTTGTTTGGTATTTGACAATAATGACATGATTTCTCATTCGGCAGTCAAATTCAAAGAAGGTAGCTTTTCTTAGCTGAAGGATGTATCCTTTGAATTGTCAGGCAGTAGGAAAAAAGCATTTCCTCTTGCCCTGTGGTTGTGTTTAGGGTTGGGATCCCAAGAGCATCTCTCTGAAGGATAATTAAAAGCAGAATTGCAGATAGCAGTTGGCCCCAGGCTGTCACGTTCTTATCAAAAGAAAACATGTATGGCAGCATGGTACATAAAGCTGTAGCTGTTTGCACAGAGAGCGGCATTTTATCATCCAGGCCAACCAATGTCCTTTCTGTTGAAGAAGATGCAAGTGGAATTTTCTCATGCATATATAGTTATGGGGTAGCAGGGAGAATAGATGGAGAATCTCCTGTAGAAGATCACATGGCCTGTTTATGTCATTTGGTTCAGTCATTGCTGCTAACTGGTCAGTACAATTAAATCGAAATAAAGTTTCATCCCTTTCCAATAACATTTGCCTGAATGAAAATTCTAAATTAACGTAAGAACAAAATCTTAAGAAATGCTGAGGACCCTCAGTTTCCAGTGTATGCTTCACACTCATCAGGGCCTTGCAGCAAAGAAAAAATCGATCAGTTTCAGTAAGCCACTCTTATCAAAATAAGTAGAAATTGTATCATCTGTTTTCTCAGGTCATCTCATGCTGCTGCAGGACTAGTTTTACTGAGCATGTTTCCAAATGGAAGTAATGTAAGTTCCTCACTTAAAATGAGGTCATTGCCTCCCCCCACAACAAATGTTAGGCATGGTTAGCATCTTTTAGTTGGGACTCAAGCCAGAATGCATCCTGCTCTGGCACAATGGGAACCTGCTGGGGGTTTCCCTTCACAACAGCTACTGTTAAAGATGGAGTGAAAAACAAAACCCTGCTCTCAACGTGGAAAAAAAAGACTGGATTTTTAATCTGAAAAAGAAGCCACTGTAAGCAGAACACAAAGGGAAAAGAGATGAGCAGTAATAAAAATACCATCAGTATGGGAGAGGGGTTATGCACATTGAAAATAATGCTTGTGGGGGTCCACTAAATGGAATAACCCTCTCTAGTCCCATGGAGAAGCCCAGCCTGAGCCCGGGCTGACAGTCAATGTAACATCTGCTATCAGATTTTGTCTTTACTGACGATAAATAGCCTGTTATTTCTCTGGGAGATTTTTGCAGAAAAGATACTGAATATTTATTAGCTAGTGTGAGTCAGCATCAACATTTTCTGTTTTAAAGTGGAAGCTTAAGGTAATATCCTACTGATTTAAAACATAGTCTTTCCTATTAATGTGAGTGTTTTCAACACATACACTGCTCTTCACAACAGGGACATAGTCTCTGGCCTTACAGCTGTATGTCGCTGGGACTGGAGTACCTTTGAGTAAAGCAGAGCTGGGACATACAGTGCTGCTGCTGCACACCTTGTTCAGCCTCAGCTCAGTTCAGAGTCAGTCCTGGGATGAGAGTTGCTAAAACGAGCTCCAAGGTGGGGGAACCTGCTCTGGGCTGCAGGCCACCTGCAGCTGCTAGTTTGTTTGTATGCTTTGTGGTCGAGTTGATTTTTTGCACTGTGGTATGTGGAATTAGGAATGTGGTATGTTCATTAGACAATCTACATTTATGCATTTCTTAAAAGCACGAGTAGCTCCTTTTTCTTCCAAAGAAGTACAATTGAGGGCCGCCGCGCGCCCCCCCGCGCGCGAGCCCCGGCGGCCGGGGGGCGGGCAGAAGTCTTATCATGCTGGTACTCTCATAAATCCACTATTTGTGAAATACTGTCTTATTGCTATTCTGGAACAAAGCGCTCTGCACATCTGAGGTGTATATATCCAAAAATTAAAACACTTTATGAATTGTGATTTTAATTTAGGCCTGGGTTTAAAGATTGGAAATACAGATTGGAAGATTGGAAATCCATAAGGGAACACAACAAAGAGCTGTGGAAGACTTAGGGGAGAAAGCCTGTGTCAGATACACAAGAAGGGCTGCAGTCTTTGTGGCTGAGTGCAAAAACATCTGATGTTTGGGCTGTTTTGATGTATGTCCCATGTTTGTTGTTCTCTTGATATTTGTCAAGACAGCGTAGAATCAAAAGCTCATTTTCATCTTCATTTCATGTTGGGATTGATTACAAAGAAGAAGTGGGGAGGGGGGATCAGAGTAGATTGCTAACGTACAGAATGCCTCTCTCAGGAATATTGAGATTTAAGTAATTAAGATGGGAAATTAAAAAAGAAAAAAAAAAAAGGTATTTTTAGGTCCATCAAGGAAATGTCCTATAGATGCATTGCCTGTGTGGGGCTTGTCTTTCAGATGCCAGTTAGTGTGGAGACACAGAGTTGGCTGTTTCAGAGCAGTGACCTTCCCCTAGGGAGCACCTACCTGCATGGGTGTCCTGAGGGAGAGCTGGAAACCTAAGACCCCTTTTTTTTTGTTCCTCTTCTGTGTTATTTAATACATTTAAACAAAACAGATCATTAACCAGTCTTCTACACAGGCTCCTAGGCATGATGGCAGTCCAGATAAATAATTACTGACATTATTGTTAGGCTTGTTTGGACTCTCAAATCCTTCAGCGATTTGAGCCTCAGCTCTGATGCTGTTCCTACCTGTGCAGTGGCCATTGCAGGTTCTGTCATGGACTTAAGGGTCTTTGTTTTAAATAAAATAGTCTCAATTGGAAATGGCACTTCTCCACTTAATTGTGATATTTGAAAAATAAAAGGTAATCTTAAAAATTGAATTTAATCTTTAAATAGAAATGTGAAGATGAGAGAATTTTGGACCTACAAATGTCAATGTTCTGGTTTGATTTTTTTTATCAATTTTTTTTTTTTTTAAGATTCTGTTCTGAGAATCATGGCAGTGGTAGTTCAGCTGCGCTGTGCCCCTCTACATTATTGTTATTAGGATAATATTAGAACGTTATTATTAAGATGACATTAGAAATAGATTTTGTGTTTAAAAAAAAAAAAAAAGAAAAGCTTTTATTTATGATGAGCTGTAATAAGCAAACAATTTAGACAGC
Organism: Lagopus leucura; assembly: GCF_019238085.1. NCBI lineage: Eukaryota > Metazoa > Chordata > Aves > Galliformes > Phasianidae > Lagopus > Lagopus leucura. Next base: position 7,674,331 of record NW_024962255.1, on the reverse strand, counting down.
CCAAGTCCACTCCTACTGCCATTCTCTAGGATAGGTTTGTTTTTCCTGGGTTTAGGAAAAGATGAGATATGATTGCTTTGCATTGGCTTCTACATTGCATAGAATGTCAGTTGTAGCTGACTGTTCTTCTCTCATCTGGTTTTATTTGAAACTTTTCTGAGTATGGCTTGGTTGAAAAGATGTTGGAACTTAACACTGAGAAGCTACTGTGAACTATAAAATATGTTTCTCCTGTCTGCAGTCAACAGTAGACACCACTAAGAAGTCCCAAGTCTTGGAGCAGATTAGGAACTTAAACCTTATTATTGTATTCTGGAACACAAAATAATTTTGTCTTCTGCAAAAGATTGCTCTGGGTGCTCTGGAGACTGTCCCTATGAGCTGTTGATTGCAGTCACCAAACGATTTTGTTAAAACTGGTTTTGTTTGTTTGCTTTCTTGATTTGGAGGGGAGGTGACTGACCCCTGTGCTCCAAGTTGGTAACTGTTTGTTTGTTTGTTCTTCTGTTTTTTGGGAATGAGGTGTCTTTAAAACAAGAGTATTCAAGTCATTTTGCAAGGTAGAAAAAACTTGTAAGACTGTTCTGAAATAATGCCTTAGTCATAGGGAAACTGGAAGCTGGCAATGCTGCTTTTAGAGAGGCTGGAATTGATTTAGGTTTTCAAGAATGCTGGCTCACTTTTCTCTCTGATGTTATAGCTTGTTTCTGCTTATGGCACAGACTGTAATGGGTGGAGAGAATCCCAGAAGCCTGACTGAACTTTTGCTCAGTTGTACAACTCCAGTGTGTTGTCCCGTTTGTTAAAATCTCCAAATTTCTATGTTTGGTGTCTCAGAAAAAGGAGAAAATTTCCCCAGCCTGAGGACTTGGGGGCTTCAGCTAAGGTCAGGAAAAATGAGTTTCCCTTTTTTGGTCTGTAGGGATGTATTACACCTGGCTGCTCAGGCAGCTTGTGCAGTCTCACGCACAAGTTCACATCACATTCAAGTAACCGGAAACAATTAGTGCAGCAACTGGGAGTGCTTCCTTAGATGGGCTGAGGTGTAGGTGAGTTTGGGTTGTTCCCAGCGTGCTTGGGGGGCAGTTTCTCTGGGTGCTCCCAAGTTCTTGCAGCATGCCTGTGCTGCTTTTCCCTTCTGCTGTCCTCTTGCAGTAAGACACTGGGTGAGAAGAGCCCAAGCTGCCTCTGAGCGCAGTTCTGTGTCCCTGGCCTGCTCTCCTGCCACCCGGGGGACATAGCTGCTGGTGGCACTTGCGTTGCTGGGTAATTTGAGCAAAAAATAATGTTGTGAGTGGTGACTGGCAAAGGAAGGCATTCTGTTTGTTTGAGAGCTTTTGGGAATAGATTTGTACATCACTTAGCAGCATCTGAGCTAGCTTATTTGAAACATTTTTATGTGCCCACACTGGGAGTATACCCTGACTCTTATCATTAGAAGTCCTTAAAAGACACGGCCATTGCTGTCCTGCACAGTGCAGCAGTCATTTGTTGCTAACGTGTGTATTAGCTATTTATCATTCCTTCTTTCTGCTTTCTCTCCCCCTCCCTGCGTTTTGTTGAGCAGATAGAAAGGTTCAGATCTGTCTGAGCGTTAGCAGTGTTTCTTGTCTCATGTGAATTGGTGTGACTGGCTGGAAGTGATTTTCCAAAGCAAGACTCTCTGATGCGTCCTTCCCCACCCAGAAGCAGCTGTAAACAGCTGATGTTAATTAGCGTCCACCTGCTGACTATGCCAAACAGGCATGCCATTACGCTGTGACAAAAAAGGCTCCCAGTCTATTAAGCCTTCCCTCATACCTTTGGTAATGCTGATAAAATGCTGACCTGGTTTTTACCCCAGTGGCTGCTGTTGCTAAGCACTGAGAAAATGACCTGTCTCCTGTAATAATCTGCATTGCACAGTTCAAATGATCTTCCCAATGAGATTGTTTTCCTGCCCCTCTCCAGGCAGCTATTTTTCCCCACAGTCTTTACAGGGCTGACCATGCAGCTTGTAGCAGCATCCTGAGCCTGATTTTTTCATAGAGCCTAATTAAACATTGGTGTTGGAGGGCTGTTTTGTTGAAAGCACATCACAGAAATTGATTTGTAGTGATCAGCATGTCGTACTTGGGAAATAATGATTTTGAGCAGAGAAGGTTGTAAACCAGTAACTTAGCCTTGGAAGCGTAATGCTATGTGCACAAAACACAGAAGAAAATAAGTCCATAAGTAATAGCTCTCTCTTTGAGAGAGACAGTGAGCACGCTTGTGCTGAAAGCATTAGTGAAATAGCCTTGTAGCTTGTATTACTACAAAGAGGAAAGCAATCTTCATATAGCTTGCTATTTTGCTGTCATTATGCCCAAGATTGCTTCATCCTATACAAAAAGAAGTAACTTCAAATGGACTTGGAGGCAGTGCTTGAACAGAACATCCAGTTTGCAGCAGCTGAATTGACAGAAGTCTGTAGCAAATCTAGAAAATGGAGGATGAAAACAATGAGTTTAGGCTGGATGGGTAACTGAGCATTGGGGCCACAATGTGTTATATTTATCTCAACCATTATTGCTTTCATTTTTTTCCTATGAAGATAATTACCGCACTTCTAGAACCTTAGAGGACTTTAAAACACTTAAAAGCTATAGTGATGTAAGCCTGCCATGAAATGATACTGAGGAAAAACTGTGACAGTTCCTGGAGGAGAGGACACAAAAACATGTGTTGACTTCTCAGAATGTCAGGGGAAGCTGTGGTGCAGATAAAATCAAAGATTTGTCCCTCTGGAAAGCTAACCCAATTCATTCCACTTGCTCCAAGGCAGGATCAGCATTATCATCCTTGGTGGATATTTGCATAACTTGTTAAAACCCTCTGGGGAATGGGAATTGCTTTCAGAGATCCCTTTCATGACTTAACCATCCTTTCTGTCATGCTGATATTCAAGCTGAAGTCATAATAAAGAAAGTTTGAAAGACAATCTTTAAAGGAAGATCTGAAAAATAATTAAAATTTTGTGAAGAAATAATGGCGCTGTGCCTAGGGATTTCTGATCACTGAAATGTGGACAAATATTGTAAATAAAATGCGCCGTAAAGTGAGGGAGAATGGGGAAAATGAAACAATCACTGTAAAGTGCCTTCACTTGTAGAATTTAGTTTTTCATTCAAGTAGTCCAGTCCTTCAACACAGAGTATTTTGCTTTTTAGTTTGTTATGTGAGATCTCACAGTAGCAGTCCAGTCTGTTTATTTTGACATTGAATATGATGTGGCTCTCTTAGAAAGAGTGGGGTGATTTCCTTGGAGTCCTGTGCTGTGTCTCACCATGACTGGGTAACAGATGTGTCCTTGGCTACTAGCCTTGCATGCTGGTCACTGCTGCATAATTGACTTGTATTTGTGAAGTCCATGTTGTGCTGCCTTGTCAAGCATACTTACACCAGAGAGAGTTAAGCAAGGAGGGCAGGGTTTGACCCGTATTTGAGAAGGCATTTTGAGATCTGTTGTCATCTAATTAAATGTATGCATAATACATTGTATCATTAGTAACTTCTTTTTCAAGAGAATATAATTTTATATAGTGCTGTAATTCCTAACAGAATTTTTTCTTCTTTCTTCCAGTCTGACACAAATGCAAGTTACTTGAGAGCTGCTCGAGCTGGCAACTTGGAAAAGGCTCTTGACTACTTAAAAAGTGGAGTGGACATCAACATTTCTAATCAGGTTGAAAAATATTCTGATCAAATTTTCTGTAAAATACCTCTCTCCTCCTTTCTCAAGAAAAGACATTTCTGTCTATGTATTTGCACTTTGTATCAGCAATAATGTGTTTGGTTTCGGATGAGTCATGTTTGCATATCTTACCCAATTCAAACTTTACCCCTTACCAAGACATCATTTCAATTCCACTTGGAGAACATTATGCTATTTAACATTATCTTTCATTCCATTTGCGTTACATCATGTCTTGGACAGCACACAGGACTTGAGACCTCAGAGCTAGTATATCATAACTCAGTTCATACTCTTTTCTTGCAATTTATTTGTCATACGGTTCACATGAGAATAATTTTTGGAAGCAGTCCTCTCACTGGGATATAATTTATCAGCTGCTGATGTGTTATTTACTCCAGAGGAAAAGCTATGCCAATCTTTTAAGTTGCATTTCTTTGTTGTTTTTTGTTTGTTTGTTTGTTTGAATCAGAATGGGTTGAATGCACTCCATCTCGCTTCCAAAGAAGGGCACGTAGAAGTTGTCTCTGAACTGATACAGCGAGGTGCCAGTGTGGATGCAGCGACAAAGGTCAGTCAGGCCCATCTGATTGTTCTCTTGGCCACACTGATGCCATGTATGTAAGGTGTCAGCCAATTGATTGCAGACATTACTGCAGCAATAATTAATTATTTTCCACTGGTTAAGTTAATAGGAACTTGCTGGGTTGTAGTAAATGCCGGAGATGACTAGGGATGTGATTTACTCAATGAATTGTGGATTTCTGTGTAGGTTTCTTTCTTGTGTTTTCTAGTAACCAAAAAGAATATTTCATCTCAGGAAATACTGTATTTTAAAGTGGACTGCATTCTTGACAATATTGTTGTGTATTCAAGGTTGAGTTTTGTAGTCTTCTCAAATATTGCTGTTTCTTATTTCAGAAAGGAAACACAGCATTGCACATAGCATCCCTGGCTGGGCAAGCAGAAGTTGTCAAAGTGTTGGTTACAAATCGAGCCAATGTCAATGCACAATCTCAGGTAAAGTAATATTAGTTTCTCATTTGGAACATTGCTGATGATACCGTCTGTCTCCCTTTCTGGTGTTAGTAAGTGTGTTTGGTAGATTCACAGTATTAATGCTGGCCCTTGAAAATCAGATTTGATGAAGTCAGTATTAACTCTGAATTGCCCACCTCATTCACCAGCAGAAGAAGCTTAGAAATAACATCTCTATTTTAAGCTGTTCAGGAGCCACACAGGCACACACCCCTGGAGTTTAAGAAAGCAGAGCCACATCCAGGGGTGTTTGGAATATACTTGTATGGTTCTTTGATGTGCAGCACAGCAAAGCATTTACCCTTCAGCTTTAGATCTGCCCTCCGGTGTGTCTTATGAACTGCTAATTTTTACAGAGACAGAAGAGATACTGATGAAACCAGAGAGTGGGAGAGAACTTTTTCAAACGACAGAGATCTTGTTTCACATGATTTAGTGTCTGAGGCTTAATTGAGGCCTTCCCCTTTTCCCCTGTATGAGTAGATACCACAAGCATATGCAGAGCTTTTAAGTACGGTGAAGTCCTTTGAAGGATCGTTTAGATCAATTATGGAAGATTTGAAATAAGGAAAAACGGTGTTAAAAGAAAAGAAGTAGAAAGAAACAGGAAAACATTCAGGCTTTAAAAATGTGTAAACCATTGACTGTTGGAAACGAGAAGTAGCTATGTCACAGGTGACTCTGGAGTCCTCTCTTGTTCATGTTCTCCCTGCTCGTGGATGAGCGTCAGAGAAAGAAGATCAGATTAGGAGATGATATTGTCATCTGGTCCAGTATTGCTATTTTTCCATACTATGACAGTTTGGACATGATAGACAGTGTTTGGGAAGAGAAGGAAACCTAAGAAGCCACGTTAAAAATATTTTATGAAGATGCACATTTTAAATGAACATTTTAAAATGGTTTATCAATATGAACAAAATATTTAAGAGGATCCCTTTCAAGAATGTTAGATACTTGCAAACTATATTTTATGTTTATTTGCTTGGACAAATGAGCTACTTGTTTCACTTTCTCACTCTTTTATGCTAGCTAGGTACTCTTATATTTAGTTCTAAGCACAACAGAATTTGAACGTAAAGAGAAAAATAGCAATAATAGTTCCAGTTAAAATTTTCTAAGTGTGTTAGGATATAAAACAAAGCAGAAACATTTCCATTGGTTTTCCTGCTGGAGAAACTGATCTTTTCTGATTGTGATTTAGAACTTGTGTATTCATCCCTGAAAATAAAAACAATCTGGGATTGTAAACACCTTATATAATTGCATTGTCTGTATACGCTAAGGTTTTGCCACGTTACCTTAATTTTGCTAAGATGTGAGAATAATAGATTTTCTTTGCCATTTGTATATTGTCCATTCTACACCAGTATCTGTGGGTGTGACATTCCACCTGGGATCAGTCTTCCTGAGGGGTCCCTTGTGGTCACTGGAACTCCCTGTTAACTGCTCCTGCACCAGGAACAGTGGCTCTGAGCATAACTTAACTGTTGTAGAGCTTGTAATAACATTCTGCTGATTTTTATGTACCAACAGAGAGAAACCCCCAAAGAAGTTTTGTTGTTGTTGTTTGTTTGTTTTTTCAATACTGACCCTGTTTTATGTGAGTTCGGCTTTATTTCTTCTTCACCTGAAGGTAACAGCTCAATCCTGCTCAACACACTAGCATTAGCAAGGTTAAGTCTTTAATCAAATCTTTGTGTCCTTCATATATATATATGCGTATATATATATATATATATATATATATATAATAATTCTGAGTCTGAATTTTTACCTCCTCTTGTAGTATGTTAGCTCTCTTATCAATTTCTATTTCTTATTTTGAGGGAAATGAAAAAGTAGGGTGTGGTGGAAAAGATTATGAATACCCTACAATAACTTCGATATAAGAAAAAGGATTCTGCTCTGCCTCCAGATGCTAATAATTCTTGGTTCTGAGAAATGTCACCTATTATTTGTTTCCTGAAACTAACAATCAGGAGTGTTGAAGTATTTCGTGCTTGTTGTCTAAATGCAACTGTTTAAAACTTAAGAAAATTAATCTTAATTTCCAGCTGAGTTACTAAATAGGCATTGAGTGTGTCATGAAATTATAGGGAAAAGTGCCAGACTGCTATTCACTATAAAAAGTAATCTGTAATGTGACAGACACCTCAGTGAGCACTTTATGGGGTTTTTTTGTTTGTTTGTTTGTTTTGTTTTTACCATTAAGCCAGATTTTAACTGTGCTGTAGCAAAACTGGTAGGTCTCATTTCTGGTGAGAGCACTGACATACTGCTTTGCCTCTGGTAGAACTTCAGCATTGCACTTCACGCTTGTAGTGTGCTTTACTGAATTGAGACCAAATTACCCAAATACCAGAACAGGAACAGACCCTGCAGCCTGTGTGATTCTTGTAAACATGTGGCTTCACAGCTGCTCAGTGTCTTCCTGACTGTGAAGTTCCTCTTGGATCAAGCATTCACGTGCCATTTCCTCTCCAACTGTCATTTTTTCTGCGCTCCTGTTTGCCTCTGCTGCCAGTGAAGTCTACATGCTTGGCCCTGGGTCACCTGCACTCTTGTGCATCCACGTTGGATGTGTGCCATACAACACTGCCCTGTTGCTGTAACAATCCAATGTCTTTCAGCTGTTTTTGCCATGGCTAATACAACTTAGCCATCATTCGCTGCTGCAAGTCTTAGACTATAATTTCCCTTCATCCCTCCAGCATGCAGAATGTTAATGTCTTGTTGCAAATGATGCAACTGTATGGCCCACCTCTGGTTGTCTCCCTTGGTTTCCTGCAGCAAGGTCAGTGTCCTCTGTAGCAGCACTGCTGAGTTACTCCCCTGTTCCTTCTGCCCTGCCGAAATGTCTGCTCTAACCATGTTGCAGCCCTGAGGGTGCTGACAAGGTCTCAGCAAAACCCAGTCATATGCACACACTCCCTGACCTCCTCATTACTGAAGCCTGATGAAATACCTCTCCTGTTATACCTCTTATTTTTAACTAGCCCTTACCTCCTGTTCTATTCTGTTTACTTCATTGGCTCTCACAGAATGGGATGAAGTGTTTATGAAATGAAGCACACCAGAATTGGTTCTGTTTTTTTGCCATTGGAATTGCTTCATTGACATAAAAGTGCAGCAAGCTCAAAAGCTGTCTGTGGTTGTTTTTCATGTTCAGGGTAACACCGAGCTTCTGTCCTGTTTTTGCAATAGGACTACTTGATTTGTTTAAGATTTTCAAATTGTTCTCCCTGTTCTCAAAAGGGCCTAGATACAAAGAAATGTGATCTCTAGAAATTTTAAAATGCACTCTTTGGTTTTTGTTGGCTCTTCTTTATTCATGCCACTCAAGTTCAACCTTTCCCTGTCTTTGCTGTATGTCAGCACATCTTCAGGGTTTGAGCAAGAAACACCAAGTTCTGGTGTGAGCGCTGAGCTGAGCTTCATTTTCTTCGGTTGAGTGCTGTGTAACCAGGCAAGAGCTCTGGGGTCTTAGGATGGAGCAGTTGAAGAGAAGAGCTGCTTGGCACCATTGCAACTGACAAAAAGGGTTGTGCTGGAGCATGATAAAATAATTGGTTGTTTTTATTGCTGGTGCTACTTTGGTTGTTTCACCTCTACCAAACTGTTTAGTCAATATTATGTGGATGATGCAAGTTGTTACTGTAAAGTGAATTTATCCACTGGTTCCTGACTGTTGCACTGAGGAACATGCAGTGTTATATGAAAACCAAGCAATTTCGGGTTCAAAGCAGCAACTTTATGAATTCCTTTTGAAGTACCTTGAAACCAGAACAAGTATCATGATTTCATTTTGCTGTTTTGGTTTTGTGAGTTATGTCAAAGCTCTGAATTTCAGAAATGCATAGGACTGTAGAGAAGAATTAAATTGTGGAAATCCAATTCCTGAAAGGTTGTGGCCTGTGTACGGTTAAGGCAAAGATAACAGCATTGACTGTAAGTGGAAAGTACTTGCCAGAGAATGAGTTAAGCCTTTCAGCCTCTAATACTAGTTTTGCATTGATTGAAATCACTCACTTGAGCATAATTTGACAAATGCTCTAATGTGGTCAGAAACACTGATAAACCTTTGTCTCGAACTGCTGAGAACCAGTCATCCCAAGATCTCCTGATGCCTGAAATGTGAAGTAGCTCAGTGACCACAAGCAGGCTGTGTTCTACAGGCAGCTCTTTGAGGAGATACAAGCCATAAATAGGAAGCACAAGTGAATTAGAAATGAAAGGTAATGGAGAAAAGAGAAAAAATCATTCTTAAGTCATTGCCCTTGCTGTCTCTATAGATGCGCATTGTATTTGCCTGTCCCATTTTGTATTTTGACCTGCAGTTGCATTTATCGTGAATCAGAGCTTTTCTCTACCAAATGGTTGTTCAAACTGACTTTTAGTTTGACTTCAGTGGATATAAAAGGAACTATTCTTGCTTATCTGTAGTAACTTTCTGATCAACTGAAAGTGTCTTTTAAAATAATAACTACCCTTTTCCTATCTTCGGTTAAATCAAGGGTGGTCATGTCACTAACTAGTATGTGAGCAAATGCTGTTTGTTTGTTTTCCTGCTAATCTACCTGAGTTTGGCAAGCCTTTGCTATGTATAAAATGTTTGTGATGTGTTTACACTCCTGTTTTCCTGTTTCAGAATGGTTTCACTCCTCTGTATATGGCAGCCCAAGAAAACCACCTGGAGGTTGTTAAGTTTCTTCTTGATAATGGTGCCAGTCAGAGCCTTGCCACAGAGGTAAAAGTTTGAGTTTTTCAGTTCACAAAGAAAATACAATGCAATCCAGTAGTAACTGTTGCCAGCTTTCACCAAGCTTGTCTTTCAAGTACGAAATTGAAGAGCAGAAAAAAGTTCTCTCTATGAAATGTGCTAATGAATATTGATTTATTGACTTCTCAGCAATTTAAACCTCTTGCCATTTCTAGAATTAAAAAAAAAAATAAAATAAAAAAAAAAAACTAGAAACAGTTCTAAAAGTAGATATGTTCTTAGTCATTTCTGGTAATCTTTCAGGTTAAGTGCTCAGAGAAGCTGTATGCAAGATGTAACAGTTCTCTGTGCCTTCATTAAAAGTACAGACTAATATAGAGGGCAATCATAAAGCAAGAACTGTTTATGCTGCGGAGCCAGCTCTGGGATATCAGGGAAAACCCAGGGTTACTAAGTGCTTGGAGTATTTTCTGAGCTGCATTTATTGCCAAGTTGATACCCTCTCTGCAGCATGCAATTATTCTGTCTGGTTTTGCAGTGATAATTGCAAGTTGACAGAATAATGGAAGATCCATCCTTAAAAGTGTTCTGTGATCTTTCTCAAACAACAGTTTTTATTTCTAGTTTTAAAGAATAATTATAACTCAGTGAGGAAACTTAGAAAAATATTCAAAGTGATTATAAGAATAGCAGACATTAATATTCCTAAAAATAGTCTTAAATAGCATTTCAATAGGACTGCATTCCATCTGTTAAAAAAAAAAAGTATTTTATCTCTAAAACTTTTTAGGAAATTAACTGCTCCATGTGAACTGATTCCTCAAAACCAATAATGCTTGAGAAAGTTGCATTTTTTGCAAAATACGCGATGAAAAATTACTTCATTGCTTCACTGTACATTGTAACATCATTGCTTACTGATGTATGTAGAGAATCTTCTGTTTTGATGACAATATTGTAAAAATAATTCATGGATGAAAAGCTTTCAAAATCACCTATAATCTGTGCCAAACTGATTTTCTGAAAATAGAATTAAGTAGAATTGTGCACAAGTAGTTGGTTCTGATTCTTCTACACTTTTTCTCTTGAGCTTCTTATGTCAGTTTAGGCTGAGCTGTTGTCCAGCTCAGCCTGATACCCATGCTGTAATTCCTTTAAAGATTCAGACTACAAAACAATGTTGCCTTTATTGCCTTACTTGTTTGTGATAGTTGCTTAGGAGTGCTTTTTGTTTTCTCTGGGTTAAAGTTTTTATATGAAAATTTAATTTCAAAAGCCTTTGTTTAGACAGTTACTACTTAACTAATTATTCATTAATGATAACTCTTCAGCAAAGACGTTTTAATATACATTAAAAAAAGTAGAGCCACACGCTGTCTTTAAATCATGCTTAGTTTTTTTTTGTTGTTGTTGTTGTTGTTTTTTTTCCTAGAGTGGGCTTTGCTTTATGTTTTAAAGTGTAGTTGCTAATTATACTACTGACATCGAGATACTTGCAATTGTTTTTTGGGGTCGGTAATTTCAGATAGCATGTGGTGGAAATGCATTCTTGTCATTGCTAATATTCCTGGTCTCAGTTTCTTGGCCGTGGTACAGTGATCTCTGCACAAACTGAATCTGTTGGAGGACCTTGTCAGAGTTAGGAAACCGGAGTATAGGCTATAGCAGCTATTTTGGTGTTGAAATGAAGTGCTCCCATTTGTACACTCACTTTTCCCAAAGGAAAGGGGAAGATGTATTACTAGGATTTTTTTTTCCTCATTGTTAGCAGCATTTTTACCAGAAGAGGAAGTCTGTTGAGAAAAGATGTTGGTGATAGTTAAGGCACTTGTCTCTGAGAAGCAGCTGACCGTGCCACTGCCGTTGGCTGTGTAGAGAGGGAAGCAAACATCTCCAGGTCACCATGTGTGTGCTGTCCCTTTCAAGGTTCCTTCAGGTCTCCATTTCTGCAGGTACAGTGTAGCTATATTGTCAGAGCCCTCTGGTGGGGATATTTGTGGCAGTTTTGGCCTTCAAAGCTGCACAGTGTTTTTCATACCATGTGCCTGCCTGCTGGAACATCCCTGGGACCACAGCCCAGAGCCCTGCCCCGCCTCTACAGGAGGGTGAGCATCATGCCAAGGAGAAGGCTGGGTTCAGTGAGTTAATAAATAAATCATTCAACGAGAAAGGAAAAATTAACTGAAAAAACAGCAGCTCCTTAAATAAATGACTTGTTAGGAACCAAGGAATTTCATTGAGTTTTCTTCTATCTTTTCCTCAATTTTTTTGCAAAGATGCTGTCTCTGTCTTTCTTTTCTTTCCTTTGTTCTCTTAAGATTAGTTTCTCTTTGTTTTGGGAGACAGAGAAGAAATTCCTTATTGAAGACATTATTTCTACCTCCAACAGCTAAAAAGTTAATGTTTGAACTCTGCACTTCTGGCATTGTAGGGATCAGCATACTTCTATGATATTGCTGTGCTGCTGTTTCACACTTATGTAAACATACAGTTGGATCATGACAGAAATAGTAAAGAAATGATAGAATGTGTTTTCTACCTACCACCCTGTATTGAGGTTTACTAATAAAAACTCTGAACATACAGATCAAGTGTTAAAGTAATAACCAAATAAATCCTTAAGTAGTATAATTTGCATTATGATTTCGGGTGATTTGTGGGTATTATACTAGATAAAAGTGATTCTAAATAATAACTAATTCTTCAGTCTTCTAAAAATCCATTAAAATACAATTATAAAAACATCTCGGGCTGTACTTCTCCTGTGTTTGAGGGATCCACTCTAAAATCTATTAAATAAGTCTTCTATTTTTCAGGTCTTCTTCCACATTTGGTTTATCATTTGCTAGTCTGAAAAGAAATAACTTCTGTTCATAAGAGGATTATATGTCACTTGTATGCTTTGGAGTTATAGCAAAGCAATTGGTATATTGGGAGAATGAGCATTCTTTTTCAAATATTACTGAAATGTATTATTGATACTTATTGTTTAAATATATACAGATATTGTTCAAAATCCACATTTAAATATTTGAGAGTTGAGATGAAATTTAATAATAAAATGGAAATATATGTTATAATTGGTAGCTTTGGGGAGGAAGAATGATAATTTGCTATGGAGACATCATTACCACTTTTAAGTAATACCAGCTTTTTGTATTTCTGTATACTAACACACACACTTATGCATATAGTGAAGTGTGTAAAGTGAATAGTTTAATGTTTTTTTCCAAGTCAGCTTTGTTTGCATATGTCTTATAATTTTACTGTCACCTGCAATGAGATCTCTTCACTCCCATTTTTCGCCCCCTGGAAATTTTGGAATAAGTGTTGAGCAGCCTTGTTGTATGTTGCAGGATGGTTTCACACCTTTGGCAGTAGCTTTACAGCAAGGTCATGACCAGGTGGTTTCACTGTTGCTTGAAAATGATACAAAAGGAAAAGTCCGTCTTCCTGCTCTTCACATCGCTGCTCGGAAGGATGATACGAAGGCAGCGGCTCTGCTCCTGCAGAATGACCACAATGCTGATGTGGAGTCAAAGGTCAGTTGTAGGGATATAAGGTTTGATGCTGTTAAGTGCTGAGCACGTCTTGTGTCCAGTGAAGATCTCCCTTTATTAAAGTGTTTGGCTTATGAGTTGCACGTAACTTTCTCTGATTGCTTGTGACTAAAAATAATGTTTCGTTAGCTTCCCTTGCCTCTTTTTTTCCTCACTCCCTTTTTGTTTGAATCAGGGCTAACTCCTCTTTTAGAAATTTTGCAAATGGAAAATAAAAGCAAAATATTATTACAATCATTCTCTTGAAAATGGAAGCCACTGTTGAGGTGGTCTGCTAGAGAGACCATACAATTAAGTCATTTGATTAGTTGTTTGTGAAATTGCCACTTTAAGAATTCTAATAAACATGTAACAATTAACATTCAAAATACTCAATCATTCAGCTTCCATTCAGTCAAGCTTTCTTTGTGCCAATTGTGCTGTCGTTTGAGCTGCCATGCCATGTAGCAATCATGAAGCTTTTTGCATCCATATCACCAGTGGTGAACTAACCGTTCATTTTTTCCCCCTCTTTGCTTCCAAATGTGTTAACCTAGATGATGGTGAATAGAACAACAGAGGTATATATAAATATATATATGCATCATCACTCCTCCATGACTTAGTGCTGCTGCATCATGTTTTCCTCCTCCTTTTTGCATCGCCTTCTATAGGATAGTTACCTGCTTTAGATCAAATGAAGTAGCATGTGCTAGAGAACACTGTAGTTTAGATACCAGGGCTTTCTGCAGCTGAAACTAGGGTTTAAAAATGAGAGTAAGTGTTCTTGGGTGCTGATTGCCATCATAAAAAAGCGATATTATGTAAGATGGAGTTTTCAGGGATTCTCATGGAGTAGACATTTACCAGATGTGTCAAGAGCTGCAGACAACCCTGTTGTGTTGTGCATTCAAGACTGATTTCAGGCTTCTGCATGACACTTACCTTGATGGTGTCAGCAAATAGAGTGATCTGTGATTTTAAATCTGCAAAACTCCCAAAGCAAGGCAGTGGCAGCTAGCATGGCTTGCTAACGATTTAGAAATGCATCTAGTTCCCCTAAGGTTTCATACTTTGCAGGACTGATGTAATTGCTGCATGTTTTAGCATTATTTTTAACAGAAGTAAAACTACTTAAATATGAAAATAACTTGCTGAAGTGATGTTATCAGTAAGGAATCTTCTAATTAGGTTGATAACTTGTGGTGTCTGAACATAACCCAATGTGATTGCCCTCAGTGGGAGACTGATCTTTATGGTACTAACCCTTGGAAATAAATCCATATTAATCATTTAAAATGGTCTTTGATGTTGTTTTCATTTGCATCTACTTTGAATTTATAAAAACAGTTAGCAAGTATCATCAAATGACTTGTATCTGAACTTCTCCTAAGAATCTCCTAAGAAATTTGGTTTGCAAGTCTAGTATAATGCCAATAACAAGTAGGCATCAGAAATCAATGTATTATAAAAGACAGATCAATGCTTTAATAGTTACATGTTTTGCTGCTGTTTTTTCTGAAATATCTAAAAGTTTTATTTTAGTTCTGATCTTCTAGAATAATTACGCTAATTGTATTTATTTTCCCTCCTGCACAGCAGTATGATTTTATCTAGGCTTTGAGAGTGAGTAAATAATTGCCAGTGAGTGAAAACTAGTACAGATTTGGTATGGTGACTTGCAGCACACTCCTATTACTAGCTTTAGTCAATGATGTGCTACAAATTTTGGAGTACCGAACAGTTATTTATATATTTTTTTGTTTGTTTGTTTTTCCAGAGTGGGTTCACACCCCTTCACATAGCTGCTCACTATGGAAATATCAATGTAGCTACATTGCTGTTAAATCGAGGAGCTGCTGTGGACTTCACTGCAAGGGTAAGAATGGAATCATAGTTACTCTAGTTTACTTAATCAACACTTTGAAACTTTTTTTCACAAGATATGGAAAAGTTATGTGTGCTAGAGGAGACGCCTGGCCTGACAGCTTGCTTTGTTACCTTAAAGTGTGTGTTGGGGGTGGATGTCCATGCTGCTGAACGTGAACTTTAGCGCTCGCTCTTGAAAACCTCTGTTTTAACTAAAACCAACCAAACAAAAAAAAAACCCTACTATTTTCATAGTTAGTGTTGTGAAAGGCAGGCTGTTTGGTGAGGAGACTCCTTCCACCTGTACCTTTAACATATGGTAGGAATTCTGTCCCTGTTGAATTGTCCTCAATATGCAGTAACATATGCAGTATCCAGTGAACAGGAAGGGAAAGTGTTGCTGATGGATAAAGCAGCTGTGCCTTCACTGCATATGCGAGTGTCAGATGATGCATAAAGAAGATCTGAGAAAAATGAGGGGTAGAAGATGAGAATGAGGTATAGAAATGGAAGGGAGTTAAGATTTGAGCCTTATAACAGAAGCCATGATAAAGTGGGTGAAATAACCTTCCTGATCCCATAAGCTCTGATCCAAAGTCAAAGGAAAGTAGCAGGATTGTTCCTCAGATAAATGGAAAAGGAGAAAAAGCCAGGATGAATGTGGTTTGGGTTTCTGAAATATCCCCCATGTCTGCAGCTTTTCAATTAAAGTGGGGTGAAAAAAAACAACAGTATTGAAGACGGTATATATGAGGGAAGCTATTTGGCATGGTATCTGTGATTAGACAGGACTGAACTGTGTCATATTCAACAGTTTCTCTGCAAAGGTTTTGAGTATGTGTTGTGCATATTGTTTTTGCAATGCAAAAAGTATGATTCTACTGTTCAAATTATTTTGTCACATAACAAAAGCAAAATGCAGTTTTTCTTTTACTTCAGATATATCATAGAATAATAGAATAGTTTGGTTTGGAAGGGACCTTTAAGATCACCTAGTTCCAACCCCTCTACTATCGGCAGAGACTCCTCCCTGTAGACCAGGTTGCGCACAGCCCAATCCAGCCTGGCCTTGAACGCATCCAGGGAGAGAGCATCCACAAACCTAGCTGGGCAATCTATTCCAGCGTCTCACCACCCTCATAGTAAAGAATTTCTTCTGAATATCTAGTCTAAATCAGCTTAAAACCATTTCCCTTTGTCCAGTCACTGTCTTCCCTCAATAAAGTCCCTCCCCAGCTCTCCTGTAGGCGCCCTCAGGTACTGGAAAGCTGCTATAATGTCTCCTCAGAGCTCTTCTCTAGGCTGTAGAGCCCCAGCTCTCTCAGCCTGTCCTCATAGAGGAGGTGCTCCAGCCCTCTGATCATCTTCATGGCCCTTCTCTGGACTTGCTCTAGGAGTTCCATATCCTTCTTGTGTTGGGGGCTCCAGAAAAGGACACAGTACTCCAGGTGTGGTCTCATGAGAGCAGAGCAGAAGGGCAGAATCACCTCTCTCGACCTGCTGGTCACTCTTCTCTTGATGAAATCCGGAATACAGTTGGCTTTCTGGGCTGCAAATGCACACAACTGGCTTATTTTGAATCTTTCATCAACTGACACTCCAAAAACCTTCTCCTCAGGGATGCTCTCAAGCTATTCTCTGTATCTGTGCTTAGGATGTATCTGTATATGTAATATGTATATGTAAAAACTCTGCTGCTTCCATACTTAGTTATATTTACTTAGTATTGTAAAATCATTTAGACTAGGGAAAAATCATAAGATCATCAAGCAAAGTCTTTGATAAACATTGCAAATCAACAAAAACAGTAAAATAACATTGTGTTTATTTACTAAATAAGCTACTATTTTACTTATGGGACTTCTCAGAATTAAATAAAACCTGAACAGTTCTTTTGTAGAGTTTCTCTGTAGCTAATAAGGAAAATTGATGAGGGGTAGAGCATGGATAGAAGTGCTGAGTAACAAACCTTAGGTGTTGTGCCACACATCAATCATAGAGCTGGGACCCAAAATGTTTTCTTTAAACTGCAAGTAGGAGTGCAGGTGAGTACTACAAGTGCTGACCACTGTTCATTCAACATAGCGTTGTTCAGTAGTCTGTTAATGAAGATAAATGCTCAAAGCTACGGAGAAAAAATATAAAACACAGTGCAGTACCTACTAATGCTGGTGAGAAGAATACTAGCAGATACTTGAGTAAAGCTGATAGGTGAATATCAAAGGAATGGAACTCCTTGTGTATTTCTCACAAATTGTTTTCCACAGCTCATGTGTCACTAAAATAGGTTTTATGTTACTGGTGAAAGAGAGAAGGTCCAAGGCTAGATCCATGTGAAGTTCATTAGTTATGGGTAGATTTGGCAGTTAAGGGAATTTTCTAACTATGAGTGCTTGGCTTCACTGATTACATTGATTTTTTTATTCCAAGAGCCTTAATCTGACCAAATTAGAGCATTAAGTCATTTTGAACTGTCATAAACTTTGGTGTTCAATATTTGATAGGCACTAATCACAGGAGTGAGGAAGATGAACAGATCTTGTGTTAACTCTTCCACTCAGAAACATGATTAAGGATTAGCCATGCAACTACATTAGCAATTAGCAGCATTTATTGCCAGTGTTGCTAAACATCATCCATTTGTTCCTGTTTCAATGAAATAATAAATCTGAGCTTTAGCAGCATCAATTTGGATTAAGGGCACCAGTGGAGAGCAGGTAAGAAGTCAGAAGAGTGTTGTTCCTTCCCCTTCAAGATTCAGAAATCCCAGGTTCACCCTCCATGAGCTTTCCTCATCATCAGAGAGGAGACTGCTCAGACAGCTTGGGATGTGCAGATGCAATGACAACAGCCCGAGAGAGCAGTGCTCTCAGTGACTCAGTGCTAAGCAGCTTGTTTGTGCTCACAGTAGCTGGGTGAAGGCATCTGCAAAGCTCATCTCTACTACGTGGTGGTTGCAAATCTATATGAGGTAGCTCTGACAGAAATAATTGCATAAATATAGTAATATGAAGTTGAATTTAGTTCTATCAGAAGGCTGGAAATGAAGGCGCTTAATAGAAATATAAGTTAGATTCTGGTAAAGCAGTGGATTTGTAGACAAGCGCAGACAAATATGAGTTGAGGACAAAGTATCAATGTTAGCACCAAGTAACAGAGTCCTTGCATGATCCTTGATTACCCAGTCAACAAGACAGGCAGAGGCACTAGAGCAGATGCTGAAAGTGATCCACAGGTACTGCCTGCCTGCTGCCACCTCATTGTTTCTTGTTTGTTTAATTTCTATAAGCATTCTTCACAATGAGCTGTGTGCCTTGCCTTGGGGAAGGGTCTTTAATTGAGTTGTTGAGAATCTGGAAGACAAGCAACAGAGTGAAGGTGGAGAAGGGATATAACCCAAATAAAATCATACTGTGTGCATGCACTGAAGCTTTCAGATGTAGAAAGACCAAACTGTAGGATGATGATGTCAAAAGTGCTTTTGACAATCAATACTTTTTCCTTTGTCCTGGCTGAATAAATATGAATTGACAATTCTGTATCTCTGAATTTATGTTGAAGTATTTAGAACTGTCAGTTCTGGGGGAGAATTGAACAAGAACAGAGGATTATGGTAACAGGGATTGGTTTGTATGGAATGAGGCAACACAAAGACAAATGTATGAGTTCAGCTTCTGCTGAACATGAGGGTAGGTGGAGGTAGAGTGGAGGGACAAGCAGGATGAAGGCAGAGCTCTGAGTTTTGAGAGCAATGGTGAGTCTGGTGAAAAGAGGAGATGGTGAAATGATACAAAAAAGGAGGAAGGCAGACTGGAAACAAAGCTGCAGTGTTTTCAGTGGATTTCTGAGGGACTCAAGGGAAAACCAAATTAAAAAAAAAAAAAAAAGTTCCAGCATTGAAGGCAGGGGAAGATGTAAGTTTGATAATGGCTGCTGGTGTGTGGACAGGAGGTGAGCAGTAGTGCTGTACTGTAAATAAATGATGTCCCCAGTGATATGTGGTAGCAGCTGCTCTCCTCACCCCTGCCAGTGTACACCTGCCTGCCTCTCGGTTGTCATACGCTCACTCCTTTGTTCCCTTCTTTCATTGCTCCTAAGAAAAATAGGCATAGGTCCAGGAGCTCTTACAGGTGTTGCTGTGCCTGCTGGCCAGTGTACCTGCAGAGCATAAAGGCTGGGAGGTTTGGAAGGGTGCCTCCTCTTGATTTGCAGTCTCCCAACACAGCAAGAGATTTAGTGACTTCTCTTCCACTGAAGTGCATTTGCTTTTCTGAATCTATATGTTCTCTGACCTTACTACAGGAAAGGAACACGCAGGCAATGTGGTGCTACGTGGAAAATGTCCTGCAGGATGGATGGAAATGACTTCAGTAAATCACCTTTGTGATGCCCTTAATTCCTACCTATTTCTAGGGAAGGCAGCTCCCTTAACCTCATAACCCCAGTCCAAGCCATTTCACTGATTTTGTGTTGGCCTTTGCCATTTTGTACCGAAGGAAAAATATTCTTTCTAAATCACTTGACTTCTTGGCCTTGAATTATCTGTAAACATGTTACAGTTTCTGGTATCTATAAGAAACTTCCATGTGTATGGCTGTGTTTCTCTTCATCATATCAATGTGTTTCCCTCTTGCTAAGCTGTGAAATAATCACGTACAGGCTAAAGAAGTGAACGAAGAGAAGAAAGGGTTAAGCAAGGATGTAGTCGGTCTCCTTGGCAAGTTTAATGTTTCAGTACAGTCATTAGCTGAGCTCTGAAGGATTACAAAAATGCCTAGCACCATTCTCTAATGAGCAAATATTGTTCATCAGCCTCTTCTAACTTTGAATAAAACTTTACCCAGTGTTGCCCTGTGTTTTTGATAGTTTTAGTATCTACTTTCCATGTTCTAGAACTACCAATTTAATAATTAATATGGAGTGCCAAATACTCTCCTGTTCCAGACTTTCCTTCTGGAAACCTGTTGTTGTGGTGTACAGTGAGCAAATAAGTGGGGAAAACTGCTGTGTTCCCATCTGAGCTGCTGCTTCTGGTGCTGAGTGCTGTTGCAGGTGCTTCTTCACTCTTGCTTACCAGGAATCAGATCACCTTCAGCCTGAGGGCAGGTGAGGTGCTGGAGATAAAGGACAGGTCACAATGGGTTTTCATTCTCTACTGCCCCCTTCAAATTTGTTTTGAGCAAAGAATGCTTTGCTCTTTGGTATCTAGGACTTGGAAAGGTGCATGCAGATACATGCTAAATGCGAGTTACAGCCACTGAATGGAATGAGAAACCATTTTTGTTAGCAACTCTGGTTAAATGTACATTATCCTGTGCAAGAAAACTCTTTTGCTATAAATCACATCTCTACAGAGTGCCTGCTCTTTTCCATTCAGGCTTTGGGCCACCTCAAGGGCAGCATGCAGGGAGGGCTGGGAATGAAGCTGTGTAGCCAGGTTGCCTTATGCTTAGGCAGCACAAGTTGGCATTTCTCCATGCCTGCATGTGCAGATTAGGTAGGTGGGAAAGGTACAAGGTACTTTGAATAAACAGCTTTTTTTTGCTTTTTTTTGCTTTTTTTTTTTTTTTTTTTTTAAATAAAAATTGGGGAAAAGGCATACTTGAGGGGTTCACAGAGTCATTAGATTATTATTCTTCTGACTTGAGTCATCTTGCAGTGGCAATAACTGTCTAGCCCAGGTAAGGAAATGCCTCTGAAGTTCTTACCTATCTCTGAGGGAGCACAGTGGTTAGAAAAGAAAAAAAAATCATTCTCTACAACTTTTCAGACTGAAAGAAAGTTCTGTGACTCTCACATCTACTCCATATTTGAGTAAGCCAGAAGATTCAGGTAACAAGGGAATTCTCTACATGAAGGTGACCTCTGCCCAAATCTTTTTTTACCATAGCATAGGAGAGGTGGTCATTATGCCATACAACTGCATCCAGCCTTACAAACAGCCTTCCACATTCAGGGCACTCCTTTTCTAGAGCAGATCTCAGTTGCACTGGCAGTGGACTTTGCCTGCAGAAAGTTTGCTTACTGCAAGGTTGAGAAAGGATTTAGTAATCTTGAGAGGGTGGTGTGAGGCCAGCATGCATTAATGATGACCCTGAGGCTGAGGGGCAGCACACCATTAGTCCATCAAAAAAAGCAGGCAGTATGTAAGTGACAGTAACATAAGAGAAGCACTTTTTTTTTATTTCCCTAGTGGTAGCTTGTCATAATGGTTCCTTGCTATATTCTTCCCTCTTTCAGGATTCATTTAAAGCATCTCAAGCCTGAAGAAAAATGAATATATGAGTTATACAATAATTAATTTAGCATCATCTAAGATTTACTAAACAATAAACAGAGGAGGGAAAAAAAAGCTAATTCTTTGCATTGTCGTTTTTTCTGCAAAGATGGTATGTTTGCACCTGTAATATCTTTTATTTCTGAAAGTCTCATGTGAGCTTCAGTGATCAGTAACAGCTGCTAAACTAGAAAACTTTTATCTGCAGGACTTCTACTCAGTTATAGCTCCAGTTTTGAATTGCAGAAAACGATAGGAGAAAATACTGTCTGTTCTCATATAAAACGCATTGTTGTAGCTGCATGGTTGCCTGTAACAGTTAGCACAATCCTCCACTTTCTCCATGAACTGGTAATATGGATAATATTCATGCAGTTATTGATCACAATTCTAGTACATGACAATCAATGTCATGCTTTTTTCTTAAGGGAACCCCTGAGGATGGAGAGATTTTCTAGACTTTACCGCTGAGCAGTCTGTCTGTTTCAGCCTGTTTTACTCATTCTTGGTCAGTTCTGAGTCAGCTCTCAGTGGGAACAGAGAAGGACAATTTTATTAAATTCCAATTCATCTGAACATTTTGGTAAGAAACTATGTTTTAAAAATAATTGAATAAATGTTGTGGTCTGCCCCTGACAATAGCTGCAGCATGGGAATACAGCTTGTCCTTCAGCCAAGCAACCAACCTGCTGCTTGGACTGTCGGCCCTTGCAGGATTGCAGAGGACCAGTCCCCACTTCTGTCTTTGGCACAAGACATTGCTTGTTTATATTGCTTCTACAGCATCAGTTCTCCAGAGGGATTTATTTCCAGTTCTGCAGTGCACCCACGTTACTTACCTCATAGCCCACTTAGTCTGCGTTTGAAACAATATGACATGAGTGGGACATGAATAGGAAACACTTATGTTTTGCTTGTTTGCTTTTGAAGATACTCTTCAAAGCCTAATATGGTACTACAAGTGCAAATATTTACTTTTCTTGTGTATTATTAGTATCCTTATGCTTGTAAACTCAGGCTGTTTGATGGAAGAAAATTGCAATCCCAAAGCATATCATACCTCTGTCTATTTTTAGTTTACTGCATTTTTTTTTCTAAATTCCTAGATATTCCTGTTGCCAATTTGTAGCAGTAAGAGATAACATGGACTGCTGTGGTGAGATGTGATGGGTGGGGGCTTGTGTCAGTGGGAACTTGGTGGTTTCATTTCAGATGGGAAATGGAAGTGGCTTTTTGCTCAGAATAGGATAGCTTGAATTTTTTTTAATTTTCTTATGAAACTGTAGATAGATGCAGCTGAAAGAGCTTAGTGTCTCCTCTCATCAGCAACAAGCAGAAGCTGCTGAAGAAGAAAAACAGATCTCTTTTCATCCATCCTATTTATACCTGCAAAGGAAGGCACAGGGCCTGTGTGAGAGCATAGCAGCAAACAGTGCATGGAGGTACAGGCAAAATAGCTGAGCACGATGTTGCGAGCTTTAAAAAGAAAAATGCCTGCATGTAATCCATCACACTTCTATTTGTATGTGCTTTCAGAATACTTTGAATCATGTAGTCCGTGACATCTGCCAAAGGGGAGAGGAAAGACCATGTGCTATTTAATAATGCTATGACCATTTATTGTGAAGTTCTAGGTTGTTATTCTTGTAAGTTATATTTTATATTCCTTGCACAATCTTTTTTTAACTCTATAATTGGATGGTAGGGGATCTCACTGGTGAGGGATTTTCATGACACATTATCCAATGTTTGATATTTCAGCAGTGAGAGCAAGGAAAGGAGTGCTCTGATAGACTTCTAGATCTGAACTGCATCTTTTTATGGCAACTTCTTGAAGGGATTTCATCTTTTTTACTGCAGGAAAACATCTTCAAAAGTTTCCTGATTTACTATTCTTCCTTAAGAACAAAGGGAGAAATTTATAGAAGATCAAACAGATAAAAATAGACTGAAAAGGCAGCAGATGCTGTTGATTTACTGAAGAATTCAGAACCTTACATTTGGTGACTATATTATTTGCTGATACCACAGTTTTGGTGTTAATAGTCTATACCCAGGCTGTGCATATTATGAAGCCTTTTTGTTTTATCTCTGTTTTCTTGTGACAAGAACAACTGGGGTTTGAATTGCTTGCTTTCCTTTTTCTATCATCAGAAACATTAACGATGTTGATATCTGAGGTTTGTTCTCGTGTCAGTTGACATTCTCAATTGTCATAGATGTGTGCTGAGATGGGATGGGGCAATGTATGTGGTGCATCCAGCAGTGATTCCCTAAGCCTCAGCTAAGCCCAGTAGTGACCAAAGACAAGTTGCTTGCCCTAAAATTCAGTGGGCAGTTGTACAGATTTTCACATAATGTTTCCCTTCATCTGTGCAGGGCTCAGGACTCTTGGCAACCCAAATTATTACTTCATATCGTTTGTTACCTGTGAAAGCTCAAATTAGTTAAATGCCGAAGTTAAATTCTGAATGGAAAACTGGCCCATCTTGATTTTCTTTACATTGATATTCCCATAATATTTTTCACAGTTGATAAGGCTGAGCAAGGCCAAAAAGGCTTCTTCTCCTTTATCTCTTAATTCCTTTCATGAACTGCTTGAGTAGGTTAATAGAGTGTGGGGAAAAAAAAAAAACCTAGAGAGTGAGCAAGTACTGCATCTGCAACTCTCTTTTTCCAGCGAAAAGGAACTGAGTTTGTTCATAAGGACAGATATTTCACTGGGTGTACAGTGTTCCATTTCCTTTATTCCTGTTCAAATTGTTATTTCCCAATAGCTGTGTGATTTTTGCTTTTCCTAACAATCTGTGACTAAAATGAATATATCCTTTATGTACCTGTCTCTTTCTAATGTGAATGCAGTTAATGCAGTACAAACCAAATATAACTCAGGATTTCAAGGTATTAGAGACTTTTAATGTATATGCCTTTTGTAAAGACAGTCTATCAAATGGAGGGAAGGAGGCTTGCTGGCTCCAGCTTGTACAAGTGAGCTTGGTGCTTATTAGGTGCTGGAGAATTTCACCATGTTCCCAGCCAGGGTGCTTGACCCCTGCCAGAAGCCGAGACCAACTGTGGAAGTCATGATAGTATTTGTACTAACCTGAAATGTGAAGGAAATGAACAGGACTCCTTTCTGACTATAACAATAAGTATTATTTTTCCCCTCTGTTGCAGACCAACAGTGTAACCTAACCCTTAGCTTCTGAGGGGAAGTCTTCTCTTTTGCAGTTGAGGTGCTTGTCTGCCAGTGCTCATCCATTCAATCTAGAATCAACTGTCTTTCATTTAAGGCAATAGACAATCTAAAAGATTGGGCTGGTGAAGAATTAGATCCAAAGAGCATGTTCTTGTCTGGTTATTTTCCCCTGTGCCACACTAATTTGATTTAGTTTGGTGTCAAATGAGAACCACATGTTTAATCTGTGTTACTCCTGCCTTTGGTAATGCCTTCATCTTCCTCTTCTATTTCTTTGATGATGCTTAGAAAAGACATTTCTTCTACTCTCTACTTAATGTAGGAAATTATTTGTAGAAATTATTTTGCAATGTTAACAGGGCACTGAAGTCTATTAGGCTGAGTTAGTCTCTTTGTCCATCAACCCCAAGCAAGCAGAGCAAGCAGAAAAAACTGGTCCTCACTGGTCCTAAATTACCTGCAGTACCCCCTTACTTGAAGATATGAGAGTTATTTCCTCTACTGTTCTTTATTGAGAAAGTACAATTTGTCATCTTCTCCCTCTGACCTTGGTAACATCTTTCCTCCTGGGAAGAGGGGAAAAGTATAAAGTATCTCAACATAATTGTCGTCTTTTTTTTCTGCCCTCTTTGTAGCTGATACACTAATATGTTGACCCCATATTATATCTGAATTTAACTCCCAGCCAGATAGAATCACTCATTTTTTCAAAACCAACTCAAACATTGCATGTTATGCAGTCTCAGATTTACATCCCTGAGAAGGTTAGGCATACCATACTTCTTGTTTAATGTGTTAATTGTCTCTACATTTTATTTCACTTTTTAAATAAATTGGGAACTACTCTGACAAAGTAGCTGTGATGCTCTAATGATTCGTACTGGAGAAAGCAGCTCTGTCATTTCCTCTTGCTAAAGTGTATTTTACCTCTGCAGTAATATTAATTCATACCGTCCAGTAGCTGTGGGTTAGCTTCGTAGGGAAATTGCAAGTAAATAAAAATAGAGCATATTGGGTTAGGTACTGAGCATCATTATTAAGCTGTGAGTCAACTTGTCACATCTGTGAGATTTTTTTTCTGGTACTGGCTTTCTCTCATTCCACTCACCTGCAGTTTTGAGGAAGTGCTGTTTAACGCTCCGTTGGCCAGGTAAGACATTTGTACAGCTCTCCAACTAGTCAAGGTAATGGGTGCCTTTCCAATTCAGTCAGCCAGAGGACACATGCTCACTAAAATTCACTGCTTTCTGCTCAGTCAGGGGGAAGACAGCTTTACACAGCCAGCTGTTTGGGCTGCTCCTGAACGCATAGAAAAGTGTTCTTTAAAATTGTTTGCCTCCATACTGTAGCTGCATGCTCTATTTATGTTCTTTTATCTCCACTTAGCTCCATATGATCAAATATATCCAGGATGCATCTTTCATACACCAACAGATAAAGGATTCATCAGAGCATAAAGAAATGTCCTAGCTACATCTTGTTAAAAAGCATGTTCGTGCGTGCACGCATCTGTTATGTAACTGCCCTCAATGTGCAGCTCAGCTACACTCTGCTATCTTGTGGGGCATCACTGGAGAAGCACACATGAGCCTACTGGAAGGGGAAGTATTTGGTCAGGTAGATGAAATGAGTGATGGAACCATGATACAAAGCTGCTTAAGAGTCTTTCAGAGTTTGCTGATAGAAATAAATGACATGGGCATCTTGTTGTTTATGAATGAGACCTCCAAATGAAATGCTGTTTTTTTTTTTTAAATCTACATAGCTCCTAACTGACAAATGAAGTTTTGATGTATTCATTCCTTTTGTTGTATGTACAGAAACAGGCACAGATGGAGAAAATTGCTAGGGTTTAAAAAGTAAGACTGACGATGTTTAGGTCTTGTACAAAAACTGACAAATGGGGCACAATCATGATGTCTTGTTATAATTCCAATCACAACTTAAGCATTTCTCTTTATAATGTGAAAATGATGGCCTAACATCACCTTTCAAATGTGGAGGAACTCAGCTTTCACTTCCTTTAATATTGCCAGATAAATAAAGTCATGTTATCCCTCAGCAAAGCTGACATAATTCATTCTGTGAGCAAACTAATTGTAGAGTTCCTGAAAGACATGTAAATTTATTTTCATGTTTTGTTTTCTTCCACAGAATGATATCACACCATTACATGTTGCATCGAAGAGGGGAAATGCAAATATGGTCAAACTCCTACTTGATCGAGGAGCTAAAATTGATGCCAAAACAAGGGTAAGCTTCAGCGTGAATACTGCAAGTGACTGTATGGAGTTCTTGCTTCTGACCTGAAAACTGCTATACAAACTAAATCATTCGTCTTTCTGGCAGGCTACCATAACTGTACTGCATTTCTTCCTTATAAAATGATTGCAGTAGGATGCTAACGATTTACGTCTCTTAAAACAATGTGAAACACCTGAATGGCAAAGTTCAGAACAAACTATTTTCTGTGTCCTTAGAGAACTAAGTTAAATGATGTTTTGAATTAGCTGGGGTAGAAATGGCTACACAGGAAAATACTGAAACGTGAGAATTCAATTCAGATCTTTCAGAACCTGAATATTAAAAGAATAACCTTCACTGCAGTATGTTTGCCTTTCTTCATCCACAGGGCAGTGTTACAGAGTGTAGCACTGGTGGTGAATCCCACCACCTCTTGCAGAGCTGTGTGACAGTTCAGCTTCTGCCTGACTTGGTGCTTAACTACTGGCTTGGATTTGTGAGTAAATGTGCCAGGTGTAGTGATGGTTTCCATCCAGATGGTGCCTGACTTGAGTTGCTGAGTGTCCTTAGAAGGTCAGTGCAGACACTTACATCTAATTGTTGTAGTTAAAACCCAATCAAACCAGTTTAGGACTGTTTTATTTACTTACACAGTGGTCAAAAGAAATGTTCAGAAGTTGTGAAGTAAACCTTAGAACTAGTACTGCGGGCTGTCACAGCAGTCTTTGCAACATGCTCCTGTACAGGTGGGGCAGTCTTCATGGTGTTGTGACTGTACCTTTGGAACAATTGTAGTTTCCTTGAAATGTTAGCTTGACGTGTATCTGTCTTTCATTTTTAGTTTTTCTGTATAATTTTCACCAGAAAAAAAAAAAATCTTGAACAGATCAAGAATATAAACTAAGAATATCTTTTATGCACTTACTGCTGTATGCACAGATTTCCGTTTGGTTTTCTAGGCTTTCAGCAGTGTCTGAGATTTCCTGCAGTCTTTGTTGAGAGACGTTCTTATTTTTTATTTTTGTGACAAATTCAAAAACTGGGTCAGCTCCTTTTCTCTTCACTCTGTTCACACTTTTTTTTCCCGTTGTTTTTCTGCTTTACCTTTAGAAGCAATTCATGATTTCTTTGTAAGATGCATCTATTTTTTTATAATTGGGGGGGTATGGAAGGGATAACTTGTACACAGTGGGTGGTTCTTGCTCTTGACGTTAGCGAGAAACACTGTCTCAAGAGGGTTTAAAGAACAGCCTGCATAAAATCTTTGGTCCTATGCACAGTGTGCACTAGCTTGTATGGAATTGAGTCTTAACAGACTGCCATGCAGATCCATTCTCTTGTCAGGATGTGGTACCCCACATCTATAACAACTGTTATTTTCTTTTCTTGTTACTTCCCTTTGCTTTCTACCTTTGTATATCAAAATGACAGCATAGCTAGCACTTGATCACAGAATTTGACTTTTTTTTCCTCTGCTGCTGGCTTTGTGTCTCACCCTTGATTTTTCTGCTGTGATAGTTTCTTAGAAGCACTTTTCTCCCTCAGGGTGGTATTGGCTCCTGGGTTTGCCTTGTGTGGAGGATGCGACCATTCTTTCTGAGTAACCTCCTCTTCTCTTCCTCTCTTTCTTGCCCTCCATTGTTTAAAAAAGCAGTCAGACTGGAGGCATGTTTCAAACACTTTTAACGTCAGCCATTCCATGATTCTGATTTCTTTCTTCTGGATTGAAATACCAGTCTCCTACCTGCCACACTGGGTGCTGCTGGGATTAGAGGGCAAGGGTGCATATCCTGTGTAGGGGGAGCCCATTTTGATGATGTGACAGATGTGCATTTGGGAACATGGGAAGGAATTCTTTGTTTCCTCTCTACAAGCATTTATTTGGCTATTGCAGCCAGAAAGTTGGGGACCACTATTTTAAATAGTTGAAGTCTGACTTGTTCTTTTCCCGTAGTTAAAAACATGATCTGTTACATTTTCTGTGTCACAGACCCCAGGGTCAGACATTAGGATAATTTATGTAACTAAAAATATGGGCTGTGATGGAAACAGGATCTAGGAAGAGGACGGAAGCATTAACACCTCTGTAGTCTGGCAGAGCTTCACAGTGAGGGAAGAGTGCAGTTCTGGAAGATCTTGTGGCTTGGTGGTTTTTGTTGTTATTTTGTTCTGTTTTTGTTCCTTTCCTTTTCTGGTTTCACCTAGAGAATTCTCCAAATACTTCTTCCATATATCAAAAGGGATTTGTGTAACTTCTCCTACTTGTGCCATATGTATGTTGCACTTCTCTGGCATCGCCAGAGGCATCATTTTCTGCTAGTTAGTGATGACTTGGAAGCTTTCCTCCCAGCAGCACAGACACATCCTGGCAAGGGTTTACCAGCCCCTGGTCTAGGCAGTAAGGGGTTCTACCAGGGAGATCTGAAAAGGGAAGAGAATCATTGGAATAGATCAGAAGGAATTTACAAGTCAGTAGGAGAAGCAAGAGAAGGCTGAGAGTAATGCAATACTAGAGTAGAAAATATTTCAGCAGAGACTGCATGACTTGTTCAATAATTATGATTAATTGCTGTGAGCCATTATACTACATGTTCCTATTAAAGTTCTCTTGCTGTTCCTACCTGACCCAGTGTTTTTTTTCCCAAGGCAGAATAATCGAGGTGTGTCAGTTTTGCAGACATTTCACTTTTTTTCTTAAGTGCTCTCCTTTTTTTCTAATGTCTCAGGCTGAGAATGGTCTTATGAAAATACAGGATGACAAAAGCTGCAGTCATATCCCTTTATAGCAGTATGACCACTACTATGCATACTGAAAGGCAACAAGCTGCCAAGGCTGTGTTTTCTAACTGTCAAATCACGTCCATCAGCAGGATACTCAGTCTGAGCCCAGCCTCCAAGTGCTCTGCGAGAGGCAGGGGCAGGTGCTGGCAGAGCATGCAACTTTACACAGGAATGGGATTTGCACATAAAAAATAAGTGAGGCTTCTCTTTTATAAGTTTATACATGTTTATAAAGCTTTATAAATGTAGGTGTGACCTCTTCTTTAAGTGAAGCAGAGTTCTGTAGCTTTTTTGTTTTGTTTTGTTTTGCTTTGATTAAAATCATTTTTTTCTTGGATACTATTTAATGCAAATGTTGATTATGGAGCACAAAAGGCCTCCTTAAAGGTGAACTACAACGTTACTGTACCCATATGAAAGGACAACAGTACCAGAAAAGAGCTTGTTTCCCTTGCTCAAAGGCAGGAATTCCCAGCCCTTTTGCTTCTCCTTATCAGATCTGTAACTGACCTTTACAGGAGTTTGCAGAAGATACCATCCTGTGATGCTGAAAAAATGCCAACAAGGCTGGGATCTTAAATGGGACAAATTTAGCTATTCAGCTGTCATTTTGTGATGTGCCCACAGTCCATTCTCTGGAACTGGTAGTGGAAATGTTCTCCATGTAGAGTTGGCTTTTATTTTTCACAGACATACCCGTTTTGTAGATAAATTCACATAAAGTCTTTCTTGAGCATTAAATTAAGTTGGGGTAATGAATTGTTTTCCTTAGTCATTTCTCTGAGCACTCATGTTTTCTGCTGGCAGATGGTCGTGGAGACTGCAGTTCTGAGGTACTGCACAAAAGGTTAACGTGAAGGACTAAGTCCTTATCCTGTTAAAATTATTGTAGAAGACATCCATGGCCTCAAGGTTTCTATGTATTCATTAGGGATAGGATTTGATGAGCACCACAAACATTGTTGTGCACCTTTGAACTGCAGTTAAGAGTTCAGATAATGTATGAGCATATGAGGTTATTTCAAAAAATGATCTTGCATTCATTTTGTGACTCAGCCTCTTTTTTTCTTTAGTTCACACTTACTTTGTCCTGTTTATTTTAATCAGTTGCTTCTCTTCCAGCTGTCCTTTGTGTGTGTGTGTGTGTGTGTGTGTGTGTGTGTAATGTCTAGCAGCTGGCACTTGGGGTTTTGTACTTAATTCTTTAGTGTACTCCTCAGTAACTAGCCATGCAAAGCCCTAACCGTGCCCCTGTTTTTGTCTGCCCTTGGCAGCTTTTTTTAACTCTGGTCTTTAACAAACTTTCAAGCAAAGACCTGTTAATGCCTGATGTAGCATGTTTACTGAATGTTGCCCTAATTATTTTTTCTCTATCTTCCAGAAAAACTTTAAAAATAGTGTAATTAGGCTGATCAAATTAGCTTGATTTTCTTTGGCTGCCTAATACTGCATATGCCAAAGTGAATTTGTCTGAAGCAGGCACTGAGCACAATTTAGCTTGGATTAACAGTAAGTCTGTAATCTTCATTTTACTGATTTTATAGCTAAACAACAGGCTAGCACTCATATCTGTATGAGAACATGTGGGATATACTCTTTTTAAGATGCATCAGATCATACATAAGCTGCTCCAGAAAAGCCTCCTGCTTTAAGATTAAAAATAATGAGAAGAATAGCACTGACTTGGCAGCATATTTTGCATGTGTAAGCAGAGCAAAGCTCATTTCTTACCCTGCTGCACTGGTGACTCTTTGTAGTAGCATTGATGAAAAGAAGAGTTTGTGTGATTTTAAGGTGTGTAGAGGCCATGCTGGGCAGAAGCACCTGCTAAGAAGCTCACCATGCTGGAATAGGGATGATAAATCCTAGAGACAGCAGTAATTTGTGCAGTGCTTATGGGAAGGAAGCCTGTATCTGAGCAGAATCCCTCCTATTTTCCTCCTGGCTTCTGCTGGAGATGCTCTTGGGCTCTCTGGAGGAATAGATAATACAAATGATATGATTTGTTATGTCAGTATATACTTAGACTGTCTTTAATCTGCAGATTATTGTCATAATCGTTTGTAATGTTTTTTTCAGAGCCATTGCAGACTATCATATTAAGGAAAGATAGCTTCTTAACTCATGCGGTGCATTTTATGCTTTGTGTAGTGTAGTCTGTATCAACCATAAGTAAGCAACTAGAAAATCTCCTGACAAAATCAGTAGTCTTGCTGACTTCAGAGTAGTGTCTTCTAATCTCAGATTTTTTGTAAATATATATGTAAATGTTGTGTGTTGTACATCATTCTGTGACCTGTTTCAGATCGACTCTGAATTTCTTTACTTCTTCTTAGGGCCATATAGCAATTTACTATTCTGGGTGAATAGTTGGTTCATTTTCAGAGTACCAAAAACCCCTTGCAGCTGAGTGAGCTGTCTCAAAGCATATTTGCCTTTTCTCATGGGAGCCCTGACATTCTCATAAGAATAGCTTCAGATACGGTGTCCCAACAAGAACCTACATTGCATTGCAGTGTTGTGTCATGCCGTGTGATATATCTGCTGTTGGGACCGCTGTATGATTGGCCAGGCGTGACTGACTGCCTGCCACCTCCTGTGCTGTCGGAGCCTTGTCAGCTGCAGGAAGCAGCTGTGGGCCCAGCACAACCACACTGTTGTGGCTCTGTGCTCTGGGGAGCACTGGTGTAATTCAGGATGCTCTATTCAGCTTACGGAGGTGAGCAAATGCATCTTATTCTCTATGATCTTGGTATAATCTGAGAAGTGAGCTGAAGAGTGTTTGTCTTGCATGAATAAATAGCTCCTGAATTGCATTCAAGTTAAGTCTTATCCAAAAATCTTTCCTTTACCTGCATCAGAATTGTATGTCTTAAGTAATAGAAAGTGTACAGTTAGAGCCGCATTAGGTTTATATGAGAACAGCAGAAAAATTAAATCAGAAGAATTTCTGCTGCCGAATTTCAAAAGCTTCTTAGGAGAGAGCAAAAAGTAGAAGCAAGAGAAGGGCATAAGACTCTCAAAATCAGTACCTCCATCCCTCCAGCTGCCTTCTATACTTCATTAGCCTTAAACTAATAACGGAACATTATATATATGGGGAAAATACATAGAATAAGGTAATTTAGGAGAATCTTCTATCATACAGAGTGTGTGTAAATTGACAAGCACAGGATACGTGATAAGAAATTAGATAATCCTTTATATAAAAATGTTGTAATATACTTCAGGCGATATGAAGTATTTTTAAGAGTGGTGAAAGACACTGGAGAGGGGCCCCTTCCTTTATGATCTGTGCTTGAAAAATTAGAAAATGCTTACCTTGCTTCCTTGTTAGTTATAAGGGCTTCTCCTTTGACATATTTGCTGAAAATTTAATGTAGTTGTTGTATAACAATAATCTTCTGCAAATTTGGCTTGCTTGTAACAAGTGAAAGATTTGCTTTTACTAATTAAAAAAACATACATTTTTCTTCCTAATTTTTCTCAAAGCCGTGGCATTACTATTTGCAATAACCATTATGACATATGGTATTGAAAAACTCCATGTGACTTTACTCACAGTTACTCGAGGCATGTGTGCTGTCTTTCATCATAGCACCCATTACGGAAAACAGAGTACTTGAACATTTTAAACAGGATACAAGACAAGGAACAATCAAATTACCTTGGAATAATTCTGATGTTAAAAAAGTGTCTTTGTCTTAATTGAGGAACGTATTTCTAGCATGGTGAAAACTATTATTAAGAAAACTATTTTGAAAGAAGTACTGAGCATAGGCTGTGACCCTGGACCAGACATTCAGCTGGAAGTTGCAGTTATGGTTTACGCTACAAGAAGCAAGAATTAATCCAGCATACTTTTACCACCCAGGGTTAAGATGGTTTTCTCATCTGCTGTACACCTGTCAAAATCAATGTAATAAAATGAAGCTCAATAAGAAAGATTTTTTTTTTGAATATAAGTAATACCCATTTGCTTTGATGCATACTGACTGACCCAGTTTTCTTGAAGACGTGCAATCAAGAAGTACCTGATGTACAATCTTCCTTAATGCCTGTAAAGTAGAAGAGCCCATTGCACCAATTTGATACAAGTATTTACATATTTAGAAAATGGAGCCAAAATGTACTCTGTACATTTAAATAAATGGGTTCAACTCTTCAGATGCACAGGATCAACACCCAGCAGAAAATAGTTTCTTTAGACATTGCAGGTTTTTTTTAATAAAAGTGGAAAAAAAAAAAAACAAAAAAAACCCACCAAACTTTACTGTGTCTGAGTGTAATAGATAATATTGCTTGTGTCCCCCAGGATGGGTTGACCCCCCTCCACTGTGGAGCAAGAAGCGGCCATGAACAAGTTGTAGAAATGCTGCTGGATCGTGGTGCTCCTATTCTTTCCAAAACAAAGGTAACTGATACTGTTCTATTTTCTGCAGGGATAGTCCTTGTACTTTTTTGAAGCTGTAATTCTGCATGATACTGTATTTAAGAGCTTGATAATAACTTCCCTGTTTCATAGCTATTTAAAGTACCTGTGTGGGAGCTCTCCAAAGTGGATGCCATATGTAGCACACGTCTGCATATCTAAAATATGTTAAATCAAGATGCACAAGAAAAGGTTTTTCTGCCGACCGAAAAGGCATTTATGGTAATTAATCCCAACACTTAGAATAACAGTAGCTAGAAAATGTCTGTATCCTGGAATAAATACATGGTGATTACAGTATATTTTCAGCTTGCACTGAATTACCCTCAGGCTAGAAAAGAGATAATGGATATAAATAGAGTAACATCTTTTTGCAGGTAACAGCTTATATTTGATTGGGAACTGGAGTGATTACCAGTTTTTTCACTTTGTTTCTCTCTGCAGTTTGTCACACAGTTCTTCATGGGAATTTCACATCACCTGCACTAAAATGTGTGCAGATTGCTCTGGACTCTGGTGATCTGTGCTGCAGCTATTGCTGGTTTTAAATCTCGATGCAGTAGTCTTGTTTGTAGCACAACACATTCCATGACTTTACCATCCAAAGACTGACAGTTGAATTGTGCAGTTTTTTGATGTTCTTTCCCAAGATATGTTCCTCCACTTTTTGGCTCTCAAGTCTGTAAGCAACATGTCATGTTTCCTTCTGTTATTTCTCCTCTCTTCTGTCATCCTGCCCTATTCTTTCTCAGCGTCCTTCTATATTCTGCTTTTCTCCTCCCTCTTCTTTTTTTTTTTTTCTTTTCTTTTTTTTTCCCCTTCTCTGGACTATATTTAGCTTTCTGTTTGGAGAGGCTGTGACACCAGCTTGGTTCTGCTCAGTGAGTCACTGGCAAGTGCTGTCATGGTTAATCTAACAGACAGGATCCACCCGTCCTCTGCATGCTGAGTTTCCATTGGGCTCCAGGAACCCAGACTTAGAATCTCCTCAAGCAGAAGGAGGAGCAAGTTGCTTTCCAGGACATATCCCCTTGTTTCAGCCACACTGAGTCTAGAGCTTGTACTCCAGGCAGTCAGAATTTCCCACGCTCTCTGGTAGCTCAGTTAATTGACGGAGGAAGCATAAAGCCCATTTCCTTGGTTTTCGCTGTCTTAAATAAAACCTACTCTTATGGAACTATGTTTCTTTGCCACACGGATTTTGCATGCCAGGAGTTATCCTGAAGCTTAACCTGCCGTGTGGGGTCTGTGGGCTTTGAATTAGTTCTTCCTCTGAGGAGATTCACACTGTGTGGTCCATAGTTCATTAGCTGAAATCAGACGGGTGAGAAGATAGATTGGTAGGTTTGAAATAGCACAGTGCTGGAAGACGCGCTTTGGACATTGAACTGCAGAGGCTTGTTTGGACACCTGCAGCAAAATGAGAGCTCCTCACTGGAGAAGGGAAAACTATATTACATATTAAAAATGAGCAGAAGAAAGTGCAGAGCTTCCTGAACTGTTCTCTGATGTGTAAATTCTGCTGTTTTCAGAAAGTGATCTAAGAAGTTTCTACCTCTGAATGACATTAATGAAGCCATTCATTTGGCACTAAACTATGGTACAGTCATCTTGTAAAACTCATGATTCCATTCTCTTCAAATAGAACACATCTTGGAAAGAATTGGAGCGTCTCAAAGTTTTCTCCTATCAAATGAAATTATTTAGAGGGAATAACTAGACTGCATTTTGATCACTTTTTCCTATTAAGAGATTATTAGGATAGCAAAGGTCCTTTTTCACACTGGAATAACCTCAAATTTATTTTCTGGGCAGGTAGTGACCTACTAATTTATCCTGAGTTTTCCAAGAGCAAAAGGAACCTGAATTGTAGCCCTGAGTATGCCCTGATTTGCTATGTGAGATATACCATTCCTCTGATTAAAGTACTTTAGCACAGCTACAAATTATGCTGTGTATCACTGATATGCTTCTTTGCCCACTCAGGCATTTGACACTCTATTTAATGTCTCTAGTCCTATTCTGATTTTTTTTTTCTTTATTTATTTTTTAAGATGCCATTTGGCCATTGATCTCTTTCATTCCTATTAAACTTCATCTTTAAATATTTTCTTGATAATCTGCATAAAAGCAACATGTATCTATTATATAGTGGCTCCATCTCAGAGTACCAAATCACCTTTTACAAACTATCTCACAGCACGGATGTGATGCAGGATAAAGGTGTTATATGTAATGTTTTTATTTTATAAATGGGAAGACAAAGACATTCAAAGTTTAAACTGCAACAGAATTATAAGCACATATTTTATGTCATAACAAAAGACAACGATCATTTGTTTTTATTGATGCCTTTAACATCCAGTCTTGTCTCTTGCTCTTTTGTATGAAGTGTATTTTCTCATCCACAACAGATTTTTTTATGAAGCATCTTGTTTGTTTTCCTAAATGGAAGTACAGCAGCTCTGCTTTTTCCCTTCTTTTTCATCACTTTCAGCCTTCTCCTTACAAGTCTTTCCTATGAGGGAGTTTCATCCCATCTACTCAATTTCTTAATCCATTATTATGTGAGGTTTACTGGCTCTAGAATGAATGACACTTTTCACCTGGAGAATTTTTTCTTTTAACAGTAAAACAGAACACCATATAAACTTCCATGATTTTTTGCTAATGCCTAAAAAGCCCTCACCAGGGAGGGCTTGGTGACTGGGAAATTAATGTGATTTTTGTTTTTCCCTTATTATCTTATTTAATTACATTTAAATTGCAATGCTAGTATCTCGCTTTCACGTACATAATTGTTGTAGTAACCTTTGGGAATAGGAAAGAGGTTTGTCCTAGCCAACGTAAATCATGCCCATGAGATAATCTTACTCAAAAGATAGAACAGTGCCCAAGAATCTCTGCTTTTCAGCACTGAACAAAACTGCTTTCAAATTAGGACAGCATTGGCCTGTTCATTTTCACTAACCTTCTCCCATGTCACTTTAAAAAAATATTTCACTGTGTATTCCCACTTTTATTTTGAAAGTTTGTTACTTACTGTTATGATATTGCCAGGGGAGGGGAAAGAGCTCTTGTGTTTCAGAAAGCCTGAGATCTCCGCAGTTTTACACTGCAGCTTTGCCTTTGCTAACTGTGGTCACATGAGGGCACTGCATCTGAGAGCAAGAGTTTTATTTTCTACGTGATAGCAAACAGTGTACTGTCAGTCACTTATAGATTACGTAGTGTTACGTGCTACTTCCTGAACTTGAATCTAATTTTGGCATCAGAAGGACTGAGTAACAAAGTATACAAATGGGAATTCTGGGAATTGTTTCTTGTGTTTAATGTCTTTTACTCTGGAACAGTAAAATAGTCATCAGCTTGTTGATTAGCTGCCATAAGCAGTGCAAGCAGCAAGTCTCAATGGAGATTTAGTTCCCAAATATGAATCTTTCAGGCATTTCCCTGATTAAATAGAGCCTTATCAACTTCTGGTAGGTCACATCATTGGTGGTCACATTCAGATTTTTTTTTTTTGCTGTTGAAAAAAATTTTTGTTGTGCTGTTGTAAAAAATGAAGAATGGTCTCCACAGATGTGTAAGGTATGTGTACAACCAAATTCAGGGATACGCTAGGGGACGGATGAGGGGAGGTTATAGTGATCAGTGAGTGATGCTCTGCTCCTGCCTGGCATTTACAGGCTGCATTACAACAAGAAGTTTAATGCAGCTTTTTAAAACAGCAGATGTGCTGGTTAGGGTATTAAAAGTCACTAAGCACTGTTCTTCACATAGCTTGGTTAACTCTAGCAACTTACCTGAGCTATGTTAGCTGAAATAAGCTAAGCTTTCATAGCATTGCTGTTACACCTACTTTTTAAAGTGGAGCTGTCTATATACTCTCACCAGATACGCTTCAAATTCCGTATGGCTTTTATCAGACTAAGACCTTCACTATTACATTCAATGTGCCCAGTTGATTTTGGGTTCTGTATGGGCATGTGAAATCTTTCACACAACGCACTCTGTAAGGACAAGATTAGAGTTTTGATTCTCTGAGCGTTCTGTAACCCATCAGCACTGGGTCTTTTTGTTTGCAGAATGGTTTGTCTCCATTGCACATGGCAACACAAGGAGATCATCTAAACTGTGTTCAGCTCCTGATTCAGCACAACGTGCCTGTGGATGATGTCACTAATGACTATTTGACTGCGCTGCATGTTGCCGCCCACTGTGGCCACTACAAAGTTGCCAAGGTTCTCTTGGACAAGAAAGCTAATCCTAATGCCAAAGCACTGGTGAGTACACAGCGGGTTACTATTCACAGCTAAACATTCTTCCAAAGTTGCTGTGAGATTTATTTGAGAGTTATTTTCTGCCTGCTGATGGTTGACAGCAAGGCTGCGTTGTATTACTACAGCACAAGAGAGGATGCTTGAGGTTCAAAGTATTAGTAATGTGTTTCATGCAATCAGAGCAGACTTTTGCTTATGGATGGTCAACAGTCATTTATCTATTTTTAGTGTAACTGGAGCACTTTTGCCTTCTGGTAGCTTGTTGCAATTCTGAATAGATTAAGCAGCTGCAGATGTAACTGCTGTAGTTTTTAGTACAGAGAGAATTCTCATTTTCTGTATGTTCATAAAGAAAATAAGCACTTTCAACCTTTAAAATTAGGGGAATTTTTATTTGCTCTCAAAGATGTGAAATGGTAAAAAATAAGAATGAGTTGCCTAAGCAATATTTGTGGTATTTTGTAATTATAGCAATGGAGCCACAAGCATTTTTACTTCAAAACCACTTCAGCGTTAAAACCTGGTAGTATAATTAAACTGCATGCAAACTGAATTCCTTATTTTTTAAAAAATATATACTTGCAGCCTACTGTCTTTCAAATTTTTTTTTTTTTTTTAAATGGGTCTTCAAAAACTGTTCCAAAAAGTTTTACTTCTGAAGTTAATCCCTGTAATGTTATATGAGCTCATGAAATCCTCAAAAGCTGGTGGGATTGA
This sequence comes from Lagopus leucura, assembly GCF_019238085.1. Taxonomy (NCBI): domain Eukaryota; kingdom Metazoa; phylum Chordata; class Aves; order Galliformes; family Phasianidae; genus Lagopus; species Lagopus leucura. The sequence continues at coordinate 7,635,514 of NW_024962255.1, read as the reverse complement.
TTATCCTGAGAACAGCACAGGCTCCAAAGATTTGCTCATTTCAGCTTCTCTGTTTACTGTGTCAGATTAATCTGTCCTTGATGTATTTGGTCAGCCTATTAGGATATATAAGTTTTGCTGTATATAACAGGCAAGTGGGAAAGATAGTGGTGCTGTAATATTTATTTTAGCATCATATAATAATCAAAGCATCATCAGTTTAATTTTTCAGAGTTGCTGGCAGTGGCCTTTATTAATCTTGTAACCTAGCCACAGGTTTCTATTTCCTTCTATTCTGTCCTCATCTCCACTCAGGATGATTAACTAGATGGGTGCCATATAGTGCAGTATGTGAAATTGAGGCTTACCCTTCCCTGAAACGCATCTGAGTTTACCCTGGGTGTTGTCCACTACTAAGGAGCAGATTTGAGAGCTGCTCACACTTAACTGGAACAGACAATTGCACTGACCTCACGTTACAAAGGCTTATGATAGTTGATATGATATGATGTTGATGTTGGTCTTGGATGCTCTGCACAGCTTATTTTCCTGTTCTACTTGTTCTGCTATATCACTTTGCACCAAATAAGATGGTTATTTAAAATGTTCCCATTGCTATGTATGCAGTTCATTTAATGGAAGAGACAAAAACTTGTAAATGTGATAAAGTGTAGTAAAGTGGCATGTAATGAATGAAAGAAGAAATAATAGTAAGGTAGTTTAGAAAAAGATCTAAATGCCAAAGCTTGTAAAGTTTGTATTCTTTTTCATCAGCAGTTCTGACAAGTCTCAAATAAAACAAGAGGGATGAAGAGTGAGCACAAAAAAATGAACATTTAAAAAGTTTTATGTGAATGAGAATTGATTTTTTTTTTTTTTTAATTAGAATGGGCAATATATGTCATAAAGAAAAGTGGCTGTATAAGTTAGGTTGCTTTCTTTCCTCTTCAGAAGATTTTTCTCTCTTTTACACAAACAGTTCAGTGAAGCCAAAACAAACCTGGAAAGAGTTTTGTTATCACAGAGGAATGCTTTGTGTGACTTCCATACACAGGTTTGCCTTTTAATATGTACAAAGTACCAAAAAAATGTGTTCTTTCTCATTTACAGAATGGTTTCACACCTCTGCACATTGCATGCAAGAAGAACAGGATAAAAGTGATGGAACTTCTTCTGAAGCATGGTGCATCAATCCAAGCTGTGACTGAGGTGAGAAGTAGTCTTTTCACTTTTGTTTGTGTTTCTTTCCTAAAAAATGCATTGCATCTGTATTGATTAATATTTGAGTATTTCTGAAGATCGTGTGTCACTCAAGTCAGTGATGATTTTCAGTTAGATAATAAAAGATCATAAAATTGGATAATCAGCTGCTCTAATGGATCAGAATACCCAAAGAATTGGTTCACTTTGGGAAGACAGTGGGAATAACAAGTGACACATAACTGGTAAAATTTTAAGGATGATCATTTCTGTCTATTTCTGTCTGTAATTAAATGTGTAGATGACATTCACACTGCTAAGGAGATCAGGGTGAAGACTGCTTCCTTCAAGACTTAGTTCTAAAGGTGGTTTAATTCACAGACCTTGGTTTGACTTTCCACACAGAAATGTCATTTGGCCACCATCGCAGGTCATCTCAAATCAGTTAGATGGCAATCGATACACTACTATTTCAGTCAGCACGAGATGATCGGTGTGCAGTTATTGGCACAATTTAGAAATTAATAGGAACCTATGAGAAAATTTGGCTTTTTTGTATATGTATGCTCTACTAACTTAGGAACAAAGGTCACATATATGAATGTGGGACCATCATGGAAGAAGGCAGGTTAGAAAATGATAAAAAATCCCATTGATTAAAAAAGTTACAAATAGGAGCAGCTCATCTCCCCAGAATGGAGTTTCATTTGATTTATGGCTTGTATTTCAATTATTCAGTAGCAAGTCACACAGTTCCCTTCCTGGCTTTCTTGAGAAAGAACTGGGCCTTGCTGCAGCTCACAAAACTCTAGACTAATTCTTAAAACCACAAGATTTGTGGATGAAGCTTGCAGAGTGTAGCTTGAAGTCATGTTTGTAGAGGAGTGAGAGGCACAAAGAGAACCTTCACAAAAAAGGCGTCATGTCTGTCCTCCATATTAATCAGTCCCTGTGGAAATAAAACATTTCTCTGTTCATTTTTAATCATTTTAAGTACAAAGAATTTAAAAAAAAAAAAAAAAAAAAAAAAATAACAGTAGTACATTACTATGTGAGTCAACCAGCTGAACCATCAGATTGGTACTCTCCTCTGAACTGCTTATGCAGACAAATTTTCTGAAAGCAAGAGCTCTTCCTTAATCTCCTGTCACTGCACATGATCTCATGGCTCTGCATTTGTTGAGACTCATTACGGTCCTATACTGAGGGGCTCTGCCTGCCTTCCTGCTTCTTCCACTGTCTGTAGCACTGTAACAAGCTTTAAGGCTGAATTCAGAGCTGTAATATTTAGCATCCATATGTTATCAAATACATTGATTAATAAACTGATTATTGAAGGAAATGCTTTTTATCTTTTTCCATGGCAAATTCTGTTTTCCAGGTAGATTCCATGCTTTCATTTGCACGTTTCATTTTCAGTTGCAGGCTTGAATCTCTGCAATATGAGTTAGTGTTTATGGTCAAATATGACATAAGTGCTTTGCATTTCCTATGCTCTATTATTTTAAAAGTATTTACTAAGTTAAGTGAATCAGGAAAAAGAAATAACCAGTTATTCTGCCTCCCTGCTTGTGTTTGCTGTGCTGCATCAGAAAAGAACAAAAGTGTGTTTTCCTCGCCTCTATCTTCTTGAGGACTTCTGTACATTAGTGAGGAAGTTGCATAGTCAGGGCATATCCAGAGATCAGTTAAGGTTTCTCCTTCTCTTGATAGCAAAACTTCCCTTTGCAGCTCCTGGCTGGCTGTTGCCACAGTTGTGCAGAAGCAGCTGTGAAGAGGCTTTAGGGTAATTCTACTCCAAGAATTATTGACTGTTGATTGGACTTTTGAGTCATAATCCCTGATGTCATATCCTGCTACATGACCTTCCATCAATCCAGTTGGTTCTTTAAACTTGTATTACTGCCCTTCCACAAGATATTCAAAATGATGGTGCTGCAAGGTGCTGAGGGAAGGGGGATTTCTTTTCAGCGTGTGTTGTATGTCTGTGCCTCTCTTGCTGTATGCTGTGGTTTTGAATTCAATTTCTCCTGAAGAAACAGTAGAAATTAAGAAATTAAGCACAGAGAACAGTGAGCTTTTTTTTTTCCACTAAGATCTCAACTGGATTTAATGGGGACAAGGGATGCATCATCTTTTTTGCATTAGCTGTATTTTGTAGAAAGTCTTATCTTTGTACTGAATTCCTGCAGAATTTTTGCTTGCTCATGAGTCATGCTCATCTATGTTTTGAAATCTATGTGTTCTTTAAAGATGTGTATATTTTTTTAGAAGCGCAAGCACTTAGGCTTACCTATTTTGAAGTAATTTGCTTTTCCCCATAGCAGTTTTGTAAAGAAGTGTGGTAATATATGTTTGACGTTGGTTTTCCTTTCAGTCGGGCCTAACTCCAATCCATGTTGCTGCCTTCATGGGACATGCAAATATTGTATCACAGCTAATGCATCATGGAGCATCACCCAACACTACCAATGTGGTGAGTAACAGGTTGCTTTTCAGCACAGCGAGGCTCTGAATGCATGACAGTGTCCATGAGAAGCACTGTTGGGAAGTGCATAATTCTGGTGTTAGTCACCCGCCTCCTTAGCAGTCATGGCTCCTGCTGGAGTCTTGGGAAAGCAAGGCCTGCTGCCACCTGCTTGGGAGGTGCTTGACAGGTTTAGGAGACCTCAGAAGAGGCTGACGTTAAGCAGACTCTATTCTCTTTATTTTTTTGAAGTAAATAATCAGAACATACTGTAGCTTCTCTCATGTAATTTTTGAGATGTGTACTTGACTGTTCTCCCAGCACCCCGGGGGCTTACCATTTAAGGGAAGTTACGCTGTTATCAACAGATTGCAGCAGATTGTCGGGACATATTGCCTGTGTCCATACAGCCATACAAGTGTGCTTTTCTACTGGATGTGCACTGTGTGCCTCAAGGCTCCCAGGGCATGTGTAAAAATTGAAGTCATAGTTAGATGGTACTTGAAAGTTGAGAAATGGGAGGGCAGTAGAATCTCCTTCACTCTTTTTAGTGCTTTGGTTTCAAAAATCTTGTACAGTGTACAGTTAGAAAAGAATATTTTGTTTAAAGTCTTCATCTGCTAGTTGTATAAATTATATACATTTGCAACACTGTTTTCATAAACGAGATGTTTGTTCCTAAAGATATACTTGCATCCAAAAATCTAGGAAGCAGATTCCCCCTGAATTTATTCCAGTTTCCTTAAATTTGTCTTTCATTAAGACTTTGAAACCTTGATAGAAATGATGGTGATGTTTTTTTTTCCCCATGTTCTCACATTTCAGTACTTATCAGATAGAAAATGATACTGAGAGAATAGGGCATAGCAGGAGAAAATCCAAGAAAAATATGTTTCTGAATGGACAAAATTTAAAAACAAAACACTAAAATAGGCTTTATTTAAATGGGTATGATTTTAAACACTGTAAATTGCTAGTAGGAAAAATGCGTTCTCTTTACAGCAAAAGGTTAGGCACAAAGCCTGTTGTGTTAAGGAAGGGAAATAAATTGCTTGGTAGCGTGCAGTTCACAGCTTAATCTCCCATCTTGCTTACAGACAACTCCTATGGATTTTCTAACTGCGATTATTCTGAATTGCATCACCAGTATATATTTGTGATTATTAAATATGTTGCCTTTGTTTTCCTTGTGTGTTTTCTTGTTTGTTTTGTCATCTTTGATATTTTGTTTCTGCTGTTGCTAGAGAGGAGAAACAGCACTGCACATGGCTGCCAGAGCAGGCCAAACAGAGGTCGTTCGATACCTAGTACAAAACGGAGCTCAGGTGGAGGCTAAAGCTAAGGTAAGATGATTTATGTTTAAGGCTATTTAATAAAGCGGGAAATTGCATTCATATTGCATGTGTTATTTGGAAAGAGAAAAGGGAGATGAAGCCAAGGATCTTGGCATAAAGGTCACTAATATTTTGTTACATACTTCATTACTGTAGTCATGAGTGAGCTGAATGTAAGAGGGAAGGCAGGAGATGTCAAATTGCCACCATGATTGTTTTTTCACCAACATATGATACAGACTATTCTATCTTTGAATTTTGATTTGGGGTAAGAGATGCAGGGCAAGGTAGGAGGAATACCTCAAATCTAGTTTTATTTTTGCAAAACTGTGATCACTAGGCTGCTGATGTCTGTTGTCATATCCCTCAAGCATCAGCCTGTATGCATTCAGAAGTAGTTAGACTTTTAAAGAACACTTCCTACAGGGCTCACCAGAGAGGTGGCAGATCTGAAACTCCTTAGAAAACAGATGTGGGAGCTTTGGGCAGCTGGAGAAGACTGTCTAGGTCAGCTGGAAAGGAAAAGTAAGTTGCTTGTAGGAGTTTCTCAGCAGCAGATGAAGACGAAGAAGAGCAAGCTTAATAGTGGGTGGATGAATGTGGGAGCCTGTTTCAGTTGGAAGATCACTGTTATGGAAGAATGGGAAATGTATTAATTTGCATTATTCCTCTGCATTTCAAAGAGTGGAATACACAGGAGCTATTTTAATAGCTCAGGATAAGTGATACTGTGGAAGATTCTGTGCAAAACAGAGGAGTTAACCAGAGTCAGTGGAAGGAAAGAATTTGGAAGAGCAAATGAAGGGCACGTACAAGAGAAAAACAAACTTCCTAGATCAACACAACCGTTGCCTTGACCTAGCTGCAGGATGAATTGGTCTGTCTACAGGAAAAGCAACCTGAAAGGCATGATATGGGTACTAAATCAAAAAAGTGTGGAAGGCACAGAAGGAACATGTAGAATAGAGCTGGAAAAAAGGAGCAGACTCTACAGAAAAAAATGCAACTGAGGAAAATAAAGGAAGAAGGCCAAGAAATGGTCAAGAGCTACTGAAGAAGCATAGAAAAATACAGAAATAGAAGTTCCAGGATGCACACAGGGAGAGTAGATAAATGGGCATAATGTATGGCCGTTGTAATTGGTGGGATAATAACCAGGATTTTTTTTTCCAAATAGTCACTAAATACATACAATTTCAAAGAGATGTACTTTTCACTGTGAAATTATCATCTGAGAACTGCTTACTAGTAAGAGCATCTACTTATAAGGAACTCTGACTAAATATTTATAGCAGACATATTTCATATCTGGGAGTAGTCTGACAATAGAAGTGAATCATGTGGTTTGTAAATCTAAGACATTCCTGAATGTGAACAGCTCGTGTTCAGAAGCACAGTCATGCAAACATTCTCTAAATTTCGCACAATGAATTTGAGCAAGCTGCCATTACTGTAATCAACATGCCTCATAAATAACAACTAAACAGAATAGATTATACACCAGCACTAATACCAATTAGGACTTCAGTAGAATTAATTTTCACATGCAATTTTAAAAAGCAATAGAAAGACAATAGAATCTGACCAAATGTTTTCTGTCAAAATATGAGTCTTAGTTTTCTGATGTAGAATCGTGATTTTTCCCTTTATGTTTAGGATGACCAGACTCCGCTGCACATTTCTGCTCGACTGGGAAAAGCAGATATAGTACAGCAGCTGTTACAGCAAGGAGCGTCTCCAAATGCAGCTACAACTTCTGGCTATACGCCCTTGCATCTTTCAGCTCGAGAAGGCCATGAAGATGTAGCTTCTGTTCTCTTGGAGCATGGTGCATCTTTAGCTATTATTACCAAGGTAAGAGAGATGCAGAAGTGATAGCTTCTATAGTAAAATATATCTGTAATGAGTGCTACTGGCAAGTTAAATGCTAGAATAGTTATATACATATACGAATGATATGAGATTGAGCTGCATGTTGTTTAAAAGGTTCAAAGCTTTACTCTTTAACCTCAGAACCTGATTTATAACACATCCTAGTGATCTGACACGCGTTTCCTTAGAATGAAAGGAATGCAGAGCAGAGATTCTTGATGGGAGTTGATAAGCTGTTGCCCAACCTTGTCCTTGGGTCATTGAAAAGGAAGGAACCATCTTTCTCTTTAGTTATCTTTTTAGTCATTTTTATATGGGTAGAGCTTTTCCTTGCAAGGGAAAGCCTTCAAACCTTCCAGGGCAGTGAGAAACTATGGACTTGCTTGCCTGTATATGGAACTGTTAAAGGGGAGTAGATAGAAATAGCGTATCTCTGTAGATTGGAGGCATACTTTGCCCCGACTGTCTAGGCACCAAGGAAGAAAGTGCCTGAAGCTGCTATGTGCTCTCTCCTACAGAAAGGATTTACTCCTCTACACGTGGCTGCAAAATATGGGAAAATTGAGGTAGCAAACCTCCTGCTTCAGAAGAATGCATCTCCTGATGCTTCTGGGAAGGTAGGACAGAAGTCGCTTCTATTTGCACAGCAAGCATATATACACAAATAATATGATAGTAATACCCTTCTACCTGCTTGCCCTTGCACACACACTAACGTTCACATCCTGGTTTTAACTGGAGTAAGTTTCATGTGATATCCTTGTTCCTACTTGCACTGCCAGGAGTCTGCAAACTTAACAAAAGTGACTTTTATTGTCACTAATTGACAGCAAAATTATGTCCTCTCAGTACGCATCCAAGGTAATGGAAACACACAACTCCCCTGCATTGCTCCCCAACTATTTACAATCCTTAACAGAGTATTCAGGCAACTGGCTCTGCTTCCCCAGACCCCCTGATAGGGCAAAGGCCCAGTAGGGCTTCAAGCTTTTTAAACTAGCCCAACTTGCATTTTTAAAGATCCAAGGGACAATTTACTTTGAGCAGTGCAGTAAAAGAAAAACATTGCTGAGGTTTTGACCTCAGGGTCAAAATTCCTTACTTGCTCTCTCCAAGAGGCAACGCTGACATGTACTTCTGTGCATCTTCCCTGGAAAAAGCAAAAAGGGCTCACACGTCTCAGTAACTATTTTGAAAGCCTTGTTTCAATTTTTGCTTCAACATTTATCAAAGAATCTGGATACATGAATGAATAAAAAATGTGTTTTTTTGCCTTTTCTCTAATCTTCCAAACTCTTTAGTTTTTCCTGGAGAGGGTCTGTAACAGCACTTGTTTGTTCTGCATGTTTTTAGAGCGGTTTAACACCACTGCATGTAGCTGCACACTACGATAATCAAAAAGTGGCACTCCTACTGTTGGACCAGGGAGCTTCACCTCATGCATCTGCCAAGGTACAAGTACTGGAGAATAATAGCTAGCCTTTCTGTCACTTTTTTTCCTGTCTACATGCTCTTTCTAGAATGTATATGCTTGCAATTGCAGTGACCTTGTTTATAAAATCTTACAACCACATAAAGGTTTGTAAGCTGTTAGAATGATTCTACAGATTAATAAAACAATAATAAAAATAAAAAATAAAAGCAAATATAGATGTAGAAAAATCTGAAATTATTAGTTTCACTGAAGATTGAGCCTTGCCTTTGCTTGTCCCATCTCCATACTTTCAGAAGTCCAGCCAACTTTGTATCACTGCATCTTAACATTTTCACAGGGCAAGCTTGGACATAATTCTTTGCTGTGCACCAGTAGTGCCCCTGTATTGTGCCACAGAAGATGTGAAAAGTTTCTCAGCACAACATACAATGTTACTGATGTGCTTCATGGTATTTCTAGTTGAGTGTAAATGGACAGTTGAGAAAACTAGTCATAGCCCTGCTTGGTTTGTAATTTACTCTCAAGACAAAGCATAGCGTTAAGATTTCAGATGTGAAAGAATAAATACTTAAATGCATAACAGTTTTATGAATAGAAGAATTTAGAGGAGTTTTTTAAAGTTTTTCTCCTTTCTGGATCCCAGTTTTAAATATTGTCACATAATCAGTAGTTGGACAACAGTGATAAGTAAAACAAGGTTGCAAACCTGTGTAGGTTCAGTTAGGCAAGTGTGGTGCAAATATCCTGTTTGAAACAATCCAGATGTATTACTAAAATCACCATGAAGAAACACTGTGGAAAAGGGTGAGCTAGCAGAGCACTTTCAGGCAGGCATCTCTCCTTGATTGCCTTCCACTTACACATGACTGAGTACGGCCATAATAGGAGAGCCCTTCTGCATGGCTAAAGAGGAGGAAAGAAACTGTCATACATGGGAGCTCCCAGAGCTTATGGTGCAAAACTTAAATAAACATGGATAGCCTGCAGAAATAGCACAGTCTGAAATCAATAAATGCCAATAGTGGCAACCCGCCAGAGCAATGCCCCAGGAGGTAAACTGAACTGATCTCTGATCTTTTACTACTGCAACGCAGCACTCCTAAATGCCATTGTGGGGAAGGAAAGACATTCTGAACGGGATGAGAAGACACTGACTTTCCAATCATAACTAAAAGAATCTGCCTTTCGCTACCTCTGGATTCTGTGAATCATGTAGGGAGCAGGGGTTGCAGTACCCACTGCAGAAAGCTTGGGAAGCACAAACCAAAGTGGAAGCACTATAGCTTACAGTATAATACTCAAGTGTCAAAGTCACCTTAGCTTCCCCATTTGCAAAAATAATAATAATTTTGCAGCTGCCACTTCAGGCCTTCAGTGCTAGCTATGTCTTCCTGAAAGAGAGCGTTTGTTAGTCTTCTGCAGCAAGTACACAGGAGCACACTGAGCAGAGCATCAATATTAAATAAAATTAATGGTAGAATGTTTGTCGCTTTAGGCACCCACAGTGCAGTCATCTGAAAGATGATGTTGGTAACAGCAGATGATTTCCCATTTTGCTAGTGTGGCCTAATAAATAAGGGTGTTACATCATAACTCTCATCACTAGCTCTGCAGTTAGTGAGTTGCTTTCTTTATAACACTCTTCATCAACAGTCATCTTAAGAATTGCTTGTTTTGTTAGCCAGGCCTCGTAGAGGGATCAGTGAGGGGGTGTGGGAAGTGGCCGTGTCCCATACAGTCCTCTAATACAGTTATTCAGATAAACCATTCTTCCTTGTTGCCTAAAATTAGCCTTCTGCTTTATTTTAATTTGCCATTCACTTTGCAATGCCTTCCTTCCCTCTCCCCCTCTCAAGGCTTTTTTTTCCCTCTGCCCTTCCATCTTTAACCTTATTCACTTTTTGCCCCTTTTTCTTGGCAACCAGAATAACCAAATACAAACTTTCCAAACTTTCCTCCAAACTTTCATGTTCCTTTCTGCATTTATTTGTAATGACAGAGTGCAGCCCTTACCATAAGAAGATGCTATCTGAATCTGAGTTTCAGTTTTTGTTTTTCAGCTGTCTTTGCCTTCTCTTGGTGACCTGCTCTTTGTCATTCCACTAAAAGTGAAGTATGTCAATTTCTGAGGAAAAGACCTGAAAGCGCACTTGTATTTTGTCATATACAAAATATATGCTATATAGGATTTAACACAGAGAATAGGTGCTTATGCGGTGGTGTCTGTTTTACATGTCAGTCTTACGCAGGAAGTCTGAGGGGACTGCATTTGTTTTTCTTGATGCACTTCATCTTCCAAGTGAACATTAATGCCCATGCCCCTCCCTCATTAGCTGTGGCACTGCTGTTCCTGGTTGTCATTTTGGAAGTGCTGCAGTCTGCTTTGCTGAGGTGCTGAGCACTCCCACTCTGCTCAAGTAGGTGCAAATTGCGTTTTGAACAAACAGTACAGGCTGTGTTAAGCTGACTGTTCTGCAATATCTTAATATCTAAGGGCTAACCCAAATAACGTTAAAGGCTATAGAGCCTTTTCCATGTGCAGTTAGTGCTGTACATCTCTCTCACTTCCAGATTTCTACCAGTGCAGTCTCACAAACGTTTGCATGCCCCTGTGCATCTATTCTCTGTTCCTCCTGCATTGCCCTACATCTATTGTATCCAGCCCTGCTGCCTTGTGGGGTGCAGGGAGGGCATGAGCCAGGTGAATGGGTTTGTGCTTTTAGATAGATTTTATTGGACTGTGTAATTTGAAATGTACATGGTAATTACTATACCATATGAAGTGTTCATGCAGCAGAGGTCTTCTTACTTAGTCATATACATATGCATTCATGTTTGCCATTAGCTTTAAAATAAAGTCTGATACAATTCTAAGTGATGGAAAGTTCTGGATTAAAAAGGTCTTGCAGTTTGTACTAAAAGTGAGTTAGTTGTGTTTTGGTCAGTATTCTGGTATTTGTATGCTAATAATTTATTTTTATTACTCTATCTTCTGCCAAATCATCTTTTAGAGTTACAAAATTTTATGCTTTGATAGGAGAGAAAAGAAGGAAACCAAACAAAAAGAATACAAGACAAAAGTTGCATGCTTTAATTTTCCCTTGATCTGAACCAAGAAAGTCTGTTGGTAGAATTAAACTAAATGCTGCAAGAAAAGCAGTGTTTCGTATACACAATGCTTTCATTCACACTGGGAAATAGGAAAAAAAAAAAACAACCCACAAGTCAGTAACAGCTGTTGAAAGTTGTGAACACACATCCTGCTCTTCTCTTTGTTAAAGATTCTATCTCATTGTTTAATGAATAGCTTGCAATGAAGTGCTTTCTGTTGACAGAATGGCTACACGCCACTACATATAGCTGCCAAGAAAAACCAGATGGACATAGCAACTACACTGCTGGAATATGGTGCTGATGCCAATGCTGTAACCAGGCAGGGTATTGCCCCTGTACATCTGGCCTCGCAGGATGGCCATGTGGACATGGTGTCCTTACTTCTTACTAGAAATGCTAATGTAAATCTCAGCAACAAGGTAAGTGTTTCCTCTGCTTGGTGCTAAAGCAATAAACAAACATAGTGACAGGAAGGATAGAGGCCTCCAGTTTTATCCAGTATGATTTTGCAGGTTCTGAAAAACACTGTAGGTGTTTGACTACAAATTGCTATTTCTTATAGCAAAAAGAGCAGCGTGCAGCAAGTGCTCTGTCAGATTGAATGAACTGTATTTTGTAGTCCCCAGGTTTTGATGATGTCTAGCACCATATGCTGCAGAGGAATTTATAAATCCATCTCCCTCCCTGTCATGTTATACTCATCTGCCAAAATATGCCACGGGAGAAAATGTCTTCCTCACCCTAGTGCTTAGTGTGATGTTGGGGAGTCACTTAGGAGTCTTCAGAGATGTGCCTGTCCATTAAGCAATGGTAACAGCTAACTTGCTAAGGGAAACTAGTTTTTTTTTCTTTGTTTTATGAGGTAACAGTGAGGTAGTCAGAGATTTTGTTGTTGTTGTTCATTAAAGTAAGTGACTCTTCCTCCCAGTACATGTTCCTTACAGCACAGTGACTTTTACTGTAGTTTCTCCTGGGGTCAGGAAGAGAAAAGCTAGTAGATCTTAGTTTCTGCAATTTTATAGATTATTAAGTCTACTCTATGGTAATGTTTCTAGCAAATGTGCAGCCTTCATTCTTTAAATGCTCTCCCTAGCCATCAGAGATCTTGCAAAGTGCAGTTTCAGCGTGGATTCATGTGACTAATGTAGAAAGGCAAGAGTAAAATTTTTCACGGAGAACATTTCTCATTCTCAGTAGGTAGAAAAAATTTGCGTCCTCTGAGGCTGTGGACGGTGCTGCACAGGGTTGCTTATTTTCAGTCCCTCCTTGAATAGGTTCTCTTGAGGATGTTGAGTCATGTCAAAGTGTGGGCTTGTGCAGCATTGGATATGTTTTGTATTGCTGTCATACAATCTGCCACGTACACATTCTGCATCACATTGGCTATGGAGAGCATGATAACTGCTGCTTGGTTTTTTGATGCAGTCCCACCATTAGTTACCTGCAACATCTTCCAGTCCATTGCTGTTTGGTTGCAATCTCTCGTTTTCTCATTATACAGATATTAACACCTATGAAAATAATTGTCCTATGCTTGCTTAGCAATGCACGTTTCCTCTGAACTCAGCACCTTTATATGAAGCTAGACATTTAAAGCACAACAACTCTGAGTTTGGCAATGGAAGTAAAAGGCCCTTTGTTTTCTTCAGAGTCCACAGGGTAGTTGGGAACTGAGTGCTCAAGTTTCAAGACTTGCTAGAGTTTCAGTGCTGACACTGACCACTTACTAAAACTTTTAAGAAAGTTTGGCCCATAATATTCAAGTCCTGTTGTGTAATTTATAGTTGATTACTTTTATATATTCATGCAGTGGGATCCACCTAACCATTGTTGTCATCAGCACTGCCTTTTCAAGAGCAGTATTGTTATTGCCTTTAGTCAGGAGTCCATGCTGCAAGCTGTGGGTGGAATGTGTGCAGTCCTGTGGAGATTTATTTGGGTTTAAGGATAGGTAAGGCTTAAATCTGAGCATATATTGCTGGTAAAAATTTTGTGGAAGTCTAAGCAATTATTCAAATTTTCTTTTAAAGTCTTGCTCATTCTGAAGAAGTGAATTAGCCAGGAGGGGAAAAAAATACTGTGAGGCTTTTTCCTCAAGTGCATTATAAAATTTGCTATTTTCTATTTAATGTCACACAAGGAAATGTTCCTTGTGTGAAAGAAATATTATCTTCATAGTTTTTAAGTTGTAGTTTCTTGCAATTGAATAAATCAGGAATTGCAATACACAGCTTCTAAGTGAAAGTAGAATTATTCACATCTCTAACTTCAGCAGGACTTTCTGAATTTTACTGATATTGAATTTGTATTTAATATTTATGTGTCACCTCTCAAGATTGTTACCTGCTCCTCCTCATTTACAGAGTGGACTGACACCATTGCACTTGGCTGCTCAAGAGGACAAAGTCAATGTAGCAGAGGTTCTTGTTAACCAAGGAGCTGCTGTTGATGCTCAGACAAAGGTATGGATGCCACTGTCAACATGTATTGTTTTCTTTCATGGAGGCAGAAGCCTGTACACTGGTCTGGTAATCAGTTTCAGAGTGAAACAGAAAAAACAGCAGTGAAACATTCCTTGTAATAAGTTGTAGATTATATTTTGAACACTAAAGACATAAACCTCCACATTTAGTATTATACTCAGTCTGTGAGCTGTAAGCTTATTTCTTGTCAAATGTTTAGATCAATATATATGTTTCCTACTATTGAGTTTTACTGAAGGTGAGCAGGATTGAGCTGTTTTTTGCGTAAAGAAACTTTCAGAAAAACTAGAACTCTTTCTACAGGGAGTCATGTAATCTTTTACCATATGCACACACTCATGTGGTTTAGTAGTTTTTACATGTTGCACGTACAGCGCTCATCTACCAGTAGAAACAAAACACAGGAGAACTGTTGTTTACAACATCTATATTTACAGCTGGAGAAACAATGTAAATGCAAAGTAGGCATTCCTTGTTATTAAGTGGTTAATAGTTTTTCCTATGGCTTAATAGAGTTTGTAGAATTGAGTAGTCTTTTGCTGAGCTGTTACTAAGCAGTCATCCATAGGCATGATTCTACAAGTTTATTAGTAAAGACTTACCCTTGCTCTCAGAGCTTGAATCAGCCTTCATGACTGAATGTGCCTACATTTATCAACCATTCTATTTTGCAAAGTACAGAGCACTAGTCTATTTCATAATACTGGTACATTCTAGGAAACTGACTTTTTTGAGGGTCCCAAACTGAGATTGGGCCAGTGTCCTCCTGATGTTAGGTACTGGATAAATATTGCTCTATTCTGTCTTCAGAAATACTATTGAAGTTGAAACGTATACCCCTTCAGAACAAATTTGAAATTATTTAATGCTGTTATCTGATACGGGGTATATATACATGGTGATGGACACTTTCAGACTTACTGACCTAAAAATAGTTTTTCTTAAAGTAAATAATTGGACCTCTTGATAAGAGGATTTATAACTATTTTCTAGAATGACTGGGAAGGGATTTTGGAACCCCAAGCAATAATTCCCCCCTCTGCACAGTGTTGGTTTGGGTACGGTGTCTGTGACCTAATTCCAACAAGCTGTCTAGAAATTATTTTATACTTGGCGTATACCATGCTTAGAACATAAAGATGATAATCTCAGTGTTGATTTCAATTAAATTCTTCATGCGTTACCTGGATCTAGGAGACATTCCTTTAGCTGGGTAAGAAATCAGTTGTGATCAAGTACTTGAAAAGTAGCTGATCAAATCAGCTAAAATAAATGAAGTCCCACAGTCTGATCTGGATTGTTTAGAGACTTGTGCAAGATAGAAGCATTAAAAAATCTGTTAAGCATGTATCCCCAAGTTAAGTGCTGTGCTTGCATCGCAGAAATGTGTGCCCAGCCATCCAACAGTACTATCATTTCGTCATCACACTGACATTTCAAAAAAGGCTGAATCCATCATCATCTCTTGCTGCAGGTTGGCTGACTGTGATTGATGATAGTGGGAAAAGTCATAGGTACTTTCTGTTGTATAATTCCAACTGCACTTTTGTTTTAAGCTATTGATTTCAGTGATGTTATTCTGGCATGAAATTTAATATAGTCCTTATGAAATCCCAGGAGTTTGTCCAGTTTTTGTACTTTCGTAACCTGTTCTCAACCTGTTTTCCAGATGAATCAGTGTAGGTTCTTGTCAGCTTGCTAAATCATTCAGCAGCAGATGAGATCAGCCCTGGTTCATTCTTTGGATAATTTCCTTAGATGTAACTGGTTGCCTTTCTGGAGAAAGGAAATCTACCTTGTTTTGGTTTGTGTAGAACAATCTGCTCTTTTAACTTGGTCAAGAGCTGAATCACCTCCTAGTCTGTAAAACTTGTCTCTGCCTTTCTCCCACTCTTCTCCATCCCACAAATAGTAAACAGTCTAAGGAGATATTTACATCAACAGGTGCAGGCAGTCATGTGCCCCCTTTGCCTGCTCTCCGATGTCCAAATAGGATCCAGTTCTGGAGTAGTGGCCTTTCAGTCACATTAACGTGGTGTAGTGCTGAAATACTGTCACAGCTGAGAAGAAGAGCGTGTTTGTTGTGTTTCAGGGAAAACCTGTGCTGCTGCACGAGCTCTGTGCTGAATGGTGCATGTGGCAGGATGGCAGTGTGGTCAAGCAAGCATGAAACTGTAGAGACACGTGGGAAAAGGGCTTCAAATTCTTATTCAGAGATCTCTGGATGGAGCTGAATTTCTTAATTGTATCTCTGAAAGTTGAGCTAGTCAGTAAGTAAAACTATCACAAGTGAAACAAACAAACAAAAAAAGGAAAGCAACAGCAACAACAAAGAACAACCAAGGAATTGTATTTGACCTGCAGCTTGAATCCTGTCATCGGTAATAGTTGTATCATTTTCAAGAAAAAAAAAAAAAAAGATGCCTGATGTTCATCCTCATTCTTCAGTTGTTCCTCATACATGTAACTACTGTAAGTAACGAATTGCTTCCTAGTACAGATTTGCTTCCACAGGACATCCCCTTAGTTGCCAGGACATGGAGCAGGAGCTCATAGGTCAGACAAAGTCCTCAGTGTATTTTATGCTCAACTCCTCTTGGGTAATAATTCTCCCATGTCTGGGAGAATGTAACTATTAACCCTGTAGGTCTATGATGATGGCTTGTACTTTTGCCTACTGTCCTAACTCATCTTCTCCTAAGGAAGAAAGTGCCTTGTGTCTTGTAGTACTATATTCTAGTGGAGTGAGCTTGGTGGTTATTCACTGACTTCTGCAGGGTGTTGTCTGCTGGGTTTGCAGCAATGACCTCTGCAGACTCCTCACAACCAGCTATGTGGAAGTTATCTGTCAGATACCCACTCATTACAACCCGTGATATAGGATAAGTTGCAATGCAGTGCCATGTATTTTAACATGGAATAGTTTCTGCATTAACTGGAGATCGTCTTGCATTCCTAAGAAAAGAGCCAGCAAGCTCTGAACTTCTACAATGAAGGAGAAATAGTTTTGCGGCAAAAGCTACAATATCTTCACCTCGTGTTTTATACAGGTAAGGTTTGGATGACTGGCTTTGTAAAACAGCAGTTCTGTAGTTACAGGCTCTCTTGTTGAGATGGATTAACTGTTCTGTGAGAATAAAATGTCTGTGCGTGCTTCCCCTAAAACCAGAGGCACTGGGGAGGAAGATACAGCAACAGCTGAGTTGACTCCAAAAGCACTGTTGCTATGCTTGCATGTTTGCATGATACCATCCAGCACATCCAGTTCAGGTTTTTACTTTGTGCATAGAGTGTCAAAGGTGTATCCATCTCTGCTCTAAAATCCAAGAAGTCGGTCTGTACAGCTTAGTGACATTATGTTGGGGATCTCTGTGGGCCTCCAGCAGTATCAGCAGTAATCTTTCATTTTCTTCTCTTATTTCTCTTATTTTATATGCTTTTATTGCCTTATTTGTCGTAGGCCACACAAACAGCCAAGTCTTTTATCATTATTATTTATTAGATTCTCTCATCATCATGTTTCCCAATGAAGTGTTGGTTGGGTCACTCCCACACAGTTTCCATCAATGGAGGAAATACTCTTAGCATGTCATTCAGCATCTTGGGTAAGGCCAAGTGAGCTATCAGCTTCCACCTCTGGTGTGAGTTCTTTAATCGTTGTTTATATATAACTTACAGTCCCTCTTAAAACATCTAGAGTTTGCAGCTTTATCACATGGGAGTACTTCTTATTTCTGCTCACGTTCACAGAGCCACGGATATGATTTGGGGTTATTTGGGCGATTAAAAGGGAAGATTGGGCAGAAACATATTTAACACCCTGAAGCTATAGCAAGGAAGAAAAAAGATCTAATACTATGGAAAACCTTTTCTGTGGACATCAGTCTGTGTGATTTAAAAAGGTTTAAAAAATCAAATCTAGTGTTTTAGAGAAGGCATAATAGGGTCCTGCTGCAAAGGCAGCAGCTTTTGCCCGTTCTAATGTTGCATTTGTGTCTGAATTTAGGTACGCTAAAGACTGTTTCATATGAAACTGTTGTGCAGTATCACGTCTATCTCAGCTTATATTATCCCCTCCTTTTGCACGTAATACTGGGAGGTTACAATTAATTTGAAGCTGTGCAGTGAGCAGATGTTTCTTCTAGTAATCATGTTGAGTGTGTAAAAGCTGTCCTGGCACATGTGATGTTGGGTTTCGTTGCAGGGCTTCTGTGCTGAGAATTGGCATAAGTAAATATTGTTTCATGGATCAGCAAATCTTCACAAGTCATTTCTCAAACCCTTTTCCTGCTGGATAACATTATTGTAGGATACGGCATTAAGGTGATGAATGGACAAAAGAAAACCAATGGGAGGAGAGTGCTGGTTCAGTCAAGGATTTTCATTCTGTGCAGACAGTTTTCAGCAGTAGCAGTGTAACAGTTGTTACACTGTGCTTGGTATTGTGCCTCTGGGGAACTTGTGGTCTCATAGTCCCTGGTTGACAACTGTCTGAATAATAAAGCCCATCATAAAACTGCCTTTTGTTCCTAAGGCTGTAGTGGTGGTAGAAGATAAAGGTGACTGAGAGGTCACAGTGTTGTTTTGCAGGTTGAGCTGGGCCTTTTTTATCAGATTTATTTAGGTATTTATTCAGCTCAGCCTGCCCTGTTCTGAGAGGAGCCCCATAGCAGCCTGAGTGCTACAGCGGCTCCTAACCGTGCTCTCATTTTTATTTTGGAATAACCAATTTTCAAGTGCAGTAACAGAGTGGGAGTGGGGCAGAGAAGGTGGAAAGTGCTATCAGGAAGAATCACTTTCACAGAACAAACACATAAACATGGGTATCTTAATGTGTCTTCATGGTACATCCTCTCTCTCTCCCCTTAACTCTTGGTGCAAGCTCAGTTGTTATTCAGACATTTACGTGGAAATTTCCAGCCTAATAATGCAAGACAAAAAATTCAGCATGTTTGGCCACGATTCAGCACTGCAGTATGTGTGTAGGTACCTATAGGTTTACTTGTTATATTGCATCAGGACTGGATGCCTTTGCAATCTTTGGAACAAGAGCATTTTCCAGCCTTATCAATGCTGATGTATTGCAGCTTCATTGTCTGACATATACAGCTGAAAAACAAAAGCATAGCAGCTTGAGAGTCAGCATGACTAGAAATAGGCAATCATTCAAGCTTCTAGGATTTATGGTTATTGCCATTGGAGGATATTAAAGTAATACACTGACAAACACATGAGGCTTGTGATAATTTCCTTCAAAAAATTGAGGAGCAAAAAGAAATAAGGGGTGCTCTGTGTTTGTGTGTTTCATGAGGATAAAAAAGCTAAGTATTCCTGATTTCATTTTTTTGGCACTTATTCTTGTGGCTTTTGACAAGCCTTTCCCAGCTGCTAACTTCCATATTGCTGCTCATTCTTTAGAGCAACAAGCAGCAGCATGGCAACTGACTGCGAGAAAGTGATATGCTTTAGAGTTGTATTAAACAAAACCCGTGATTTTTCTTGGAAACAACTTTTTAGTATTAGAATATCTATTAAGTACCACAGAGATTATGCCAGTAAATATGACTCTGCTTTGCAGAAACATTTGTAATTTCAGAGCTTTTATATATATATATAGATATATAGATACATAGATATATAGATATATCTTGAAGCAAAATATTTTAGTCTCCTGGATACATTTCTATAGGGAATGGAAGTAGCAATGAGAATCAGTGCTGTTATAGAAAATTTGATTGCGTAATCACAAAATCTGCCAGTCAGTGTGTTTCAGAAAAGTTAAAGTCTGTTTTCAGTGAGTACGTTGGGATGTTGAAGTTTCTGAAGTCCCACTAACCAATAGATTACAAGCTCTGTTGTGGAAGAGGGAAGAAGGTATCAACAGTGACTCAGAACTGGAAGAGGTGATCATGTTAAAAAGGTTCAACCAAGGACCCAAGTCACAACTGGTGCTGCTAAACAAAGGCACCAGTAGTAAGTTCTTAGTAATTGGAGACTCTTTGCTGACAAGCACTGAGGTGCTCATCTGATGCCCGGATAACCTCTCTAGAGAGGTTTGCTGCTAGCTAGGGACCCACATTTTGTACATCAAGAAGAGGATATTGGGTATGATGAAACCACGCAACTACTATTCCCTTCCAGTCTTTCAAGGTGGGTCACACAAAGCTGCTACCAGAAAACTAAAAAAATGTTATAAAGACTTCACATCCCTTTGTCCTTAGAGACAAAGGAGTGGAGTAAAGCTGGCTACTCTTTAAGGATGTATTCCTGCAAGCACATGAGCTTTCCATCCCTTAAAATTAGAAAGGAGGCAGGAAAATAGCATGTCTTGGCAAGGACCTGCTGGTCAAATTGCAGGAAAAGAAGGGCATGTATAGGCAGTAGAAACAAGGATGTGTCACCTGGGAAGAATACAGGAATGCTGTCCAGACATGCAAAGATGGGATTAGGAAAGACAGGACACAGATGGATCTGAACTTGGTGATAGATGTTAATAACAAGAACGGGTTCTATAGGTACATTGGTCAGAAGATATAGGCCAAAGAGAGCATACTACCTCTGACAAATGTGAAAGGAGAACTCTCTACTACAAATACAGAAAAGCCTGAGGTACTCAATGAGTTCTTTATCTCAGTCTTCACTAGCAGCTGGGATTTGCACCCTTCCCAGATCCCTGAACTTCTTGGAGGGAACTGGGAGAGCAACTCTACCCCACTCTACGAGCAGAGCAATTCTGAGACCACCTCACGAGACTGAATGTGTACAAGTCCATGGGGCTGGACAGCATGCATCCCAGGATCCTAAGGGTGCTGACTGTGGTTGCCAGGCTGCTCTCCATCATATTTGAGAAGTCATGGCTGTCAGGCAAAGTCCTTGGTGACTGGAAGAAGAGAAACATCACTTCCATTTATAAGAAAGGGGGAAGGAAAACCCTGGGAACTATAGGCTGGTGAGCCTCTGAGTCTCTGTGGCCGTGTCCAAGATCATGTAACAGATCCTTCTGGAAGGCATGTTAAGGCACATGAAGGTTGAGCAGGTGATCCAATACAGCCAGCATGGCTCCACCAAGGGAAGATTGTGCCTGACCAATCTAGTGGCCTTCTGTAATGAAGTGATGGCATCAGTGTACAAAGAGAAGGCTAATGCTGTCATTTGCCTAGATTTTGCAGTGCTTTTGACATGATCCCCCACCACATGCTTGTCTCTAAATTTGAAGACGTGGATTTGAATGGTGGACTATTTGGTGGATAAGGAACTGGTTGGAAGGTCACAGCCAGAGGGTAGTGATCTGTGGCTCTGTGTTCAGGTGGGGGTCATTGATGAGTGGTAATCCTCCAGGGGTCTGTTTTGGGACTGGTACTCTTTAGCAGTGATATAGGATGATGGCATTAAGTGCATCGTCAGCACATTTGCAGACAATGACTTGCAGACCAAGCTGAGTGGTGCAGTTAATACAGCAGAAGGAAAAGATGTCATCCAGAGGGACCATAATAAACTTGAAAGATGGGCCAATGTGAACCTAATGGGGTTCAACAAAGTGAAGTTCAAGGTTTTGCACTTGATTTGGGGCAATCCCAGATATCCCAGACTGGGAGAAAATCTCCTTGAGAGTAGCCCTGCTGAGGAGGACTTAAGGGTCCTAGTAGATTTAAAAAAAAAAAAAAACAACAAAACACACACACAAAAAACACAAACCAGCAGTGAGCACTTGCAGCCTGCAAGACCAACAGTATCCTGGGCTGCATCAAAAGAGGGGTGGCCAGCAGGGAGAGAGAGGTTGTTGTCCCTATCTCCTCTGCGCTCATGAAGTCCCATTTGGAGTATTATATCCAGTCTAGTGCCCCCAACAAAGGAAAGATGTTGAGCTTTGGGAGAGGGTCCAGAAGAGGATCACAAAGATGATCAGGGACTGGAGCAACTCTCCTATGAAGACAGGCTGTTCGGTCTGGAGAAGAGAAGGCTGTGAGGCAACCTCATTATGGCCTTTCAGTATTTAAAGCAATCACTTCAAAGCGAGAGTTGAGATCAGCTGTCCTGGCTCTCCAACTCTTTCCAGATTTTAATGTTTTAGGGTTATTAACAGGGGGTTCCCAGAAGGTGGTCGTTGACTTTGGCTTTTATCTCTCCAGTTGGTCTTACAATGTATGATTTTATATAGGCCTGTATTTTGAAGGGGTAGAAGGGAGTTAAGTTTCTTATATGAGGAGGTTTCACTGCATTCTTTTGAACTGATTGTTTCATAGTTTGTTTAATCTGAATTTGTTTGAAATGTTGGAGAGGAGTGACAGAAGCTATGTTTAAGGTACTTGGTATGAGAGTGCTCATCTTTCTACTGAAGTTTCAAGACTGCAGCTACTCTACGGGGAACCGTGTCACACTTGGATCCTGGGCACTGCTTGGAAGCTCTAAGGCCAGCCCTATGTTAACAGTGACTGTAAGGCAATGTTCCAGCGTTCAGGTCACAATGACTGTTTTAACTAGCATTTGGGCTTTTACCACTGCACAACTGTTCAGGAGGAAAAGTTCATTGTAGTCATTTGGCATCTGATCCAATGTTCATATAAGTCAGTGGAAAAATTCATTCTGCTGATAACAGTGGAATTTGAATCTGTCACTGTTTCTTGCAATCATTAACTCGTCTTGGTTGTCAGAGCTAGAAATTTCTTTAGATGGCAGTATGTAATTAACTGAAAGAAATGTACACACCCTAATTTAAAGTAACTGGTATAGCTACCATCTTCTAGCATGTACAGATATGGATGAAAATAAGTAACCTTGTGTGAAGTAGCATCAGAGTCAAAGTGTCATGAAAAAATGGTGCATCTAAACCCACAGGCAATTGAAACCTCCCTACAGTGGAAATTTTTTGAGGGGTTTTCTTTCTTTCATAGATTCATAGAGGTTGAAAGGGTTCTTTGGAAACCATCTAGTCCAAACTTCCTGCTAAAGCAGATTCCCTAGAGAAGATTGCACAGGAGAACGTAGCTCTGACCTCACAACTTGAACACGTAGTGTAGGGCTGACTCCTGAACCCCAGCCCAAGGCAGACCTTGGACTTGCCTTCCTCAGTGCTTTTGACCCAGTTGTCTCAACTTGCCACACCTCACTGAGGTGTGTGCATAAATGAAGGATGGCAGACTACAGCTTTTAACTCTCTGTGTGCCTCCTGGGCAGTAGATTTTTTTCCTCAGCAGAAAAGTGAAGACCCTTTTTCTGCTTTTGAACACTGATTAGATCCATGGGTCAGTGCAAGACCAGCACATCTTTCAGTGTTTCTGCCCACAAGTTTAGGCTTCTGGATCTAGTTCCAAATTGTTCAATCTTTGGTCCTCTGTTTTATTTTATTGTGTTGTTAACACTTAAAGTAGCTTCTTTTCTTGTTTATTAGTTTTTAAGTGATAGGTAATATTCTTCTTCTATTAAACATTTTTGGAAAAATTTCCAGGATATATAAACTTAATATAAGTAGTCATTTAGTTTTGTTTAGAGCATTTGATGGGTGTCTCTCAAAGTTGACAAATGATTTTAGTCTATTTATTAATAATGGAAACCAAATAGCAGGGACATTCAACTTTCTTCTCTTTGCAGTTGCCAAGAAATGCAATTTCTTACAGTTTGTGGTACACTAGGCCAGACACCAAAAAAATCAGATTTTGTTGTCTTAAAGCCTTAACTCACAAGTCAGTGTTCCAGTTTCTGTAGGCTCGTGTTTTCTTACAAAGCTGATGCATCTGTTGCACTGTTTTTGATCTATCTTTTGGGTATTTCTGTCAGAATGGATGGACTGTAAATTGCTCTGTAGCTGAGGCAGACCTCAGCATACTTAGTTTTTTTAGTAAGTTGCTACTACTAGTTTGTCATCACACTGCAGGAACACCAGTCAAACATGTGAACCTCACTGTGCAAGGTAGTATACACACATTCATTTAAAAAAACAGGATCATCTCAGAGACCTGATGATCTGAGTGTTGCAGGGGAAAGCAAATAGTTAATCAGTGTTGCATATGTTGAAGACTACCGAAGTACAAGGCAGGCAGAGATGTTTATGAAGAATGGAACTTAAAATGGCATTAGTGAGAGGCATTTTTCCAAAGTTGCTGTGTTTGTTTTGTTGTTTTTTTTCCCCCACATAGACTAAAGAAATAAAACTTGACAGGATTTTTGCTGCTATATGTCTGTTATTTTTTCTCATGGGATGCATGGGACTATTCATATTTTCTTACGTCCATTCTAGATGGGATATACTCCCCTGCATGTTGGCTGCCACTACGGAAACATAAAGATTGTTAATTTCCTTCTGCAACATTCTGCAAAAATCAATGCCAAAACGAAGGTGAGTTTTCCGCCTCTGCTTCACTCGTTCTTTGGAGGCAGCAAGTTTGCTGTGTCCACCACAGTCTTTCCCTTTCCTTGTGCCTGCAGAACGGGTACACGCCGCTGCACCAGGCTGCACAGCAGGGACACACCCACATCATCAACGTTCTGCTCCAGCACGGTGCGGCGCCCAATGAGCTCACTGTGGTAAGTGCCAAGAAGCCACCGCTCAGTCTCGGTCATTCCACCCTGCATGAAGCATTGTGTCCCTGCTGTGTTTGAGTACAGGAAATGACAAAAAAAAAATGTGACGAGGGGGAGGAAAAGAGCAGAGGAAGGCTATTCCAATCGCCTCTGTGTTCTGTGTCCTCCATTGTCTCTTCCAAAACCAGAACAGCAAACATCTGCACAATGTTTTCTTTTTCATCCAATTTCTGTAGACTTAAACTCTTATGGTTACATATTCTACTACCCAAAATCTGTATCAGTCACCAATATGCAAACATTTGTGTACTTCATTATTATGCATTTTTCTCTAACTAGCAATTTGTACGCTTCTAGCATTCAGCTTTTCATACAATTTTTTCAATTGCTAGAATGGAAATACTGCCCTCGCCATTGCGAAGCGACTTGGCTACATTTCAGTTGTTGACACATTAAAGGTGGTGACAGAGGAGACCATGACTACAATTGTAAGTACAGTTTATTTCAGTAGTGGAAGGAAGGATTTTTGCTAAGCCAGCATGTTCATCTTTGTTTAGTTAGATGTCTACTGAGATTTCAGTCTAATTTCTACCTAGCTCCTTTTAGCACTATAAAGTAGATATTAAGTCAGACGTAGGCAGAAACCAAGCAGAAAATGGCACTGTAAAGGGCTAGTTATAGCTGGCCTGTTTTTCATAGCATATAGCATACTTTGCTTATTGCATAAATGACATGAATGCAAACTGATTTGTAGTGGCAAATACATTCATAGAAGCTTCTTTCTGGTGGCTTCTGAAAGATGGCTAACAGTATCTTATACACGCAGCGAGTGTCTGCAACCCCAGCTGACATATCCTTGAACTCCACCTCATCTGTCTTGTCTCTCAAGAAGGCTTGCTGTTGTATGTTAGCCAGAGGAGATTAAAGAAAGTAGTCAGATAATGCCTATCAAAAAATGGCAATTACCAGAATTCAAGATATTTCTCGAAGATCTTATGGCAAAGTGCCTAATGAAGACTGTTCTCGTAAAATGCGGAGCCTCCATGAACAACCATAGAAGTAAAGCAAAAACAGAGCATTAAGAACATAAATTCAAAGCACCAGCTCATAATTGACTTTTTCCTTTTTGCAGCCTTTTAGTGCTTAAAAGGGGAGTCATATGCATGTATGCATTTTTAACCTTATAGGAAACTGAAAACAGTTATTGTACATTCCATGTTTTGTCATCACACATTTGTGTGGTCTGTCAGTGCAAGCAGGTGGTTGCAATACAGTTGAGATGATGAGCAATTTTTAGTTCAACTTAATGATCAGGCTGTGAATTGTTTTAGAGGAAATGTTAGATGCTGAGCAGCCTGTACTACAATCTGCGAGTACCTACGCTGAAGACAAGCACAGAAATAATTTCCACAAAAACTGAAATATGCTGTTTATCAGTCACAAGTGTGTACTTGATAGACTGTGGAAACCTAAACATGAGATCTGATTTACAGCTGAATATCTTAAAAACTCAGATAGCTATTTTTGGGGGCATGTGGCTAAATAACTCCCTAAAGTAAGTTTAATGAAACCAGGATGAGCATAGCTAGTTTTACTGTGATCTGTTATTCTTTACTGAAAGTCTGTTTATGCCTGAAAAAATCCTGTGATTTTGCTAGCTTAACAGCAATGTGTTAAAAACCTAAAAAGAGAATACCATGAAATGAAAGAACTCTGAAGCTTTTTATTGGTTTTGTGATGTTTGAGCATACAGGCAATCTTCTGCTATTTCAAGGGATGGCAGTAGCTCAAGAAAGGTGAACTGTGATATGAGTAATTATGAGGCAAGAGAAAACCCAAAATATCTGTAAATAGGTGAAGATAGAAAAGCTGTTTTGACCTGATCTTGTTAATGGTTTCTTATTTGTATATGAAGAATGAGAAGTGATAATGATTAAAAACACAAACAAGGGCAAGTGTAGGGTCCTATCCCTGGGGAGGAATAACTGGATGCATCAGTATAGGTTCAGGGATGACCTGCTAGAAAGGAGCTCGGTGGAGCAGGGCTTGCGTGTCCTGGTGGACAGCAGGTTGATCATGAGCCAGCAGTGTACTCTTGTAGCTGAGAAGACTAATGGTATCCTGGAGTGCCACATCTGGAGTGTGATGTCCAGTTCTGGGCTTCTTGGGTCAAGGAAGACACAGGGATCTCGTAGAGAGAGTCAAGCGGAGGGCCACGAAGATGATTAGTGGCCTGGAGCATCTCCCTTATGAGGAAAGGCTGAGACCTAGGACTATACAGCCTGGAGATGGATATGCTCTCTGGAGAATACTAAGAGGGTATCTTATCAATGGTTATAAATATTTAAAGGACAGGAGTCAAGTGGATGGTGCCAGGCTCTTTTCAGTGTTGTCTAGAGACAGGACAAGGGGCACTGGGCACAAACTGGAACACAGAAAGTACCATATGAACACAAGGGAAAAGTTCTTTACTGTGAGGGTAACAGAGCACTGGAATAGGCTGCAAAGAGGTGGTCAAGTCTCTAGAGATATTCAAAATCCACCTCCATGCTTTTCTCTGCAACTTACCCTAGGGAACCTGCTTTAGGGGAGGGGTTGGGAGTACTTTAGATTCTTATTTTTTGAACTCCACTCCATGAGCTCTATCTCTGGAGCGTCTCCTGTGTAACCTAAAACTTTACCAAAGTGCTTACTGCACTCTGTTCAAGCTGGAGAGTACCATGTACATGGCTGTGTATTTTGTGGGATACACAGGTATTCTAGGAGCAGCTTTGAGGCATTCAGGATATCTTTTTTCTGCTTTTAATTTTTTTTTTTTTTAATCTTGACCCTGAATCAACATAAGTATAATGATGAAAATCAACGGCTTCTTTGTTAAAACACATTCTGTAATGGGTTTTATTTAGCTTGCATGTAGTTACAGTTGTTTTCACGTGTGGGAAAAACACAATTATTGTAGAAGAACCTCTGAAAAATTTCACATGTAATTTGAGAGCAAGCTTATTCTAACATAGATGGACTTGATGATGTTAAGGGCCTTTTCCAACCTTAAAAATTCCACAATTCTATGATTTTTCTGCTGAGAAAGGAGAAGCACATCCCTCAGAATGAACGTTAGTATAGTTTAAATATAGATGACACGCTCCTGCTTAAAATTTAGATGACTTTTCAGAGAGTTCTATAAATACCCTTAACTTGCTTAAAGGTAATATTGTTTATTTCTGTATTATTTCAGTATAGTCTTTTTCAATGTGTAGTTATATTCATCTATGGAAAGCCAGGGAATAAAAAAGTTGAAAAGAATCCAAACAAGAGTTTTGCTAAATGTAGATAAAAATACACCCTGAAATGATTTTTTTTTTCTTTGACAGACTGTTACAGAGAAGCACAAAATGAATGTACCTGAAACCATGAATGAAGTTCTTGATATGTCTGACGATGAAGGTATTAGATAATAAAAAACCTTCTCACTTATTTTTCAGTCTGTTATTGTAAGAAGCCTTGTTTTTTGTTTGCTTTTTTTTTTAAAGTACTAGTTGGATATGCTCTCTGCACATACGTTATTGTTTTACATTGATTTATTGATTCATTGAACGTCTATGCTTTTATTTAATTCTTTTGTTTATTTAAATCATGCAGTTCGTAAAGCCAATGCCCCTGAAATACTCAGTGATGCTGAATATTTGTCAGATGTTGAAGAAGGTATTTGTACATTTTTGTGTCGCAGTGATATTTAACTTAAGCCTCTTCCTTTTACTATGTCTTACTGGAAATTAATCCTTTCAGATAATCTTCTTCTCATCCTACTAACAATAACTTCTGCTTTACAGTTTAGAATGCTTTCAAAAACTCTTCAAGCTGTTAATGATCATCTTTTTTTTTCTTTTTTTTTTTTTTTTTTTCCTGAATGTCTTACTACTAATTTCTAAATGAAATTACCTCCATTTTTCCTGGAAGGGTCCT
Source organism: Lagopus leucura (assembly GCF_019238085.1). Classification (NCBI taxonomy): domain Eukaryota; kingdom Metazoa; phylum Chordata; class Aves; order Galliformes; family Phasianidae; genus Lagopus; species Lagopus leucura. The sequence goes on along the minus strand of NW_024962255.1, from coordinate 7,607,149 downwards.
TTTGCTGCTGCTTCTATAAAGTAAAGAATTAGTTTATTATTGCAACTGAAAAATATCAGACAAAAGGGTCAACTATCAAAGTACTTTAAAAGAAATAGCTGATAGTAAAAGTGAAGGACAAAAGGATGGGTGGGTTTTTTCGTTTTTGTTTTTAATTCTTCTGTGTGTTCAGCTATGTAATTATTGACTTACATTGATTGTCAACTCTAGTGTAGAAATACTTTTAGGATTTAAAACAAAACTGTATTTTAATCATAATGTTCAGCAAAACCACAATGAATTACTTTTGTCCTAAGCAAAGGGGATGCTGCGCTGAACTCAGCAAGTTGTGTTTCTTGGGATTAATGATGTACTCTTGTAGCTGGGATTTCTGTATTCTGTATCATTCTGCAAGGTGATGTGTAGTCCATGAGTGGGGCAATAAGCCATGTCTTCTCAGTGCCTCTGGATGAGATTTAAGCTGCTCACACCAGCAGCTTGCCCATCACAGCTCACTCCTCAGTGTCTGGCTGGGCTGACACAGTTTCAGTGGTCTGTTAAGTATCTGGAACTCATTTGGTAGCTGCTTTCCTCCCAGCCACCATCCCCTGCTAGGTCAGACCTTCCATGGTGCGGATGTGCAGGAGCCTGTGTGAGTCCCACCAGGAACTGCAGGTTTCCAGAGGCCACAGTGGGATTACGTTCCCATGTCACACTCAGAGACAGGAAGGTCTTGTGTTGAGGAAGGGAATGATGGCAGCACCCTGGAGGCTTTTATGTGTGTATTTGGTCACTTGCATTAGAGCTGCAGATTTTCCTTTCCAGTGGGGAGAGAAGTGACTGGGTCCAGTTAGCTTGTGGCTGTGTAGTCAGCCTCTTTCTTTGCACCAAGTGATGTGTTTACATGTTTATAGCACTTAAGCAGTATGGTGTAAAAGCTGCAAGAGAAGCTCACTGTGTGCAGCTCTTGTTCAATTCAGTCACTGAGGCTTTTGTTTTCAGTTTGTCAGTGTTCCTATATTTGCATTCTTAAATAGATCACGTTCTAACTGTGCACCTGTGTTTTCCAAGTAACTCTTCTGGGCTATTGTACTGCTCAAAATACCGCATTGTTGTAACTGGCTGGAATGCAGATGCCTAATAGTTAGTTAATAGAGCAGCAACAGCTGCCTTAGCCCATGGCCCAGCGTGAGGTTTGCTGCAGATGAGAAACGCCTGTGTAGGGTCAGAATATTAGATCTAAGATGTTAAATGTGTCCTTCATGTATGGAATCACTTCTAATGGCCAAATGCAGAACTGAAGGGAAGTGAGAGATCTGTGGGAGGTTTTTGTAGTCACAAACTCTCATTTCAGGGAAAAAATAAATATTAAGGATATGGGGTAATCTAATCAATTCCTTACCTAAAGAGTGTGTTCTGCAACCATGCTGTTACTAGGAGAGCTAAGAGGCTGGCTTACACGTAACAAGGTTGTTTTCAAAGTCTACTGTTGAACTGGAGCTCTCAAATCAGATAATAGGTATTTTATTAATCCATGCCGGAGCACTGCAGTATGCAAAGGTGGGGAATTACAGGCTTTGAGGCAGTAACCACTGTCCTGTCTCTTTCTTCTGCCTTGTGCATCCTTGAAGACAGGATATTGATGCCCTTTCCTGCAACTGCTGGGTGCTGACAGTGTGTTCCTTCAGGGTGGAAATCACAAATCTCATTGCCAGGGAATAGATTTCCAGTTGAGAGATGGACACAAATCTATGTCCCAAACCTGAGCTCTCCCTTACTTCATATTCAGGTCATCAGCCAAACCATTCAGTGCAAAATTTGCCCCATAATTTCTCATTATTCAGAAAACCTCAAGGTTTCTCTCCTAAGAGCAACTGAAAGCTTGAAGCTGAAAGTAGTTTCAGAACTCAGAGACAAGTGTGTCAGGGAACTCCTTCCTTCTATTTGCTGCTTGCTGTGTCTACTAAATAAGCACTTACTCAGAAATGGTGTAATTTCCCTGCAGTGGAGAGTTTGGTTTGCAGTTGCCCCAAATGAGAAGGGACTCATTTTCCTAGAGTGCTCTGGAAAGCTTGGCCAAATGAGATTATGTGCTGGGAAACTGCTTTACCACAAAAGAGAAATGGCCAAAACAAAAACCCAACAATAGTTTAAATGTTGAAAATTTAGAAGGCACATGTGGTGCTGAGCTTTAGTTTTTTCTTTTTTTAATTTGGTCTTCAGTAGGTAACTCTTTTTTGGTGTAAATAAGGACACTGTTTTAAACCCATTTAATGGATATTCCTCTCTCTGTAGGAGTAAGTATCATGGTAATCCATCTCTGGCAGATTAGGCAGGTGCCCGAGGAGGAAGTGAGGGCACACGGCCTGATCCCAGAGCAGGTGCTGGGTTACGGAAATGAGCGCCTTTAAGACAGGTCAGGACATTCTCAGGAATTAAAGTCTGTTCCAGTGATTTTAGGAGGGATGAATTTATTATATTTTTACACTCAAAAGTTTTCTGAGACTATCTAGATACACTTATACAGATCAGCACAAGTTTCAGTGGTTTGATCCTGGCTTTTCTCCAAAACCTTGGCTAAAACCAGAAGCGTCCTGCTCTGCCACCAGACAGCTCTGGACAGGCTGTGATGAGGGAGTGGCAAAAGCAAAGCCAATGACAAATGTCTGTTTGGATCCCAAGCTATAATGAAATGTAGCTTGGGACAAGCCATATGATCCCTTCACTCCTGCTGCCAGAGAGCCATGTTTGTCCCTGGCCTCTAAAAAGAGCTCAGGCGCTGTAGTTTTGCAGTTCCCAGCTGTATGAACGGGCTCTGAGGAATCAGGAAAATGGGGAAAGCCTGGGAATAGATGACAAAGGTGATCAGAGATACAGAAAAGCTTCTAGGGAAGAAGACAGTAAAGAGAGTAGGATTACCTATCACAGAAGAAAATCTTGAGGGATGAGCTAGGACGTGTGAGGCAGTGGGTGGCAAAGGGAGTGGTGAATGGGCTGCTTGCTGCGTCCCCTGAAGTCCACAAACAGGATGCACAGGTGAGACCAGCGAGGTGTAGGTTCAGCCTAAGTGAAAGGGACTGCTCTTAGTGCAAGAGCTGCTTGCAGCGTAGGACCCCTGCACACGTCCTTGCTTTGGAGAATGCAAGAAGTCTATGCAGGTTCCAAATGTAAATGGAATGATAAAAAAAAAAAAGCCTTCTGTGACAATACCAACCTCTCTCTCAGAAAAATCTGTGTTTGCACCAGCTGCCGGCTAGAGAAATGTCCTGGAGGACTTCCAATCTTGTCCTCTTCTTCACTTCTTCTGTGAAGTTTGCCTGCCATCAGAGCAGGATGTTCTTGGGCAGATGGACCTTTGCTTTGACCTGTGGCTGTCATTTGTCCATGGTTTTGAACGGATTCCCAGACTGCCCATGGCCGTGTTTCCCCGCTGTTTACAGGAACACCTTGCTTCAACACAGCAGATGGTGGAGGAAAGCAGAAAGGAAGGATAGCAACTGCAACAAAGCAATGCAATATTCTCTTTTTTCATTGTTCTTTAATCAGTGCCTCACTCAACACTGAACAGTGTTGATGTCCCACTTTGTCTGTGGGACATCTGTGCAGGAGTACAGTGTGCTGCAACACTCCATGCTCGTCTCCCAAAAGGAGAGGGATTAGGCTGCAGTACCTAACTAACCGGAGCGGGACTGCTGAACCGCGCACCACCCATTCCGCTGGAGCCTCCCACGATCACCCCACAGCGTGTGGAATCCTTTGAAACAACCACTCCTAGCTGCAGCTTTTCCTTTGATGAGCGTTTCATCAGAGCCATCCAGCTGGCTGCAGAGCTCCCTAACACCTCACGCCTTCTGCAGCCCAACTGGTAGACTCGAGCTTCGCGACAGCGGCACAGCGTTCGTCTCCGCACGTCGGAAGGGCGGGAGCTTCCAAACGTTACCGCTCTGTTTATCACCGCTCAGAGCCGCCTCTAGTCCTCTCTCGCCCCGGCCCCCGGAGGCTCTCCATGCAGCAGCTCTCACCTGGCGGCCGCTCCCCGACCACATGCGGAGAGGCGCGGCCCCGGGCGCAGGAGGCGGCCCCGGGAGGGCGGGCGGAGCGCTGCGCCTTTCCCTACCGCCCCGCGCTCCCGCTCGGCCCCGGTATCGAATTACAGCAAAACTACACCCTCGCAGCACCCCGATTTACATACAAATAGCTCGAGTGCCTGCATTTATGTCACCAGTCAAGGGGCTTGCCAAGGGAGGCTGTAATCCAATCAGCAGAAGCTTTAAAGGGATGTCTGCAGAGTGATTAAAAAGGGATTTTTTTTTTTTTAAACTGTAGTCATTACTTTTCGTTTTGTTTCATACTTGGAAAGAAGTTTGATCCGAATCGAGAGGACAAAGATGCACATGTCGTAAAATACATACGAAGAGATCAGGATGCTAAGAAGATCTCGGTTGTTGTGTGGAAAGCGAATATGACCCCCAGGGATTAGTTTGCTGGTGCTGGTTTGGAGATTAACTCTAAATCACTGCTTAAGGACTAATAGGACTAATAGGAATTCTTGGAAACACCAGGGAAAAACCTTATAGACCAGGCTGTGGAAATGGCTTTCCAAAACAGTAAGATCTTTTAAAGTTTAATTTAATCTATAACGTTCATGCTTATGTTTGTGTTTTTGTTTTTCGTAATGTTTTGTGGTACGCGCTGACTACTTTAGCTTAGAAACTCGTGCTTAAAATAAGCGTTGTTGTCGGGTTGGAGGGGAAAGTTGGTGTGTTTGTTTGCCGTTCGCGGAGCAGTGGCCGAAGGGGTATTTTTAGACCCGATTGTTGGTTTGAAGCAGCGCTCGCGGTGGTTTCCTGAGCGAAGTGAATGGAAAGCCGTGTAGCGCCGTGAATGGGACTGGGGACGGACTGGGCTTACGGAGCCCGAGTTTTGTAAACCCGCTGAGAAAGTTGTCTGTTGGGCAATTGTACACACCTGAGATGCATTCACAACAAAGGGAGAGTGCAAGCGTAGGCAAATAACGAGCTGCAGGAAGCTCACTGCTCCGTGTTGTAAAGGGAACGGGGAAAACCTCTTTCCACCGCAGAAGGCATATTTTGGACTTGCTGTGTCAGTGCAAGAATGTAGTTTTTGCATGATGTAATGGTATGCAAATGCTCCCAGGGAGAGAGAGCTGCTCCATTAACCCTTTGCGGCATCCGCCCTCCTCCCCCAAGACTTAACTTTCCTTACCTCCGTTTTTCTAAAACACGAATCTGCTTCTCAGCCGATGCCCCGTACCCCAGTGTCTGGCGGTTTGAGCTCAGCTGGTGGCGGTGCTTACGTGAATGTGCGCTGCCTGATGCTGGCGTGCTGGGAGGGCCTGCTGGGTTAAGGCTTTGTGTTGCTCCCGCGGATGGACGTCTTGCTGTGCCCGGCAGAGACTGGGTACAGTGCTCCTCTCACCTGGGCAACGTGAGCCAGGGCCTGGGGAATGCGTCATTACAAAAAAATAGAAGTTCCCTCTTGTATTCAAACTCAGAAAAGTTACTGAGAAATACCAAGGGCGAAGGGTAGGCCTCTTCAGTTGCATCCGCTCACATTCCTGCACAGTTCCGTACTGATGGGCAAGTGGGCAGCCTTCACAGCTGGTTTCTTAGTGTCAGAGACCCAACTTTGTCAGCTCAGCCTTTTGGTAAGGAAAGCAAAACTGAGTGGGATGGTTCAAAGTACAGAAGATCCCTTTAGCTTGCTTAAGCAATTGGGCAAAAGTCATCCCGTGTATAACTAAATTGATTTTATGTCAACGTGCAGATTTGCCTTTTATATTTGCCCCCAGTAAAATTATTTTCTCAGGCCCATTCAGAGGGTGGATAATTGACAGTCTGCACAGGAGGAGCCTTAGGGAAAGTAGGCTTGATGGGATTGCTTACTTGCTGGCAAGCACAAGGAGGGTGTTATAAATTAGTAAGTGCACAAACATTTATGAGACAAGCAGCTGCTGATTTCAGCTTGGCTTTTCTTTTGGCAGGTGAGGATGCAATGACAGGTGACACGGACAAATATCTCGGACCCCAGGATCTAAAAGAGTTGGGCGATGATTCTTTGCCTGCTGAAGGCTACATGGGCTTTAGCCTGGGAGCCCGCTCTGCCAGGTATTGTATTTGCTGTTTCTTGTGTTTGTGTGTCACCACAGTTACAAGTTGTTACCAACCAAGCACTTTCTTTCACTCAAAGCTAGAGTCTATTTTGAAATGAAGCAGACGGGGTGTATTTCCGTGTTATGGTAATACTGTGCCTTTAAAGCATATGTTCATTGCTGTTTTATTTCACAATCTTTGTTCATGTTGGCTTCTTATGGCAACGATACAGAAAACTAACTTCATTTTTTCTGGTATCTACTTGTTCTCTGAGCATCTTCCAGGCCTCTCCTCACTGCGAGTTTCCTACTGGTCTAGAAACTGATCTAGCACCACCACTGATATTTGAGTTCTTCTCACTACTGACCCTCAGACTAGTGCTTACGTTTGAGTATTCCTTGATGGACCGATTTAGCCAAAGAATGTAAATGCCAGAAAAATTGAATTAAATCATTTTGCTGTTTTGGTGCTTTTATTTCTTTAAGGGTGCCAGTGAATAAGCAGACAGATAGTCAGTATTAAAGAGAGTTGGTCCAAGAATTCGTAGAAAGGTGAGGTGAACCCTAAATCTGATGTCAGATTTCTTGTGACTGGAAACAGATCGTGTTGCGTAAAGCAGGCCAAAGTTTCCCTGAACCGGATAAAACATTGTAGAGTTAACATAACGTCTGACTACTGTTGATTCAAACTCACATGTTTGTAGATCAACGTTGTAGGTTTCTTCTTTAAATCTTGCTAAAACCTGCACTGTGCATTGCTCAAAACAAGTAAAGCTGTGTGAAGACAGATTAATTCCATAGCTGTGGATCTGCAGTGTGTTTACTGACAGTTGGATTGTACCGGAGCTAATAATTAAACCTCATATGCTGGAGCCCTGAGGACTTTTTCCTGTACTGTAGTTTAAAGATCTGTTTTAAAAAGTGAATTCATTGTCTAACAGTGAATGGCAACTCCCATAAGGTAAAGCCTCGATGTCTGCTCCTCAAATCTTGTTTGTTATGGTTGCATTAGAAATGCAAGCATGCCTTGCAAATTTACTCTTTAGTAATACCCAGCCATGTTTTGCTTCACTTCCAATTTTTAGGTAAGTTAATAAGAATTTTTGTGATAATACATTCACAGAGAATGCCAAAATGCTTTTAAATGTTCATCAACTAGAACAGAAGGGAGAATCTGATGTCTTTGTACAGTTAATTAGCAAAGCTGATGTGCTGCTTTTAAACATGAGCTGGCATGAACAAGGTCATCAGACAGCACTATATGATGTGGTCAGTTTGTAAGGGATAGAGGAAAGTGTGAGGCCAGCATACAGAGCTGGGTGCTCTGCTTTACAGGACACCTCCTCGTTATGCTGCTCTTCATGCAGAGGTCTAAATTCTCACTCTGCAAATGGGAGAGCAGAATTTCACGGTCAAGGTCTGTTAGATAAACCTGAGAGTTTTCTTTGAGAGAAACCTAATATTTCCATGCTTCTGATTTTAGCAGTGCCATTATTATTTGTTGCTACGTAACTCATGTTTTACATTGCACACATGTTATGCTCAGAGGAGATAAACAACAGTGCTTTTTTTTTTGTTCGGTGAAAAGTATTCTGAGAGTATACCTTACTACTGATTCTGAGTGTAACATTAAGAAATAAACACATTAAATATATAAGCCATCCAAGCCATAACATCTTGCTTTTCCCGTCTGATTCTTTGCTTTCTATTTCTCCTGTTTCTTTTCCACTGTAAATTGCTTTAGTCCTAAAGTCAGGTAAGAAGGCATGGCATCGTGTTACATCCTCCTGCTGCTGCCATTGCTCATCTTCATTTTATTCAGCATTAGAAAATGACATGCTTTTCTTTTGGGGCAGGGGATAGAGGGTGGGAAGAGTTTGCTCAGCCTTAGAGAATATCCGTTTGTTGTTCTAACAAATGTAACTTGATTTCATTATACCCTTTGTCATGTGAGAGTTTGCTTAATGTATGCCTAGAGAATGTAATAAAAATCCTGGTTCTGCTTCCAGCACAAGGAAAAATGTTTGCCAAGGACTAGAAAAGTTCTATTAACAACTACCAAGTGCATGAAATGAGTTGTAGAGTTTTGAGTCTGAACAGTGTTGCTAGTTTAAAGGTGTAACATGTTGTTGGATGTTGCTTTTTATTAATTCATGTTTTATACTACTTTATTTTTTGTCACGTAGTGAGCATGTCTAGGCCTGCAGCATGTTTTTAGCACATACCATAATGTATCTTCCAGGGCTAAGTGTAACACGCTTCAACATTGATTTAATTGCAACACATTCAGAGCAATCATTAATTTCTGAATAATCTAACGTGCACAAAACAATCCCCCAAGTATTGGAATCCGTATTTAATCATTAAGAAATAATTTCTTAATTTATTTCAAAATTCTCTTTTTTTTTTCTTCTCCTAAGTGACTAACTAGGGTGTTTACAACAAAGTCAAAGTGGTTCAGCCACAAAGAGAGAACACCACCACATAAAACTTGCATTTAGTTGAACCTGACTCAGCAGTGTGGGCAGGCACTACAAACTACCCACAGATCCACTAGGACCTGCCCGTATGTGTCTTGTTGCAGGATTAGGGCTTGAAGGCATTTGCAAAAATTCATCTAAATACTCAAATACGCTTTTCTGGATTTATTCTTAAGCCGTAGCATTGCTACCTAAGCAGTAAACATCTGTTTCAGTTTGTTTATGTATATTTTAGGCAAGTAAATATTTAAATACAGTTAAGTACTTACTACTCCATTTTTCCCTTGTATTTATTTCATATAGTATGTATATTTTTCCATCTATCCCTGGAAGTTGCATGTATTAATTTATTTTTATTTTTTGTTCATCTCATTGTCATCTGCACTTTCTATGATAAATGGTAAATACAACAGCCTCCGCTCCTTCAGTTCGGATAGGTCCTACACGCTGAACAGAAGTTCTTATGCCCGAGACAGCATGATGATTGAAGAGCTGCTGGTACCAGCAAAGGATCAGGTATGTTCTGCCTCTCTGGCACCAGGTGTTTGTGCTCTGTGGTTGTAGGGGTGATAATCTGCAGCCCTCAGTTGTGCTTGCAGTGACTACGACTACTCTTGACTGTTGAAAAAGGAGAAGAGCTGCAAGAAAGAAATCATGGGTTTGCCATATTGTGGCTTTGATTTTGTGTTGGTGAGAGTATCTGTGAGATTAATGTTACGTGTATTTTCAGTTTCTTTGTTAAGCTGAGAGCAATGTATTTTACACTAAACAACCGTTGTCTGCACCGTAGAGACCAGGAGTTTGGGTCTTGCCAATTCTGCCCGTAGGGAGAAGACTCCAACCACTGTCCTTGTTTTTCCACCCTTGGGAAAAATTTGGCCTTGTAATGATTGAGCTATTATCCACTAACCAGTTCGTGTCTCTTCCAAACATTTATTCAATGACTAATAAAAGAAACACAGAATCTTTTGACCTGATTACAGCGTGGGAAAGTATTTTGAAAAGCTAATGCTGGAGGTGATAGGGTGCTATATGCTTTGTTTTGTGAGCTCCTTAGCTTTTGGTGGACTTGCTTGTGACTTTTAAATCCAGTTAAGTTATTCATGAGTTTCTTCATCACAGAAGCCAGAGATCTGCTAGGAAGCTGGATAAAACCCACAGAAAAGTTTTTACTTCGGAGTTAAAGAACTGTGGAGTGGAGCTGTTATGTCCTAGAGAAGCATTAGATGGATTGTAACGGAAAACAGATTTTCTGCTATCAATTTTGCAGGGGTTCCATTCAGCAGTGGCAAGTATTCCTGCACAGGGTATTATAGATAGAATACTTTCACAGGGGAAAGGGTCCATGGGGTGAGACTCCAGCTTTTTAAATCTTTTTTGTATTAGTTCCAGTGTAGTGTAAATTGTCCAGTTCTACTACAGCTTTTGCACACAGTTTTGTTAGTATTCTGGCCATGGTATAAATTCTACTCTCTTTAGCAAGGAAATGTACATAAGTCACTCCAAAAGTACTGCCTCCTATTTATTTCCATGGAACCTACAACAGCCACAAAGAGCACAATAACACTATTTGATAGAGCAGTTTTTCATTTGATAGAGCAAATTCTCAGCTACAAAACACTGTTTTTCAACATAGTTACCACCATTAGCTATGCATGTTTGCCAGTGATGAACAAGAGTGTGTGTGCTGCGCTCATAAAAATCTGCACCAGTGGAGGTGAGCCACTGTTTTACAGTTGCTGTGATGACATCATTGCTAAAATATTGCCCATGCAGCCCAGCTTTCATGGAACCCAAGTAGATGAAAGTCAGAAGGTACCAAATCTGAACTATTTGGTGGGTCTGATGGAATAGTCTAGCCAAGATTGGCAATATGCTCCACGGTCTTCAAACTGAGATGAGGCTTGGCATTCTCTTGTTGCAAGAGAAAGATTGTCTTTTTTTCTGGCCTGACTCTGAAAGTTCAAGCCCTCAGCCTTAGTATTGCAGTGTAGCGGTCAGAGTTGATGGTTTGTCCAGATTCCAGGAAATCCATCCAGAGGGATCATTTCTTTCCTATTGCAGAAGACAGTGAACATTACTCGCTGGGGGCTGCATCTTGAACTTTTTCTTCAATGGGGAATTCACCTGTTGCCAGTCTATGGATTCCTGTTTTGAGTATGGCTTGCAGTGGTGACATTGCATCTTGTCACTGTTAATGATGTGGTTCAGGCAGCTGCCCTCTTTAGACTCATATTGGTTGACTAAGTCCTGACAAACTTGCATATGTTGTTCTTTCTGTTCACGTTCATGGGACTCACCTGACAAAAGCTATGCAATATTCCAGCTTTGCCACCATCATTTCCAATGCGTTGAAGGTGATATGCAGCTCTGTATGCAGCTCATTGGTTGTAATCCACTGATCTGTGCACATGAGGTGACCGAGACACTCTTCGTTTTGTGATGTGACAGCTGTGCATGGTCATCTAGAATATGGCTTGTCTTTCACACTGCTGTCACCACTGCTGAAATGCACCACTCACCACATACATGCTTTGATGTCAGATGACTGTTTCTCTGCTGCCATCTGTCACACAGCAGCAAAATGTGACAGAATATTGGTGGGAAGGTTCAGCCTCTACTACCATCCTACCAACATCCGCTCTGATGTCGTAGGCCAACATAATACAATAGGAGGCATTAGCCTTTGTGTATTATTAGATTGTTACTTCCAAATGAAGTGCCGTAAGCCTTCAATAACCTTGATCAATAACAGCTATCTCAGTAATAGAACTTCAGGTGTGAGAACCTAAAATTCCTTTGACAGTTCTTTCTCCTAAGCCTTCATTAAATCTTCCTGATGTGATAGACATAACACAGGAGAGGGAAGCCTTCCCTCCAGTCTGAGAACACATTTTGTTTTAGGATTCTGGTTGTTTTCGGGATTATCATAAAAGTTGATGGTATTGATGGCAGCTATGATGCATTTGATCAAATAACAAGACCTACAAGAAACACTGTGCCAAATAACTCCTAAAGAACATTGTTCAAAGTGTGTATTGTTAACCTGCTTTTATTACAAAATACAACTTGACAATGAAAAGTGACTTCTCTGTGCATGGAGAGGTTGCAGCAACACCTCATTGCATACAGCAGCTCAATGTAGAGCAAATGTCATATTCTGTACAAATGGCTATGGACCTCCATTCTTTCTGGAGAATTGCTTGCAATGGTGCCTCTTCACTTAAAAGTATTAATGCTGAGCAGTAGAGATCAGGCTGTTTTCTTTGCATTTTTAATCTTCATATTTTTGTAGTTCTAGTTTTTGTCCAGCAGTGGTTGTGCAATTATTGCACTTCAACTCCGGTCCAAATCTGTCATACAAAATGAAGTCAGACTGGATGCCTGTCTTAACAGTCTAATTTTGCATGTTATGTTAGTCTTAATTTTTTAGACAAGCTTCAAGTTTCTTGTATCCAGGAGAGCAGGAAATGGTGAAGGTAACGGTGAGAACAATGTCATTCCTAGTTCTAAGCTTTCTCAAGAGGTTTGTAAAACGATTCCCCTGAAAACAAACAACAATAAAACAATGAATTATCTTCTTGAGAAAGGGGACACTGTTAACATTTTTTATGCTATGGCTTTTGCCAGCCTTGAAGTCTTGACAAAAAAATAAGTTTGTCCTTGGGAATTTTCTTGTTCTTCAAGAAAGTTGTCAACCTAAACATATCAAAGGGAAGTTGGATAAAATTTATGGTGCTTCAGCTGAAGTGGGAAAAGTGCATCTGGGAGAGGGAAAATACTCCTGCCTTTGTTCTTCCCATCCCTCCTTTTGCACATTACTGGGTTTCCAAGTAATCTCTGCTTTCACAGTGAAAAGGAAGAAGAAGAATCATGTTCCATCTATGAAAGTCATAGGAACAAAGTTCACAGTGGGTCAAAACCTTATCTTAGAAGACCAGCTGGAAGCTCATACGGGGTATGAGGGGTATTACATAGCTTTGAAGAAGTAACAAGCCATTACCTATTTGTATAAATGGCTTCTCTTCTGTTGTAAAGCATGTACAGTTAATTACAGCAGCTCTCAGGATAAAGGGAATTAATATTACCAGAAATAAAAGGATATTAAAGATGGACAACTATCAAATTGCTGCTAAGGTGGAATCAGAAGATCCCGTGACCACTTCTTCACCAGACCACTGGGAGACTTGGAAGTCTAAAAAGGGTCACGTGAGGAAGATTTAAGACTGTTTTTTGCTGATATTGGCTGCTATCATGAGAGGTTGGGTGTTTGAGAGGATTTTCTAAGAACTGCCAAAGAAGTCAAGACAATCTTCGTTGTTTGAACTTGGTTCTTTATTGCTGATTCTTTTCAACAGGGAAAACTGAGTCCAGGCCATACTGTGCCTCATAACCTGGCTAGAGCAAAGTTAAAATTTGTGTGTCCTAGTGCGTTACCATGGATACTGTAACTCAGACCAAATCTGAGCGACATTCTCCATGGAATAATTTACATCAGCCACAGGCACGATGAATCAGGCTGTCCATTGCATAGCAGCTTGCTGAATCTCTTCTGTCTGGATAAATTCATCTGGGAGGAAGCATAAATTCTTCCATTTGCTGAACTCTGATATTACACAGCCTGGATATTTGGTTATGCAACCAGCAGGATCCTTGACAACAGAACTGTCAGCATTTTAGTACACGCGTTTGCATCTGACAACAACACACCCCCTACCAATGCATATTTAATCTCCCTCAGTCCAAGTAGGGAATGCTTTGCCCTGACCAAACCCAGGACAAATCTTGCAGTTTGGTATCACAGATGATGTACTGTCTTCTGGACTGCTCATACATACTGCAGCTTGCACTGGGAGATTTCTTTGCCTGCCTGGAAAATCCAACACCTCAGCAGGTCAACGGAATGAGATCAGCAGATGTGTGCTGTGTGTAAGATGTGTTTGTCCAGCCATTAGCTTTTATTAGTCTGTTTCTCTGCCAAAATTATTGGGTGCAGTTTTTGTGCTTTTGCTGGCTGTAAATATGCCCCAAAGATTTACTCGAATGCACTCTGTCGGAAAGGAATGCACCAAAGAAGTTCACCTCACGTACAGACCCTGTAGGAATACAGCAAAGAGCCCTATGTGTACATGCAAGTAAACTTACGGCAACTTAGGTGGGGATAGCAGCATCTCTATCTAGATTAGATTGTTTTAGAGAGGTGGTATTTCTTTGAAAATCATATGGCCCTACAGTGCTCATAAACTTTTGACGTTTTTCATCTGTTACAGCAAATGCAATCCTGTGTTTTCTGTATGTTTTTGCATGCCTGGACCTCAGTGCAGGGACAGTTATAGCTCAATGGACATCTGAATGACAAACACTAAATTGTTTTTTCCTCCTTTTTAATGCATGTCTTATAAAAATGTGGTGTGCTATTTTTTATTTATGTTTATCTAAATATTTACAATTTCTGATACCACATCCGGATCCCAACATCTCTGGAGTCAGAAAGTAATTGTGTATTTGGTATGAGCTCTTACAAAATTAGGTGACTTGGAACAACAGAAATCCACAGTGGCAGTTTTTGTGTCTAAACCACAGGCTCTTCAAGGCATGTGGAAGAGTCCCATGTATTCTACTGGAAGGAGTTATAAAACTGTCTTCATTAAACTGAATTATAACACATTTTTCAAAGTAGTGCTAATTAAATTCAGTGCCGTTGTTTAATCACCATTGTTTTTAAATGGCATTAATTTTATCTGTTACATCTCTTGGTGTATTTTGTGGTCAATGTGTGCCACACTTAGCAGTGTGTTTGCCTGTTACCGTTGTCTGTGATTGAACCATCAGGCCTCAAGTGCATATTTCACAGTACAAAGACTGGTAGAAGATCCTAATAAAAGAGCTTAAGGTAGCAAAAGAAGGAGGCATTGAAAACGTGTGCTATAGTGTTGGACAGATGATAAAGGGAAGCTGTCCCCTGCAGATATTACTACTAATTAGCAGTAAATTATAATCTTGTCAGTTGTGGGAGTAAGCCTGGGGTGCTTATTTAATTGCAAGAAATGTCCAAAGAGTATCAAACCCCAGAGTATCATAGAATCATAGAATGGCCTGGATTGAAAAGGGCCACAGTGATCATCTAGTTTCAACCTCCTTGCCACAGGCAGGGTTGCCAACCACCAGACCTGGCTGCCCGGAGCTGCATCCAGCCTGGCCTTGAATGCCTCCAGGCATGGGGCATCTGCAATCTCCTTGGGCAACCTATTCCAGCGTGTCACCACTCTCTGTATGGAAAAACTTCCTCCTAATATCTAACCTAAACCTCCCCTGTCTCAGTTTAAAACCATTCCCCCTTGTTCTATCACTATCCACCCACTCTCGTAAACAGTTGTTCCCCCTCCTATTTGTATGCTCCCTTCAAATATTGGAAGGCCCCAATGAGGTCTCCAAGAAGTAACAGGAACGTTGCAGGTTCTGACCAACAGCAGATCAGTGTCTGTTTGCTTTTCTTGTGGAAGCTTCTGAACAGAAGTATCTCGGGATTTTTATGACTGGCTTTATAGATTTACTACTAATGCTGGCATTTCCATTCAAAATAATACGCTTACAATACCTCTGTATGCCAGTACATTAACAAAAATTTTAAAAAGTGAAAGTTATAAAACTCCTCTCTGCAGAGGTGTGCGTTTGTGTTTGGCTCAGGTTTGAGTGGTAGTCATGGAATTTAATTTGAAAACGGCCCATGAGGTTTTAGTCTTCACAGTATTGAGAAAGAAAGTGGATAAATCAGCCTGTAGTTAACTGTCATCAGAAAACAACCTGCCTGGAGGAAACACTGATGTTTGTAACACCATCTTGGTGGAGGATGGTCTGTGTGTTGCATGGCAGTATCTTGACTTAGTTTTATTTGTGTAACTCCTAATGGTGGTTGCATAAATGGTTTCATATTGCCCTGGAAATATAATCTAACAGTACTTACAGATGTGATTTATTTAATTTCCTAGGGGAAAAAAAGAAGGGGGGGATGACAAAAAGAAGACAAAAATATATATATATTTGCCACAAATGGCTTTGCTATACAGAAGATTTACAGAGTGAGACCTTGTTGCAGGACATGCGAAGCCTGCGTGCGCTCATGTCTACAGGCAGTAGTCAGAACCAAACTAAGCCTCGGTGTCGGTCAGATGAGACAGTTTAATTAGAGCACTGGTGTGCCAGGGCTACACAGGGTTATAACTATTTTTATACAGATGAGTAGGGATGGTGGCACTCCAGGATAGTGCTCATGTTGATTGTACAGATAGAAGTTGTGCTCAAGTAAGGATCTGGGCAGTGGCATTTTCTGTGCGGGAATAATATGCTGCCTGTTTATATAGCATATGATTGTAGTACAAACTGTAGTATTTTTTCAGTTATCTTTAACTTTGTGTGTGTAAATACAGATTGAAGAGAGGTGTGCGTGTAACTGAAGGAGCCGGTGAGAGCTAGCAAAAGAAATTTTGAAAAGAAGTTTGAAGACATGAGATAAATTTCTCTCTGGGTTCCATATTTCTATTCAGGAATTTCTAGTAATTCAACACCTAGGATACTGGCTATAGGAAAGGGGACGGATCTAAATGTAAGGGAATTATATTAATAAGCTTGTATTTAAGACAAGTGTTTTACATCTTACGTTTGTTTTTGTGTTTGTTTGTTTTTTAAGCACCTGACGTTTCAGAGGGAGTTTGATTCTGATTCTCTCAGACACTACAGCTGGGCTGCAGACACCTTGGACAATGTTAACCTTGTTTCAAGTCCCATCCATTCTGGGTAGGTCATTTAGCAGATTTCCTTTATGTTTAAATGTGGAAATGTGTTAGATGAAGAATATGGTGTTCTGTGATGGCTGATGACATGCCTGTTCTTGCTCCAGTTGAAGCCAGTGGCAAAATTCACACTGGCTTCAACGTGGGTGCTTAATAACAGGAGTCAGGCTAAATTGTTGCTTATCAAACCAGAACTTTGCGTCTGCATTTATTTTCTGAATGCCAAAAACGTGGTAATCCCACAGGCTTCTCTTTAATAGTCATGTTTTGCTTTTTCTGTTGCTTATGCTTTCAAGTGTTGTAAGGTGATTTTGTTTGAATTATATTAAATTATTTGAAGCATGAAGTCATAGCGTTAATGCTTTTTGTTCTTTCTTACAGGAAGAATGAGGGGCTTTAATTTCATGTTTTATATATGTCTCTATACTCCTGTCTGTTCTCCAAAATACATGGTTTGACTTCAGTCATTTATACAAGAATCATTACTGTGCTGACAGTGCTTCTTGGCAGTAGCACACAAACCTGATTAAATGCAACAGGAGTAATTTTGGAATGCACGTTATAAAAATTTACAAATAAATATGTAGCTGAATATAATATTGCATATAAGATTGTCCTCTATAAATCTTGATTGTATAATTTTCAGGATCAGGGCATAAAGTTTCATATCTTTTTAATTTACTTCCCCACTTTGTGACTAATTACATTCTTAAAATGAAAACGTCTCCAGCACAAACCAAACATTTTCAGTTCCAAGGTAACAATAAGTCCCACAGACCTAAAGCCACAGGCCCACAATAAGCATAAACACCTGCTTGAGCTGAATGGAACTATGCATTGGTGGGGTTCGAGGTCTTGATTTACTAAAACACTGCGTATGTTCAGTGCTAGAATTGAAATATCAGTAGCTTCATAATGAAAAGTTGAAGCCTGTAAGCATGGAAGGATATGACCTTCCATGGGACCTCAGAGAGCTCGCAGGCCACCCGTTTGTTTTATGGCAGGATTAAATGTAAGCAACCTGTTCCTGAAATATGATCAATTTCTTCATCGCCACTTAAGATCTATGGTCTTCTAGCTTCTTTGTCTCACTGTCTGTTACAATATTTCTTTCCTTGATATTCAAAGTCTCTTTGCCAGTTAAGCCTATTTCTTGTCTTATCACTGGTATTCGTGGAGTACAGTATCTTAGTAGTCTCTTTACAATATTTTATGTTGTGGAACATAAAATGGAAAAAAATGGAACATTCTCTTCTCTTTTGTAAACTAATATCTCAGGTCTTGCTAGGTGGTGCTTCCTGCACACCACAGGATTCTTGCAGGCATCCCCTGCCTCTCTCTTTTTGATGATTGATTGTTTCTAAACCAGTTTGGGCATCAGGCTTCCAAAGAGGAGACATCATCAGTACTGACTAGGATAGGATTGCTACTTCTGTGTCTGACACATGGCACAGCTAGTCCTAAGGAATCCCACAGTGACACTTAATGTTCTGGTAATTGCAGCTTCTGTTAGTAGACATGTTTGACCTGCAAGCATTTCTTAGTTTCTTTCTGAAGTTCTGCAATCTAGGTATTTTTTACTATGTTTTGTGCTTATGTGTTTGGTTCTTCTATTTGTACTTACCTTTACTGTATTTTAGATTGCTGTTATCAGAACCCATTTTAGCAAGATAGCTTTTAATTTTGCTCCTCTTTTCCTAAGTGTTATTCAGACCTTTCTGTCCAGTGCTCAAATCATGAATGAAGACACTAGCTTGGTGCCTGGCCAGGCCCAGGACAGTACAGTGAAATCCCCACTTGAATTTTCCTTTCAGTTTGGCAGGAAAACGCAAAGGGTAGCTCTTCTGAGGCTGTTTGTTAAGTGTTTGTGCACTTATATGTACTGTGCTTCACATGCTTACTGGAGTACAAATAGAGAATTTCCATGCATCCACTGGATAAGTTGCCCTGTAAAAGAAGGTAGTTGATTCAATTTGATGTATGTTACTCTTGCAGCAAATATTTTGGCTTTTTCTTGTTTTGAGAATTGTTGATGGTAGTTGAGTTCTAATCGCTGTATTATTCCTATACGTTGGTTGTCATTGTCCCCATAAATTGATTGTTGGATAATTTACTCCTGAACATTTGCAGTAATCAATGTTAGAATGATGGCCTAAAATTTTCTGGCTCTTCTTCTTCCTGGTACAGAATAGAGCTGATGTTTGCCTTCTGCTGGTCCTCTAGAACCACTTTGTTCAATGTGCTCATTAATGCTTCCAGCCCTTCAAAACATACAGTCTGTGGACATGGGATCTTTTGCATTAACTACTTGAGAGTCCCCGCTAATGCCTGCAGCTAAGACTGCTGTTTGGAGGGGAAGGCCTGCAGACCTGCAGCTGTGCAGAAAACTATGGGGCTGCAGAGGAGAAAGGAGATGGTAAGGGAGAGAATCCAAACACCGAAACACTGCCACCAGGTGTGGCTTTTCTGGCCTGTCACATTTTATGGATAAAGTCCACCTGAAATGATACTGAGACTCAGTTCCTTTCTTGGAAAAAAAGAAACAACAAACAAACAAACACCTTTTTGCTCGTTTTTTATCGTGATCTCCAATGATAATATGATACTGTTTGATTGTCCCCATTATCTTCATCTAGGGGTAACCGCCAGATGTTCATCTTGCATCTTCCAGTACCTTGGCATTTCTGAGAGGCATTAAAACATGAGTTCTCTTTTCTGAAAATCCACTCCTTTCCTGCTTAGTCCCCTCACCTGGTCCCTGCTTGCTCTGTGCCCGCAGGCAGAAATGTGACAGCTGGCTCCCCAGCTGCCAGCAGCCCTTGGGGTCGGGGTCACCCTGTGGCTGAAGCCTGACCTCACTGCCCTCCACATTCCTCATTCTCCTGAGCCTGCAGCATGCCATAGTGGGGCCACCCCTCTGCAGCCTGCTGCCTCAGCTGGCTCCTTTCCCCTTGCACCTGCTGCCAGAAGAGAGCATCGATGTTTCTTCCCATTTCTAAACTCAGGCAGAAGGAGAATTTGGGGCAGCAGGTTGTGTGTATCCAGCAATGTATCAGTGAAAGGGGAAGAGAGAAGGAAGTGCTGGCAGTAATTTTGACTCTTCTGGTTTTTCCTTTTTTTAAGCCAAGACAGTATTCAATGTTTTTCTTTCTGGGTGCAGGTAAATTGTTTTGCCAGCATGTTTTAACAGAGTCCAGTGTAAATAAGACATTAAAATATGCTGTGAATTGTGAAGCTTCTGAAAGGGTAGATCCACTTCACCAAGGTGACCTCCAGCTCTCAGATGTGAGCCTTCTTGTGACCTCCCAGTCAAATTGTGGCTGTGCTCTCTTCTTATTGCCCTTTTAAACTCCTTGATTTCCTGAGCCCAAAGAAAGAAATGAATGTGTTACTCTCTCCCAAACTGAGAAACTAAAAAATGCGAGATCCAGTCTTGCAAAGTGTCATATTCAAGTTAATTATTCCAACCTTTTTAGAGAGAGAATTTATTTTTGAAAGCAGTGTCATGAATGGCAAAGGTTGATATTCCCTTCAGATATTCTGCCATACATATTTTATAAGCTATACTTTGGAAAATAAACGACTATAGAAAAGCACAATACCTGATTTTACATCACACAGTGAAACTTGTTTTGGGAATCAAAGAAGTTCTTTTAAAGTAAATTCTCTGTTGACCTGAGTAAATCTCACATGCTTTTCACTGTTCCATGAACTTCTGTGTTTCTCAGAGAAGTTACAGATTTGTGCTGACCAGTGAAATGAAAACTTCCCTTCAGATAGTTTTTTTTTTTTCCATGAGTGGTGTATTTTATGTCATGGTTTGTGATATGCGAAGCAAAAGCCAAATCATTTTTAAAGCTGAACTTCAAACATGTTACTTTTGTTATTTTTTTTCTGATTGATACTTTTCCTTTGCGCTTATTATTGATATTTTCTGTTGCTTGCCTCTAATTATCTTATATTAATTTTTCCCATTTGCTTTTAAATTATTTTGCAGCTATTCCTCTCCACTTCCCCAGTATGATTCAAGGTGATAACTCTGTGCTTTCTGTGAATCCTCATCTTTTTTTTTTTTTTCAAACTTGTTTCCCACAGTCAGAGTGTATGTAGATGTTTGTAGTGCATCCGCCCACATCCTCATCCCTTCCATATATTCAAGTAGAAATGCTCACCAGCATTTAGCATTTGTGTTTAGAGATCATACTGTAATTTCCATTATTAGTACAGCATTAATGTAGGTAAGCATCGACTACTAATCTTTGTGATAGAAAGTGCATGAAATACTGTTTAAAATTATTATTATTGCTTGAAATGATAAAATACTAATCAGGGAACTAAACAGAGAATTACTATAATCTCAACAATAGTGACTTTTATATGGGATCAATACACACCAAGACTGATCTGCTAAGGGTTTTATCTTCACAGAAGGCTGTAGTGTGGCATAGACACCCTCGCTGGCTGTAAGAGGGCTGGTTCCTTTGCTGGGGAGTGGACTTGTGCCAGGGGCTGATCTTCCCTTGCTGTGAGCATTGCTGAGCCCCAGGCTGGGCAGTGTAAGTGCCTGCCATCAAACCCTGCCCACCTATCCCCATACAACCTAAATAAATACACCTGGGAAGTCTGGGTCCAATTTTTATAGCTATGTCTAACTTCCATTGATTTTTGTATACCGTGTCAGTTGATTTAGGTGCCTAGATTTTTAAAAATCCATGGTTACATACTTACATCTTTTAAGTCATGTGGATGCAGGGGCGTCTTATCTGAGTGGAAGCTCTGGCATTTTTGTGTGAGATGAAGAACTTTTGTATTAATTATGAGCTGACTTAGCATGTTAGTAATCACATAGACAATAGGCAGCTCTCCAAAGCTCTGCCTTGCACTGAGCCATCAGGCCAAGCTCCCCGGAGGCCCCACCTCGCTGTGCACTCCAGCCAGATGTGCCCCTCAGCACAGCTGCTGCGGCCACCCTGAAGGGATGCTCCAGCCTCTCGCTCTGTGCTTCTCTCTCAACAGAATTGGTTCTATCTTTCTGCAGACCAAAGCCAAGTGCATTTCTAAAAAGCCATCGTGGCACAACTATAGCGGATTCCTCTCTCAGTGTTTTCCCTTCAGAGACCAAGGGCTGTGAGTCCCCTCTCAGTATTTTACTTTGTTTCATAAATGATAATAGATTGTCTTGAACTCTCTTCACAGCTAGTCACAAGCTGGCTCCTTGCCAGCTCTGAAGACCAACTGTAGCCTACTTTCCCCACAGGTTCAGTGACATCTGCCTCATCCCATCAGTGCTCACCATGAAGAGCAGTTGCAGGGTGAAAAAACAGAATGACTGGCTAGTAGCAGTTAGTGAGCAATGGGGAGTGAGGCTAGGCTCTCTGTAGCTGCTGTTTTTGATTGTTTACAGCCCATTGTTAGCAAACTGGTAAGTTTCTAGTCAGTGGTTTGCAGGACAGCTAACATCTTGTATCTATAAATATTAAGTTACTGTAACTTATACTGTAATTTAAAAAGTCAATGATATTGGTTTTAATATAGATAAAATATTGAAAGCGTTTGGATAACCATTCAGCAGACATTCCACTAAAACATAATTCCTTTTATTAGGAATTGGGCTACCTAGTGGCAGCACTTGAATTTGTTCAGTGGTATACATAGTGTTTTCTCTAGGAGAGAAATGTAGGCACATTTTATTTGTATGAAAACTAGTGTAAGACATGACAAATCATAGAATCATAGAGTGGCTTGGGTTGGAAGCAACCTCAAGGATGATCAAGCTCCAACTCCACTCTCGCGTGCAGGGCCACCAACCTCCTTATCTAATGCTGGAGCAGACAAATATTGTTCCATGCTTCAGCCTTCTAAAGTATGTGTAGCACAAAGACTGATAAGTTAGAGTTAGGGTCATCTGGGAGATGTGCTTTATCTTCCTATCTCTATAGATGCATTTTAATTTAATTTGAAAAAGGGCAGCCTAGCAATTTTTTTCTATAATTCAGTTGGACAACTTTTTTCTTGCTTCATATATTTACAGCTGACCTCCTTATGTGCCTGCCTCCTACAGTGCACTCAATACAAAGTTTTGATTATGCTCCTGCTTTTGTGCAAATTTTTCCCACCCACGTTGGCAGGACTTTCAAATGTGTCTTTTTTGCTGGGCTTGCCACTTGCATGTCAGCTGTTACTTTTGATATCCTGCTGGTCTCAAAAGCAAATCAAACTTTCTTACATAAATTTTCATATACACTTAAAAGCACTTGGTTTGGTTTTGTTTTGTTTTTGTTTTTGTTTTGTTTTTTTTGTTTTAAAGAATCTTCATGACCCCCCTGGATTATTGGCTCTTAGCCTGCATTATGTTTACAGTAGGGAGCCAGGAAATGGAATGGATTCACCTTCTAGTCTTGTGAAGATTTAGCCTGTGAGATCTGGAAGTTTTGGCAACAGCCTTGAAAATACTGAAGCTATTCAGCAGATGTGCCAGCTATGTGAGCATCTTTGCATCATACAGAAGGAGCAAACAAACAAAAAAATGGACAGGCACCAAGGCTGAATTTGTAACTCTTGTCCCTGTTGATGCTGGCCCATTAACTGAATCTGTCTGTAGTTTATGTTCTAGAGAGAATGGAACCTCAAAGGAGCACCCTAGTAACCCCTTAGCCTTTAAGTAACCTGTAGGTTTTGATCCCCTTAAACTGGAAGAATTATTTGCTGCAGTTTTGAAAGAGGGTGAAGTGTGTTGCCAGCCTTGGAAGGAGGCTCCAGTTTGCTATCACTGTTGTGATTTGTTAAGGACAGTAATGCTTCACATACACTGCTGCTCAGCATTTCACAGATGAAATAGTCCATGACTATTAGCAGTTATTCTTCTCAGTATTATTATTATTCCCTTGCTATTAAAAGTAATTCAATTTTTAAGTCTACCACTTACCCTTTAAAAATGTAATTGCTTATTCTTTAATTATTAATTGGAAAATTTGGCATTGGAAAGAATGTTTTTTCCCCTAATGCAGCTTTTTGCTAAGGAACGTCATCTTCACAGAGGGCTAATGGCATGGTTTTCTCAAGAGTGCCAGCAGTCTAAAGCTAGTTACATTCCTGATATTCTTACTCATTCCCCATCAGCGGAAGCAACTGTAGCTCCAACTGTCACCCACAGTGCCAGCAGTCTCTGTCAGCCAGCAGAAGTGTTTGCAGATGAGAGTTTGAGGAGGTTGTGAAGGCTGAGACTCCTACAACAATGTGCACTTTTGATCCTCCGTTTTCTACGCTGTCTGGTTCCTTTCTGCATGTGGGGCTCATTACTTATTTTTGGACAGTAGAGATAACAATAACAGAGGGCTGATCTTAAATTCTAATACGACACTACTAATACGCTACTTGTGAACTCTCTAATCCAAATTACTCAGTAGCACCTGATTATTCACCTGATATTTCACTGTAATATTGCTAGACCTTTAGAAATTCCTGCTTTTCTTAACCAATAGTTAACATGTAAGTATAAATAAATTATTATGTTCTTCTTAGTTTATCTGGGACTGGGAGGACTTTTCCGATAAGCTTTTAAGTTTGTGGCAGTTGACTTTTTGCTGATGTTTTCCCTGCTTATTTTATGACTGTTTTTAATGACTTGTTTCCTTTTCCCTGCAGTTTCCTGGTTAGTTTTATGGTCGATGCCCGCGGGGGTTCGATGAGAGGTAGTCGTCATCATGGAATGAGAATTATCATCCCACCACGCAAATGCACAGCACCAACCCGCATTACCTGCCGCTTGGTAAAGAGGCATAAGCTGGCCAGCCCACCACCAATGGTTGAAGGAGAAGGATTAGCAAGTAGACTTGTAGAAATGGGGCCGGCAGGGGCACAATTTTTAGGGTGAGTTCTTCTATGAATTTCATTGTTCACACTGGTGTTGCATCTTCCATTTCTGTTATTCTGTGGATCTAAGAAGTTAAACATTGACTTTACCTCATTTGGCCATGTAAGATTAGGTTACTTATCTTAAAATAGTTAAAAAAAAAAAAAAAAAAAAAAAAAAAAAAGCCAAACTGCAGTTCCTACCTTGAAAGTACCTTTGTGTTTTAAGAGGAGCTTTGCCTCTATGATGACTGCAGGGAGAAGCCAAAGGTAAGGAAAGACGTGAAAAGGCCAGATCCCTGCCCCCAGCTACTTGTGCAACCTCCCTTTGAAGTCAGGAGGACTCGTGAGCCTGTAACCCAGAGCACGTTTTGACCCTCTCTCTCACAGAGTGCCAGAGGGATGTCACTGTCACAGAAGTGCATCCTAAACAGTCACAAGGGCCCAAACATTGAGCTCAGTTCCCTGTGCCATAGTGCATACATGGCTTCTGCCCAAGTTGCTGCGAGCTGCCTCTCTTCCTCCCAAGTAGCAAGGCCGCGGAGGGTGATGGCAGAGCACTTACTATAGAGCATCAAGGAGCACAAATGCTAGGAACTAACATTTTTTAAAGCTTAAAATAGGGGAAACAATCCACTATGATGTGGCTTTTTTTTTTCCTAATTATAAATTTTGTTCATTACCGTGAGTGGCACCTTGGTGTAAACTGCCGGTTCTGTTGGGAATGACAGCTTGTTCCTAATTTCCCCTTCTTGTTTCTCTTCCTGCTGCATGGATGTTATTCAGTAAACTGCATCTTCCTAAATCTCCTCCCCCTCTAAATGAGGGCGAGAGCATGGTTAGCCGAATCCTGCAGCTTGGTCCACAAGGAACAAAATTTATTGGGTAGGATATATACGGAAAAGATACAGAATGTCTACAGTTTTTCTTTTGTTTCCAATTTTTCGTTATTCCCATTTATTTATTTATTTAGTTTTCTAAAGCTTTCAGTTGACTTATGTCACTGAAAGAAAATCATAGTGGCTTGATTTAATATAGCTCTGCTACTACCTTGTGCTTACAGGCATGTAAAATTCACTGCCAGCATTCTGCTTTCATAACTTCTGTGCTTTTGTAATTTTTTAAATTTGAAGTGTTTCAACTGCATCAAATACATTTTAATACACAGTGACAGTCCTTTAATTTCAACCCCGTAGTAGAGAAGGTATTTACAGGCCTTGAGTGAGTCTGTTTTGGGAAGAGCATTGTCAAATGTGGTCGTATAAAGTCTATTATTTATAAAAGATTATTCAAGATCTCATTGAGTGAATAAATTTATTTTAACAAGGCTGAAGAGATACTATTATTTTCAAACTGCAAGAGTCATCTTGTTAAAATAGATCTATAACGCCAAGAATGCAACCCAAAGGAGCTGCAGGGTATGGTCTAAAATGTAAGAATGTTTCCATACATTTTTGATGTTGTTTTCAAACCATACTGTGAAATTTACTGCATTAGGTTTACAAAATATTGGTGAGTGTTTGGTGTTCAATACCTGTTTAATACCTTCTCACTGAGTATTCTTGTTAAATGTCATGCACAAAATTGTGTGGTTTCTAAATATTTACAGAGACAGTATCTGAAATATTAGCCTGCAAAGATTGTACTACAGTGTTAGTTTTTCAGTTCAGACTCCTTTTGAACTAGAGAGTAAATATCTGAATGTGTATTTGAATTTTTTGTATTTATTTGCTGTGCACAATGAGGCAGCAGATACATTTCTATTTCTTGTTAAAAGATTCAAGATTGGATTAACAGCCTGGGTGTTCTTAAAAGCATCTAAAATACGTATGAATTAAACTGCCTTTTGATAATTTTTGTGGGGACAAACAGTGTAGAGTATGAAATCTGGCTCTTCCAATTTATATTTTCTCCTGACGATGGCTGTTGTGATTTCTGTACTCAAATAATCAATTGGTTACTGCAGCCTAGCACCTTGCTGGTGTTTGGTAGTGCAGAAGTGCTGCGTACTCCTCCCGTCGTGTGGTATTTCTTTCAACTGAGTGAAACAAAGAGGTGAAATATTTTACAACCTCTGTAGGAAAATGATGATACTGTCTATTTAAATGTCTTAAAGCTGCATAATCCATAGTTGTTCACTTACTGCGTGATTTCAGTCAGATGTCTTAGCATACTTTAAAATGCATATCTTGCCTGTGAAGTGTTTGGCAAAAGTGTCTGTTTTGTTCAGGAATGGCACATGAAGTGAATGGTGGTTTCTGCCAGTTGTTCACAACTATTGTTCAGTAATGCACTTGCGGTCCTCTGTTGAAGGTACATTGTCTGGTGACACAGGTGTACTAATAACCACCTTCCCGTTCCCCTTCCTTCCCCCCAGAATGTTTGACAGTAACTTATCTAAATGTGGTTGCAGTGTTGCTAAACTCAGAGAAATCCATTCTGTAAGGATCTAAACATTCCCTGGTGATGTTTACAGTGCAGATGCTGCAGCTGTGATTTTGGGCATGAGAACCAGAAAGTGAAACTAATGAGAAAAAACCTATTTGTAAAGTTTGAGACTTGGTTTGAAATCTAAAAGCTACATGCTCACACAATTCCTGCTGCAGTCAATAGCATTTGCATGCATTCGAATAGCTGGGCTGTTGCTGAACTAAGTTTGATTCCTTCAAATTCCTTGAACCAATTCCAAATTTTGGCTATAATAATGCCAATTGAAAGTCAGCAGTGCTGCATGTTGTGGAGGCAGGGTTGGTTCACCCACATCCTGGGATAAATGCACGGGGTCTTCAGCAAAATTTGTGGATGTTTTTTTCATTAGGCAGTTATTTGAAAAGATTTATGTTTAAAATGAGCTATGTACGAATATTATCAAGTTATATATTATCTACAGTTTAAATGATAAAGGATTGTGCAGCTTTGGCAATTTTAAAAGCACTTTTACTGTAACAATGCTTACTATTTAAAATGATTATAGTTTTCTTAAGGATTTAACACCCGTAGGAAAATTAAGGGCAGTAGGGAGTTGCATGGTTTAAAAATAATTTGATTATTTTTTTGTCTAGTCCTGTCATAGTGGAAATCCCACATTTTGGATCAATGCGAGGAAAGGAAAGAGAGTTAATCGTACTTCGAAGTGAAAATGGTGAAACGTGGAAGGAGCACCAGTATGACAGCAAGCACGAAGACTTAACTGAAGTACTCAATGGCATGGATGAAGGTAAACATTTTCTCACAGCTTTAGCAGGCCTTATCTTTCTTAGGGCTTGCTAATGTAAGTAGACTGAAGTAACCTAAAATAAAACAGAGCAGAGGATATCTGACTTTGGGGAATACAGTATGTTACCTATTAAACAAATGGAAAGATTGTATAGAGAAATGGTTCAGCACTGGCCTGGAGACATCCTAGAATAAATCTTAAGCTTTGGTCTGAAGTTGTGCCAAGTTTAAGCAAAGCTGCACAGTTGCTTTACAGCACAGAGCTGAGAATAACATCCCAGCTGGAGGTAAGTGTGTTTCTTCAGCTCAGATGGGGCCATGTGAAGGTCATTCCAAGCCAAGGGTAACTATCAGTTCAGTTCAGTTTTCCCACAGATGCAGGCCTCAGCCTATAGTCCATTCTTCTTAGAATCGCTATTGTTAGAGGTCATCTCCCACAGATACACAACCTGCTGCCTCAGTGTCCATCTGGGAAGTCTGGCTCCCTTGTTTTGTGTGGATATTGATGTTTGTGAGAGTCCCTGAAGAAGAGAGGGCTCAGCTGTACTCAGTGCATCAGAAGATGCTGTGACAGATGGTCCCTGCGGACATGTTGTGAGCAAAGCCAGGCTGGGGCTGCAGAGAGTCCTTGGCACCGCTGCTTTCTTTTCCCA
Organism: Lagopus leucura; assembly: GCF_019238085.1. Classification (NCBI taxonomy): domain Eukaryota; kingdom Metazoa; phylum Chordata; class Aves; order Galliformes; family Phasianidae; genus Lagopus; species Lagopus leucura. Next base: position 7,579,068 of record NW_024962255.1, on the reverse strand, counting down.
GCAAGTATTTTTCAGCACTTGTGTTGATAAAACATTACTCTAGCTCTTTGCATCTGACTGTGAATGAAATGGCCTGAAGTTTGAACTTCGTTTTTCTATAAGGGTTTATCCACAGGATTTTCTGTGGATAACATCTTCCAGAAAGTCACTGTGCAGTGAGGTACAAGCTGCAGGAAAGTTCTTCCATCATTGGCAGAAGTGTTTGAAGATAATGATCAGATTTGGATGGCAGCTATGAGAATTATCTGTGAGCCAGCTCTGCCTTTGATTTTGGCCTCCCTTGTTTAAAGAGGCAGCCTTAGTAAAAAGCGAGCTTTGAAAACATGGAAAGGAAAACAGTTGTGAGAGGTTCCCTGGGCATCTGAGATATGAGATTAGCATCTGGATATCTGAGATAGGAATTTGCAGAATGGGCTAGTGTAATATTGTCATTTTGAACTACTTGAGCTGCACCTAAGCATGTAAAAAGAGGAGGAGGATGTGTTCATTACATGACTACTTAATGTAGCTGTATAATAAATCTAATAGAACCAACAAGCACTGAGGCAGAAACGCTGCGGATGTTGGGTCACTGGGTTTGGAAAAATGTGATAAATCTTGTCACAGAAAAGTACCTAAAAGCAGTGAAGCATGACCAAGGATGGTGTTGCTTAGGTAAGAACTGCTCCAGAATTGAAGGCAGTAGCCTTTCTGAACGAAAGATCTCACCAGCGGTGGCTGCTTCTCTGTGCACTAGAATACGAGACAGGAAATAAAGGCTTGGCATTTGGGTAAGGTATCTGTGCCTTGTCCATGATGAGGTAGTCAGAAATGATTAACAATTTGCTCATTTGCTTTGTGTGCTTTCCAAGCTGAGTTGAGTTCAGTTTGGGAATAGGAAATCTTGGCACAAAGCACTGTTCTGAAGCGCTCCAACTCACACTGCTTATGAAAGAGGTTCCAGAGGTGCCATATAGAAAAATCACGTATTGAAAATAAAATCACTTTGAGTGAGGAGGGCATGGACTCTTCTGTACTTGGAGCGTAAAATAATAAGCTTCAAAATTTGGAGCCAGATTACAGCTCCTAAGGACTTCAGGTGGCTCTTACCTTCCAGGGTACTGCTGTTTGAAATTAGTGCTCATAAGTACAGTCTGAGTCACGGAAAGTACCATGGGCACTAGGCATCTTAAACTCCAAGCCACAGAAAAGCAGTCTACCAACACAGACAATCATTTATGAGAGAAAAAGGACAAAAAAATACTGCGGTCATGCTCAGAGCACTGTGTTGATTACTTGCTCAATTCATTTTCTCTAAATCCTTCTTTAATTGGGAAACAAAAAGAAACAAAAAACCCTGAATTAAAATAGTACAAGGGCCTTGACAAAATTCTGTCCTGCTCAAAGGAGACCTTTTCTACTTAAAAAAAATTCCAAGTGCTGACATAAAATACAGATTTCTAGAATTACAAGCATTTTTAATCTTATTTTTTTCTGGATTATTGTGATGTATCTCAGTTGGACTTGGCTCTGATGCAATGTTTTGTATCTCAGAAGCCATGGCTTTGGAAGAAGTTGATTCCAGGTATGAAATCTGGAGGCAGAAGCAATCTTTGAACTGAAGTAAAAAGATGACCATCTAGATGCTCAGTAATTTCTAAAAATTTAATGTCTCACTGGACGGAAATTCATCTGCGCAGTCACCTCCAAGTAACATGCTGCAGGAGTAGCCATTTTTTCTGTTAAAAGCAGTTGTTCTATTTTGTGTTAGACATGCTGTGTTTCACTGGTTCTTTCTATCTGTGTGGAAGGAGCACAGTCAGACTTGTGTTCTCGACTAGTTGATGTGCTGACTTTTAAAGATGCAGTCTGCTTTTCTGGTTTAATTGTCCTTTTCCCTGCTCTGCTCAGCCAGCGGGGATGAGAGTGAGGACATCTTTGCTCTCCCTCCGTGGGGACTACTGAAAGTCTGCCTGTTCTTTACTGGAAGCAGCACCATCTGCTGGAAAAACTTGTCAGAGACTCACAATAATCCAGAACAGGAGGCAATACTTCAGGGTACTAAATGTAGAATTAAATAATAGCAAAACTTTTATTACCATGGAAGAGCAGTATGTTGTGATGCAAAGAGTCAGTTCCTTTGGTACCATCAGGTTTCTGTTTAGATTAATTTTATTAATTCTGTTTAATTAATTTTTTTCAGAAGATAGTGCTATACCTGTATTGCATCAGCATTACATGGGTTCCTTTTTGGAATAGAATGAGCTTGATTCCGGATGTGAGGGTAGTAATTCACAGCTCTTGCCTCTAGTACGTTTATTTAAAATAAAATCAAGTAAAATATATGTGTGTATATACATATATAGGAAAAAGCTCTCTGTCTTATAAATAGGTTACATTTAATCAGGTCTTCTTTTAGGTCTAATGTGTGTTTGCTTTTTGCGTTCTTGCTCCTTTTACAGGCACCTTTCTGTACCTGTAGACAAACTATGAGCATAAATGCATACACCAGGGTAGCTAAACTTTTGATGGACAATTGCAAGCTAGTGAGTGAGCCAAGCAATGCATGTATTTGTGGCTACAGTATGCTTGCAGCTGCACAGTGTGGTTTCAGATGTGAAGCAGGAGTCTTTGCATAAATAGTTCTTCAGATCTACAGATAAGACCAGAGTGACCTTGTTTATGCTTGAATTTTAAAATACCACCATAAATCGCTGCAGTGATTTTGCCACGTTTCCAAGAAAAGCTTTTAAACTTACCACTGTTAAACCTCATGCTGTGAACAGCAAGATAAGAAACTGCTTAAATAGGCAAAGGAGCATGTAAAGAACATTGCCTCATTTGAAGATGAGACTTCCTTGCTAGCTGTGGTATTGAAAGTGTCCAGTTCTGTATGGTGAAGCTGAGAGAGTGACTTGCCAGCATTTTTAAGTGTCAGCACTCTGTTTTTCTTTGCCCCTTCCCCTTTTTGCATCTGTCCATCTCCAGTAATTTTCTATGTGAGCACTGCCTGCTGTGTGTTTTGTCTTTATTACAACAGTTTCCTTACTGGAGAAACTGGTGTCATAAGTTTATTCTGTCTTTCATTGTACAGAGACTAGGTCAGCTCTGCTCTAACCAGAACTGTAGGAGGGTTGCAAAACTCCAAGAGCTGTTTGGTCTGCTAAATAACTGTGGGGTTTGCTTTTTAGATGTGAGCAAAACTTGTATGGCTGTAGTAAGAGAAGTACAATCCTGGATCACATAAAGACACTTTGAAGGTCATGAAGCAGGTGTTCTGGGACTTCTCTAATTCCATTTGCAGTCAGAAAACACTTTACCTGAATGTAAGAAAGAATCAGAGAAGGAATTAATTTGATCCACAGCTGCCTCACACCTGGCAGAACTGGTGTGATTGCTGTCCTTGACCCGAGCTAGCCTACATGAGGTCCCCCTCTGATCCTAGAGGACGCAACTAGGTTTCTCCTCTCCTGTCCAGGACCTATAGCACTCAAGTGGGCTGAATGGACTACAGAAGCAATCTTCCTTTCTCTCTCCTTTCCTTTCCTCCATCCTCATCTCTGGGTACTTACTCCCACCACCTACGTTAGGATAAGCATATCTTACATTTGGGTGGCAGGAGAAGACCTCTGCAAGGAGCACACATGGTACCCTTCTGTTGACCTACCAAAACTTAATGGCAGTAGGTGTTTTTTGGACTATTAGCACAATATCAGAGCATGACACTGGAAGAATGGTCCCGATTCTGCCATTACTTTTCTGCTTTATTTCTCTCTGTTTTGCTGTAAGATGAGGTGTATAGTGTATTTCCTCTGTGATTTAAATATAAGAAAACAAAACCTTTCAGTTTTTTAATTGAAATGCGCTGCACAGTAATGAAGCATCGGCTGGTGAGGAAAACAGTAATGATGGAGTATTTCTCTAGCTGTAAAATGTATGAGGTGTGTTTGGGAAAGTGACTTTTTCCAAGCCGTGTTGTCCCTGTTTCTTTAATTCTGTCATGCTAATGCTGCATTCTTTACACGTGTGGAGAGGCAGCTAAAGATTGTTCATTTTCTGGTCTTATTTTTTATTTCCTTTCTTTGTTTTTCTAGGGGGCAAATCCATGTAAAAGCTCAGATACATATCCAACATAATTTCCGTGTATGTGGTCAAACTCCTCGCCATGCCTGGCTGTTGTTTTGCCACTCTTATCTGTGCATCTTCCATTTCTAAAGGAGAGTGCCTGCCAGGCTACAGAGGGCTTTCAGAGGGCTTTGTTCTTATATAAAAATTTCTACTGCAGGAGAATTTTAATTATCCTCTATCTCAGTGAGCATTTTACAGTGCACTTATTCTCCAGCAACTGACGCAAGAACACACAGGATTTACCAATCAAGATTATACCTGCCTGGGAATTTAAGAATCCAGTTTGTCCACAGCACAAGCCATTGCTTCCAGAGGCTGCAGGCAGAATACCTAATTCATTAGGGGGCTCCAGATATCATCTCTGAGTCAAAGTAAATGGAAGCTGACATTATGATAAGAAATTATCCTCTTCTGGTAGGTTTGTATGATCCACAGCAACACTGAGCAATTAATTCAAATTAGCCATTGAAGGTTTTAAAATGGAAAACTTGACATTTTACCAAATTTATATTCAATTTTTTTGGACTTGCAATTGAGCTTACATGCTCAGAGGAGGAAAATGTCTCAGCCAAGTAAATAATTGTACAAGTGTCCATTGTCATAGTACTTATTTTGGTCCTCCAGCTTTCTCTTACTGCATCTGGTAGAAATGTCGTCTTTTGAGCAGTGAACTTTCTTGTTTAGAATCATGGTACTTTTTTTAAGGAGGAAAATAAGAGTGGCATCTTGTGGAGTGCTGGAGGAAAACCCAGAAATATCTAAGAAGGTGAAGTGTAACAAAATTACAGGAGAAATGCATGACAGTCATGTAATTACCTGCATTTGTCTGTATCACGGAGATTTAATTAGGGGATACATATACACATAGCTACAGTTTCATAGCTGTCGCACATCACAGTTTTCCTCTGTGCACATAATACTTACATAAGATCTACTTAATTGCTATGAGTGGATATACCATGCCCTGTTCTGCACTCTGGTGACCCTACGTGCTGGGAATGTGGCACTGGGCTCTCCTTATTGCTGTCCTGTTTCTGTTCCAGGTGTCTTTACACTTGCTGTACAGTTTGTTCATGAACTGCCTGCAATTTTCTCTGGTTTTCTGTGTGCCAGAGCTGTGTGAGGGAGGAGGCAGGAAATAAACATCTCTGCAAAGTTTACTCAGAAAGATCAGTTTACTTCTGTGCTTCCAGATGTAAATGAGAGAAAAGAAGCTTGACAGTCTCCTCTGCATCTCAGTGGGCTCCAGTGACCAATCTGCCATCCCAGGGCAGCTGTCATGTGCTTCGGTGTCCGGGCATATCTGTGTGTCCAGTGCTGAGAGCTTTCATAGTTAAGATATATGCAAAAGTTCCCAGAGCAAACCAATGCTTGATAATTAATAGCACTGTTGTGTTTGTTTTTCCTGTAGTAAATAATTTTTTTAAATCTTCTCAAGATATAAATGCAAGTTAAAAACCTTGCAAGCTGGTAGATATATCTGATATGAGCCTGTTTTACCTGTCTTCTCCTTCCAGAGCTGGACAGCGTTGAGGAGCTAGAGAAGAAGCGTATCTGTAGGATTGTCACAAAGGATTTCCCTCAGTACTTTGCAGTGGTTTCACGAATCAAGCAAGAAAGTAACCAAATTGGCCCAGAGGGCGGCGTGCTGAGCAGCACAACGGTGCCACGTGTCCAGGCGTCCTTCCCCGAGGGTGCTCTAACCAAAAGAATCCGTGTGGGACTCCAGGTAAGGGTGCCCTCATCATCTTGTCACCTGTGCACACTCTGTGCTTCTTTGCTGTGGGTAAAGGACGGTCCTCCACTGTGAGGCCTAGCTACTCTTTTATTGTCACCTGGCATATCACTTAGGATGGAGAGAATAGGCAAAGGTCTGGAGCCATAACAAGCCTTAGTGGCAGTCTCCTGTGAGCTGCACAGCTGCTCTGCAGTCCAGTCTCCTGTGGCTAAGTGGCAGCTATGTACGTTCTATATACATCTGTCGTAGCTTAGGTCATGGTGTTTCTAGCAATGGATGGAATCTGGAAGGAGCAAATAGCTTGACCTGTCCTTGAACAAACTGCCTGAGAAGTGGAGAAATACTTTGTAGAATGTATCTTTTCATTGAGTTCTGTTGATTATTGCGTAAAATTTCTTAATAACCTGATGAGTGTGATGGGTTCATGAAACAGGGATGCTGGTTTGAATCCCAGTGTTTGGAAATCACAGGATTGCAGGGGTTGGAAGGGACCTCAAGAAACTGAGTGCAACCCCCTTGTCAAAGTGGGTACCCTACAATAGGTCACACAGGTAGGGAAACTCCACAACTCCTCTGGGCAGCCTGTTCCAGTGCTGTCACCACTACCTTAAAATTCTTCTGCATGTTTGTATAGAACTTCCTATGTTCGATCTTTAGGCCGTTACACCTTATTTCTATCACTTTGCACCCCCAAGAAGAGCCTGGCCTCATCCATTTGCCTCTCACCTCCCTTTAGATATTTATAAACATTTATCAGATCCCCTCTCAGTCTTCTTTTCCCCAGGCTCAACAGATCCAGATTACTCAGCCTTTCCTCATACCCTGGAACATTTCTCATCTGCTAACAATATTTCAAAGAAAGACTATTAATCCTGAGAAACTGGAAGCTCTGCTATTACTGTTCTTCAGCTGTCTTTCCAGAGCTAGCTGGAGTGAAGGAAACATATTATCTCCACATGCAGTGTTATCACTGTTGAAATTGCAATATGACCACCTATTCTTTGAATATCAATACAATTTATAGTTTAAATAATGCAGCAAGTTACAGCTCAACCTGATTTAAATAGGGAGTTGAATTTATTTTAAAAAGCAATTGCAAAAACCCATGTTAGTTCTGAGTTCAAATCTCAGATAACAAAAACTGCTAAAATTCTACAGCATTTCTTCCCGTACTCATTCTTTTTTTCTACCAGTAAAAAGTTAAGAAATCTCTGAAGGTACAAAAATGGATGTGGAAAGCCTGAAAATCACTTATAGCTCAGCTTAAGGCAACTATTTGTATTCCGTATAAATTTGACTCAAATATTTGTTTACTAATAATTGATAGCAAAATAGCATATGAAGCACAGAAGACAAAGGCAGATCAGGGGTACATGGTGTTCCTTCTGTGCATGGATTTGTGCACAAAAAGAAGTGAGAAGATGCAGAGATGTGAGAACTGTTCAGCATCTGAGAGAGAGTGTTTAGTCCTCACCTCTCAAGACCCTTGTAACAAAATAAGGCTGCACTTGCATTTTGAAATTTTCTGTGGTGTCACACATCACAGTAAATTTCAAATGAGCAAGCTCTGAAAACTTCTCAGCAAAAACTACAGACAGCCCTCTGAGATTTGTAGCTTTTATCAACAAAGTTAGTTCTTAGGAAATCACAAGTGGGCTTTTAAGAATAATGCTGAAGTATGAATTGTACTACTAATCACACGAGAGCTATAAGAGAAGATGAAATAAAATTCTGGAGAAAATTTAAGGAAAATAAAATTATGTGTTGGAAAACAGTTCTGCATGTGTACAGTCAATTTGTTGCTCTTCTTTAAACTATTTTCTCTATGTTGACAGGCTCAACCAGTTCCAGAGGAAATTGTTAAAAAAATCCTTGGAAACAAGGCAACTTTCAGTCCCATTGTTACAGTGGAGCCAAGAAGAAGAAAATTTCATAAGCCAATAACCATGACAATTCCTGTGCCACCTCCATCAGGAGAAGGTGTAACCAATGGGTACAAAGGAGACACGACGCCCAGCCTTCGACTTTTATGTAGCATTACAGGTTAGAGAAAATCATGCTCTTTGAAAAGGTTTCTGTGGCAACAGTGCCTCTGTACCCACTCATATAGCTGTATAAGTTGTTCCTTCCAGTAACAGGAAGTTGGTTGGTCCAGTAGATTTCAGATCAGTTCCTCTGGGCAAAGCCAGCTCAGGTCACCTGAAAGCCTCTCACTTGTTCCCTGGGCTTTTAGTCTTGTCTCATGCTGTTTTAAAAGAACTCTGGACAACAGATAATAAATACTCCTTTATATTTAGCTAGTACAAAGAATTTCAACCTGGCTATTACATATAGTTATCAATAAATTAGTTTGCCGAAGTAATTCTGCCTAGCTGATATGAAAGGGAGACTTTCACTGTTGACTGTAGGGAATGTACCTTTCTGACATCACACCATTTCCTGGTATTTAACATACATTAAATCTGTAACATGTAGTTTACCTCTTGGAAAACGTGATAGTCTGTGCTGTCATTTGCTGTGTGAAGCAAAGTATTTTGACAGAAATGTTCTACATAGTCTGCATTTGCTTGATGTTTGAAAGAAAATATCTCTATGGTTTATAGATGGTGTATATGGTTTATGGTTTATACATATGGCTTTTGTATATATATGTACACAGGAGGTACTTCACCTGCGCAGTGGGAGGACATCACAGGCACGACTCCTCTGACGTTTTCTAATGATTGTGTCTCCTTCACAACCAATGTTTCAGCCAGGTAAGGTAGCAGAATTTGTCAAATGCCGCCAGAGAATAGTGTTCCTTGATTAACAGTGTGCATTGCTGTGAGAATGGGAGGGAAGGGGTTATTTATGATGATGGTGGGTTTGGTTTTTTTCTGCTTTCACTAAGACTTTTACAAGACTGATGAAGCGATAATGAACCAGATGCTTCTTTGTCACTGTGTATCAGCATGCCAGGCACTTAAGGTTGCACATGAAGTTTTGTCTTGGCCTTTTCTGCTGGGAGATGTCTCCTGGCAGTCACACATGCTGTTTTGCTAAAGGTTGCAGTGCCACACATGGGTTTGTTTTTCTGCAAACAGCAACAGAAGAGGAAAGTTTTAAATGGTCGTTCAGTAAAAGAATATGGAGGACTCATAGAAGTATATTTTCTTAAAATGCAGAAGGGGTTCAGTTTCTGGTCCTTGGCTTTTAAGTTGAAGATAATGTGAAATTACTTTCACAAAAATATCATTTGTGGGGAAAAAAAAAAATCAAAGTTTTAAATGAATTGCAATGGACGTAGTGGATTTGCATGATGTCTGGAGACATTCAGTACAAATCACACATCCTGGGGGAGAAAATTTGTATTCCAGGTAAAGAGTTTATCATTTGGTGCATAGCATTTGCATGTACAAGGAGCTTTATAGAGGGAGCAAATGGCTGAACAAACCGAATGCGTTAGGACTGTAATATTGAAGGAAGACTTGTATGAACTACAGATGAAAATATTTCTGAGTTTTATCAAAATTGTTATCAAGCTCTTAATCTTGCAAGGAGGAAATTATAGTATAATATCTCTTTGAGAAACTGAACTGTGGGCTTATTTGGAGTCAGTCTAGGTGGGAAATACGATTTTGTTGTATGTATGTGTTATCAAAGCGGCTGTTTAGGCAAAGATTTCCTAACAATCAAATTTACAGTGAAGCGCCAGCAAGTTACAATATACATAGCATATGGTCACAAAAAACATGCTGTTTGCACAGTTTTGCCTCACAAAAACAGTTTACATAGAAAGGGACAAGTAAAAATATCAACCTTTCACTGCTAGGTGTTCACATTTTTGAATGTTTAAGGCTCTATTGAAAACAGAAGAAAAATCACAGCTCTGGGATACCTGAAGAGACAGTACACATGCAAAGCAGACAAAAAATCATAGGTCATGCTTTCTTTTTAAAGGCTTATGTTTGAACATAATAAAGAGTTAATTTAACAATTTCCTTTTTCCCATTCAGATTTTGGCTTGCAGACTGCCATCAAGTACTAGAGACTGTTGGGCTGGCAACGCAGCTTTACAGAGAATTAATATGTGTTCCTTACATGGCAAAGTTTGTTATATTTGCCAAAATGAATGACCCTGTAGAATCCAATTTGCGTTGCTTCTGCATGACTGATGACAAAGTGGACAAAACTTTGGAGCAACAAGAGAATTTTGAAGAAGTTGCAAGAAGCAAAGACATTGAGGTAGATTTCTTACAGCTGGTTTCCTCCTTTTGAGCAGATTGTGTGTTTTCCAAATGGCAGTAGATCCTACAAAAGCCACTGTAAACTCAGTTAAATAAAGGTTCACAGCAAGACTACGTCAAAAAAATTATTGAGATGATATCAAGAGAGAATAAGCAGAGAAAGCATGAGGGTGTGCCCTCATGCATGGATGCTAGTCTGTGGTGGGTTTCGCACCTGTTGTATCAAGTAACTTAAGGTTTTGAAGAAAATTGACCTTCAGTTCTTTCTCACCAATCTCACAGACATGCTTTTCAGGTAGAGCTGGTCCATGATGAATACTTTGGCAACAACGCAGTGTCTCTTGAAGAAAAGCTGCTCATGTAGCAGTTTCTCAAACTGCCAGCACTCAAAATACCTTGCAATAATGCTCACTGACTGTAATTTGTCATTGAATTTACTCTGAATAGGGGCTTATGCTAAACTCAGGAACTGTGGTGGGGGAAATAGTGCTATATTTACTTGCATGGATCTACTATGAAGAGATTTTATTGACTTTTATTACTTTGATAGGTTCTGGAAGGAAAGCCTATTTACGTTGATTGCTATGGAAATCTTGCCCCTTTGACTAAAGGAGGACAGCAGCTTGTTTTTAATTTTTATGCTTTCAAAGAAAATAGACTGCCATTCTCTATCAAGGTAAAAGAAAACAAGCCAACTAAATCTGCTGAGATCTGTATTTTTTCCGTGATAACACTTTTTCAGCCAAATAGAACTAACTTACCCCAGAGGTGTCAGTGTCATTGTTTAATATGTGAATAGTGTGGAGATGGTGCTTTGCATGAAGCCACAAGAGAGTTGCTGACAGAGCTAGGACCAGAAAACCCATGATAAGGACTCTCAAACTTCTAACAAAACCATATGAGTTAGACCTCCACAGTAGCAGTGTTAGATCACAGTGTCCCAGGGACTAAGAAGAGGTGCAGCAGAACAGTCCCCAAAATATGCATGCAAACTCTTCACTTCTAAATTACCATGAAAGGATGCAAGCTTTTGTTAGCCTTGTTTCTGTGAGAAAAAAATATAAACAAATAGGTTTTGAACACAAGTGCAAAACGCTGCAGAGAAAAATGAAGGTGAGCTGAAAATGTAATCATTTTTATACTAGGATGTTGCTATCTGGTTGGACTCACCCAGCATCTTTTCTTACATGGATTTCAGAAGCTTGTTTCTACTCAGGAAGCTTCAGGCTGATGTAACTCATTTATGGTAATTCTTTATTTTCTTAGAGAGGAGACCGAGCCCCAGCTTGCTAACATTAGATAGGTTCTTGTGAAAGGACACTCTGAGAAACCTTTCAGAAACCTCCCCTACATATGTGAATTACTGCAAATCACTAACATTTATTTTCTAGGTAAGAGACACCAGCCAAGAACCCTGTGGTCGATTATCATTTTTGAAAGAACCAAAGACTACCAAAGGACTGCCACAAACAGCTGTTTGCAACTTGAATATCACTTTGCCAGCACACAAAAAGGTATTTGTTAGGAAACATTGTCCTTAGAGTTGGTTTGATTTTATTTTTGCTCTTCTCGTCTTTGTCTTTTTTCCGCTAGTGATAAAGAAAACTTGTGAAATGCCAGTTGTGAGAATGCTTTGGAGTATGGTTAAGAGTTTACATTTATGTTTTATTGGTTTCCTGTAGAACACTTTTAAAGTCTCTTGTTACTGTGGTGTCAAGTTCCTGTATTTTTTATGATTCTGTTTGCAGCTCATGCTTCAGCCTGCAAGTCATAGGTTTATGCTTTCAATAATGTCACATGTTAATTTGCGGTAGATGTAAGTTTTTTTTATGTGTGTGTTGGCATTTTGGATTTGCTTTGCCTTATAAATCAGCTTGCATTTTGTGCTCCCAATCTGGTCCTTTTCATATCCTGATATTCTTTTCCCTGCTGTCCATTATAATATTCCTTGTCTCTGCAATGCATCTTGGGACCAAAAGGAAACAGAGTCAGATCAAGATGATGAGGTAATATAAACACTGTCTTCTGTTTTTATTTTCTTCAGATTTAGTGAAGAACAGTAAATATGTTATAGAAAAGAAATAGCTATGGCATTGAAGTAATACTTACAGAATAACCATTTCCTCAGCATCTTATATTATGTTGCAAAACAGATCACAAATGTAGAAAACAGGACTATATGTGATAAAAATAAACTACATGTTGAATAACAGTAGTCTAACATTTAACTGATTTTCTTCTGAAAAAAATGGCATCATTACAAAGTAGTGACCAAGTCTATTTTTGGCAAAATCACAAAGAGCTTACTGTGTGATTTTTAGCTCTTGGAATAATACTGCCAGTGTTTTGATAACTCACATATCTGAGAAGGTATTAAAACAATGGCCTATAGTATGGATGGCACTCTGAAAGTAATGCCTCCTATGTATTTCCATGGAAACTACAACAACTACAAACAACTACAAAGAATACAATAACACTATTTGATAGAGCAAAACCTTGGCTACAAAACATTCTTTTTCATCACAGCCATCTCCAGTAGCTATGCACATTTTACAGCAATGAACGAGAGCCCTCATGCTGTGCTCATAAAAATCTGCACTAGTGGAGGTGAGCCACTGTTTCACAGCTGCTGTGACAGCACTGTTGCTGGAAGGATGTTGCTCACGCAGTCCATCTTTCATGGGCCCAAACAGATGGAAGTCAGAAAGCACCAAATCCAGGCTATACAGTGGACGTTCCAACCTAAAATGGCTATGTGCTCCATGATCTTTAAACTAACACGAGGCCTGGTGTTATTGTGTTGCAAGAGAAAGGTTGTCCTCTGGCCTGACTCTGGAAGTTTGAGCATGCAGCTTAGTCAGTGTTGTAATATAGCAGTCAAGGTCGATGGTTTGTCTGAGTTCCACTAAATCCAGAAGGATCACTTCTTTCCTATTGCAAACAGTGAACATCACTTTACCCACTGAGAGCTGTGTCTTGAACTTTTTCTTCAATGGGAAATTCACATGTTGCCACTCTATGGACTGCTGTTTTGAGTACAGCTTGTAGTGATGACATTGCATCGTGTCACTGATTATGATGTGATCCAGGCAGTTGTCACCTTCAGACTTGTATTGGCTGAATAGATCCTGACAAACTTGCATACACTATTCTTTCTCTTCCCATGTGTGTATTCACGGGACTCACTTGGCACAAGCTTTGCAATATTCTAGCTTTGCCACCATCATTTCCAATGCGTAGAAGCTGGTAAGCAGCTCCGTATGCAGTTCATTGGTTGTAATCCACTGATCTGTGCATGTGAGGTGACCGAGACACTCTTCATTTTGTGATGTGACATCTGTAGATGGTCATCTGGGTTGGACATCAGGGGAAAATTCTTTACCCAGAGAATGGTGAGGTGCTGGAACAGGCTGCCCAGAGAGGTTGTGGATGCCCTGTCCTTGGAGGTATTCAAGGCCAGGTTGCATGGGGCCGTGGGCAGCCTGGTTCAGCACTAAACTTGAAGGTCAGTGGCCCTGCATGTGGCAGGGGGGTTGGAGATTCATGATCCTTGAGGTCCCTTCCAACCCTGGTCATTCTGTGATTCTGTGATCTGGAATATGGCTTGTCTTTCACACTGCTGTCACCACTGTTGAAATGCACCACTCACTACCTTGCAGTGCTCACGTGCACTGTTTGGTCTCCATAAATGTTCAGGAATCATTGATAAATGTGAATGGGTGCCATTGTTTCCACATGGAGGAATTCAGTGATACACCTTTGTTTCATACACACTTTGATGTCAGATGACTGCCTCTCTGCTGTCATCTGTTACAGCACAACAGAATACTGGTGGGAAGGTTCATCCTCTACTGCCGTCCCACCACCATCCACCTCTGACATCGTGAGCCAATGTAATAAAATAGGGGGCATTAGTTTCAGAGCAGATCTCTTATTTTATTTCTGAAAATAAACTAAACCCTTCTAAAAAGCAAAATAACCAAGAGCAATTCCTAGATATTGTGTATATTTTCAAATAAACCTTGAATATTTGCAGCTTAGAAATGCCTAGTTTGCCAGAAACTGCCACATGTGATTGTCAGGAAATTGAATGGGTTTTAGTCTAAGATGGCAGTAATTGAGATCACCTTAAGAAGGAAACCACGCAAGATAGATCCCTTCATCCCTTAGCGGCAAACCATTTTTCTCTTCCTGGTAGAAAACAAACTTCAGCAGCCACCTGCTGACCAAAACAGAAATAAAACACTCCTTATTATGTTAAAATAATAACTCCAACTATATCACGTTGCCTCTACAGAGTTTGATCCTTGTGAACTATTATATAGCTAAAACAAGTTTTCTTTCTAAACAAATTAAATGTTTCTAAACAATCGAGTGAGCTGATTTCTGAAGGACTTCTGATATTGAAGACATCACACTAGCAGCTATGTCACTGAATGCAGTTACTTAGGATAAAGGAGCACTTTACTAGTTAACAGTAGTAGTCTGTTTTCTAATCTGCATCTTTGCATTTTGTGCCTATTAAATAGAAAAATCCCCTCCCTTGCCTTTTTTGTCCTGAATGTATTCACTCAAAAGCCAGTGTACATCATGGTGTATGTGCTTCCAGGACAAATTAATTCGGGGAGAGACATTTGATCAAAGTTGTACTTCTCTGAATGTTCTATGTCTGCATCTGTAGTCTTTTGTGTTGATCTCCTGTTTCCAGTCAAAGGTGGTTTATTTTATAGAGAATGAAAAATATCATGCTATTTGTAGTAGTATGAAACAGTTTGCTAAGTGATGGTAGGATAACGTCGTATTGAAATACAGTAGGGCAACAATGTGAACTGTGTCTGCTATTTAAGCTCTTCTACCTTGTGAGCAGAGACATTGAGAAGGAAAGAGTCCATGGGATTGTCTCCTAGGGTTGCAGCTTCTTGCCTGCTTTCTCTAGGATGGTGGTTGTTCATAGCAAGTGCCTGCCACCTCTGATAGCCATGCTCCCTGCTCCACAACACCTGACACTCATTACATGGCAGACAGGAATGGAGATCTGCTCTGTCCATTTCTCACTGCTTGCCCAAATTTGCCTCCAGCATACCATCCTGAAGCTGAGTGGAGGCATCAGTTTTCCTGTGTGGGGATGTGTACTGCAGGATGTCCTGTCGTGCTGGGGTTTGATGATGTTTTGTATGGGGGATGGTACCAAACAGCATTATGTTTTGTTGCAGATGGAGAAAGCCGACCGGCGTCAGAACTTTGTCTCCCTTGCTTTACGTAAGCGCTACAGCTATCTGACTGAGCCTGGAATGAGTGAGTTGCTCTTACCAAATACTAAACCATATATATGTGATTTTTCAGAAGAAGAGACATTTTTTCTATAAACGTTGTATTTGGTGTCACTTTGGAGAAAAAGAAAATGGGAAGGAAAAAAAAAACAGCTATCTAAAGCAAAACTGTTGGATGGTCTGTGAAATTTTGTGTTGTGAGAGCTTGAAGAATCCTGACTGGCAAATGGCATGCACTAATTAAGTAAAAACATAATATATTTTTTAAGTACCATGTAGCTTCAGACAAATAGGATTACAGATTGCTTTCACAAGGAGTCTGTTCCTCTTCCCTTAGGGATGTTAGACTAGGTACTATACCTTCGTTTTGCAGAAGGGAGTGATATGCAAAAGTTCAGCAAGACTGGAGAATGACATTTAGATAAGCACTTAAATGTTTAGATGCTTAGCCAAAGCAGACTCTCACATATTTTGTATCTTCCTCCTCTTTCTTGTCCTCTTCCCTTGTTCCTTTGTTCCCTGCAGATGCTTTCTATTCTTTGGCACCACATGTTGCTTCCTCTTAGATTTGTTCCCCTTCACTAGACCTGTGTCATTGCTTTCCTTCCTCATTAAATACAATATATTTGGCTTACCTTTTATTCCTTCACCTTTCCTGCCTGAGGTTGACTGCTGTTGTTCCCCATTGCCAGACTTTTTCTTATCTGTTTTCTGCCTCATAACTTCTCAGTTGCTACCCTGCAACAGACCCTTTGGTATAATTCCAAAATCCATAGACAAGCTTCATCGGGTCTTGAGAGTTTCCACTGGAAGGCTGCTGTTTAATTGCCCTATAAGATCTGTGGCTTCTTTGGATCAGATGTGCTCCAGAATGTATTACACTTCTCAGACCTGGAAGAAGACCTCAAGCATATAACATCTGAAGAAGCTATCAGATCTACTGAGACTTCTTGATGGTATCGTCATCAGGTATCGTCAAAGGCTTGCTGGGAAACGAGACTACCCGAAGAGAGGTTGTAGTGAGCTGGGGGGGCTTCTTCTCTCACGTAACTGGTGATAGGACTCGAGGGAATGGTTTCAAGCTGCACCAGGGGACGTTAGGAAACTCTGCTACTTCTCTGAAAGAGCTGTCAGGCACTGGAATGGGCTGCCCAGGGAGGTGGTGGAGTCACAGACCCTGGAGGTGTTCAAGGAACGTTTGGATGTTGTGTTGAGGGACTCGGTTTAGTGAGAACTATTGGTGATGATTGGACTGGATGATCTTGTAGGTCTTTTCCAACCTTGGTGATTCTATGATTCTGTGAAAAGGGAGCTGCTTCAAATAAGTTTGATGCTTGTGTGTACTGCTTACAATTTGTTTTTCAGGCCTCACTGGGGGACAAAAGAAAAAAAAAGTTTTAAACTATTTAAAATTTATTCACCAAAGGTTCATTAAGTCTCGTTTGCAAAAAGTGGAAGAAAAAACAAATCCAGTTAATGGGCTTTATTCTAAGAAAACTTACGTTAGGACATAGTAGAAGTCCTTGACCATTCTTTAACTACTCTATCCCATGGGGCAGTGGTTTCTACTTGTGGTGGTGAGCTACTCAAAGAGCATGCAAAAATTATTGTATGTGCCAGGAAAGATGGCAGGCAGTGGTTTGGCCAACAACCTGAGTACCACCTCCTGTGCACACAGTTTGCAGTTGTTGGCTGCCACCATCACCACCAACATGCTGCTGCTGGGAGATGATGCAGGTTTAGAGGCACAGTTCTTCTCGAGCATGCTACCCAACAGAGCCAGTGAGGCTGCTGTGGCTGCTTTACTCCACAGAGCATTTGCTTCACTGGTGGAGGTGTGTGTGTAACTTCTGCCTCTTTCCAGCAAATGTGATGGCACAACTCTTCAGTTTTGGTAGCAGTGCAGGCTGGGCTGTTTTTCTCTCACAAGTTCAGGCATGCACACACACACAACTTTTTTTTTGCTCTGCTTGTGTTGATGCCAGTGTAGGGGCAGAAGAGAGCAAGGAAGGTGAGGTAGTCTCCTGCCTACCTCTTCTTATCCCTCCTCAGGGAGGAGAGGTCAGAGGGGCTTCTCTGTTCTCCCCAGCAGTGAGATTTCCCACTGAAAAGGACAGCTGTGGTGGGTTAACCCTGCCCAGTGCTGACTGCTTGCATCTGAAGAGGAGGAGGGCTGCTCCAGCAGGAGCTGGGGGCATTTGCATGGTGAAGTTCACTCAGTGCTTTCAGTTACCAGCTGCAAGCAAATGCAGTTTGCTGTACAGAAGGTAGTAATGTGTTTTCCGATAGCCTTGGATACAGAGGAATGGATACTGCTGAGGCCAGCAGTGTCCAGTAACTAAACTAAATTTTAACTAAAAAAGGCTGTTCTGATTTAAAAACTACACTCTTTAGAATCATACCCTACTCTGAAGTCTGGAATGATTGTGGGGATTGCTTTGCTATTTCAGAACAGTAAAACTGCCCCGTTTTCCTGCTGTTTTGACTTGTGTCAGAACTGCACACATTTGTAAATTAGTCCTTTTTGTTTGTATCAGTTCTTCTCAGCTGCCATACAGAGTACCAAAAAAGCATCTTATATGTGTCTGACTTTGTGATTTAGGGATAAAGAACAGTTAAGAGGATGATTTGCTGGTTTGATTACTGTACAAACCAGTTGTGGCAGAATTGCTCAACACAGCACGGTGGGGTCCCTCTAAAGACATTTCCAAACAGAAACTGCTGAACAAGTTGTTTTGATGTTGGTTATTTTTTCAATGATTTGGGGGGTTGTTTTTTGGACTTGGGGCAGTATGAACTTCTGGTGAGTGTCAGCAGGTGCTGCTAATTAATCTTCACAATGAAGTCTAATTAATTTAATGGAATACAAAGTGTTTTCTTCTTCGGGGGAAAAAAAAAGGTATGTATGTGCTTCAAAATAAATTTGCAAGGAGGATGGGAAAATTGAACATTTCTAGAAATAGGCTGTGCCAGTCAGGCCTAGTATTCAAGCTCTCTTCAACCTAAATCTTCTAATATTGCCACATCACCAGCCATCCACATTGCCTTCTGAGTTTCATCTGGCTTTTGTAGGACCAGCATTGGTATACTGAACACTTATTTACAATTCTGTAACTGTGTGTGTTTTAACAGTTTAGTATTAGCCTTATTAAGTTTCTTTCATGGAAGTTACTGTCTGTAAGACAGACCAAGTAAGTTTGACAAATTATTACTTCAGAGAAAGGTTTGTTGAATAAGTTATTTGGATATTTCAGCTCAGTTTCTAACTCAACTTTAAACCGAGGAGTTTAAAAAAAAAAGAAAAAAAAGACCCTTTAATTCACTTTCAATGTCAACCCTCTAAATGTTATCGTTGTATCAGAGGATATGTATTGGGATTCCCAGAAATGCTGTCTTCTGGCATGAGTACCTCCCATGATGCAAAATGTGGTTGATGATGATTTTGTTTGAAATGCCTATGAATAAGCTGAGTGTTCTGGGGGATGGTAACAGTTGACAGGTTTGTCCTTGCCAGGAAGTTTTTTGCATAACATATTGTTCTTTGACTGCTTTTCTAATGTTACCTTTTGAGAAATTGAAAGTTGAACAGGTCTGTCTATGAGCTGATGCAAGAAATCTCCTCAAAAGGTACCAAGACACTACATCTTGTAGAAAAAGTGTACTCTTCTTTTAATGGCCACTTGTGAAATGATATTGTTAAGATTTACATATTTGTGCTTATCCAGCGTAAGAATTTATTAATGTGTGCTTGTTTTGACATGATATATTGTGCATGAACGAAAACTGATTCAGTTGCTTTGCTTGCTCACGTTTATCATATATCATACTTTCCGTATTTGATGTATGACATATGCTTCTTAAATCATTTCATGTAAAGTTCTACTTTAGTTTTACTTATTTTTTTTTCCAAACAAAAGGAATATCGCATGAAAAACAAATGCAAACATTCCTTTTCTTTTTTTTTTTTATTTATTATTTTATAAAATATCAACTCAGAAAAGCTCTTGCTCTTATTGGCTTTGTGAGTGTGAAGCATATCCGAATTATGCATGGGAGATACAGATTTGAATTTTATTCCAGTTGCTTCACAGTTTGCACATTAATTGCCTGTCACTTAAAGGAATTTTGGGTTCTGCATGAAATAGTTCTGACTGGTTTAAAAAAAAAAAAGATTTTAGCAATATAATGTCATTTTACATAAGCTTATGTTTTGTATAGGTTCAATATCTGAATAGAACAACACCATCAACAAAAATTATTAATAGGATAATTCTAATAGTTGTGCAAATCAAGCATACATAAACAGGCAAAAGAGCACTGATACGAGTATTTCAGAATTAGCACGTCAGAAAGTCAATAGGAAGTAAGAGAAGAATTTTCATGTGGTTTTTATTTTTACCTTATGGATTCCTTCTTTGTGTTTTCTGGTCTTCAGTTTTTGCAGACTCAATTGCTATGTCTTTCTGTCTTTCATTTCATGTTACTTTTTGTTTTGGACCGATCGTCAGTGTATGGCTCCATTCATATTTATTTCCTTTTTAAATCTTCTTTTGCCTCCTTCATCCTAACTCATGCGAACAATTGTACTTGCTTTTTGTAATATTACAACGTTTACTGACCAATTTTCTTCTCTGGTCTCTCTGTTTTCCAATCATTTTTGTTGATTTTATGTTTGATTTTAATTTAACAATTTAAGAAACAGTTGAACGGAGTGCAGGAGCAACAAGATCCCTACCTGCTACTTACTCATACAAGCCATTCTTTTCAACACGGCCATATCAGTCATGGACAACAGCTCCAATTACAGTGCCTGGGCAAACCAAATCAGGCTTCACTTCCTTATCAAGCTCTTCCTCTAACACTCCTACAGCTTCCCCATTAAAATCAATATGGTCTGTTTCTTCTGCTTCTCCAATCAAATCCACATTAGGAGCTTCTACCACATCATCAGTTAAATCTGTTAGTGATGTAGCATCTCCGATTAGATCATTTCGGACAATCTCCTCACCAATAAAAACTGTGGTTTCGCAGCCTCCATACAATATGCAGGTTACTTCAGGTTCTTTCGTCAGAGCTCCCGCAGTAACAGAAGCTGCTAGCCTAAAAGGGCTGGCATCCACTACCACATTCCCCACTCGGACATCTCCTGTGACTACAGCAGGGTCTCTCTTGGAGAGATCATCCATAACCATGACGCCTCCAGCATCCCCCAAATCCAACATTAACATGTACTCTTCGAGTTTGCCTCTTAAATCGGTCATCACATCAGCATCCTCACTATTATCGTCCCCTCTAAAGTCAGTGGTGTCACCTGCTAAGTCAGCAGTTGATGCTGTTTCATCCTCTAAGGTCATGATGGCCTCGTCTCTCTCGTCGCCAGCAAAACATGTAGCTGGGCACACAGATGTACCATTACTTAATGGGTCTGTGTCACCGCTGAAATACCCATCTTCTTCCAACTTAATAAATGGATCCAAAGCTGCAGCTGTTTTCCAAGACAAGATTGCTGCAGCTGCACATTCTGCAAGTTGTGCTGCTAGCGCAGTTGCTGACACAGCTGAGAGAGTGTTTTCAACTGCTTCAACAATGTCATTTTCTCCACTCAGGTCATTTGTGTCTTCAGCACCATCAGCTTTCCAGTCAATAAGAACTCCTCCTGCAGGTGCTTTGTATACAGCCCTTGGGTCAATATCAGCAACTACCTCATCTGTAACTTCATCAACAATAACAGTGCCGGTATATTCTGTAGTCAATGTTTTGTCTGAACCAGCATTAAAGAAGCTCCCAGAGTCATCTCCACTTACAAAATCAGCTGCTGCGTTACTGTCACCTATTAAAACATTGACTACAGAGGCACGCACGCAACCTCCCTTTAATCGAACTTCATCTCCAATAAAATCGTCCTTGTTCTTAGCACCCTCTGCTCTCAAATTGTCCACGCCATCTTCTTTATCCTCCAGTCAGGAGATACTGAAAGATGTTGCTGAAATGAAAGAGGATCTAATAAGAATGACTGCAATATTGCAGACAGATGTCACAGAGGACAAACCGTTCCATCCTGAGATACCAAAAGAGGGTAGAATCGATGATGAAGAGCCTTTTAAAATTGTTGAGAAAGTGAAAGAGGACTTAGTAAAAGTTAGTGAGATTCTGAAAAAAGATGTGTGTTTAGAAAGTAAAGGGTCTGCTAAAGTATCTAAAAGCGATCAAGGACATGTCTCTGAGGATGACTGGGTAGAGTTCAGTACAGAGGAGATTGATGAAGCAAGACAGCAAGCTTTGACAAGCCCTCCTATGTCTGTTCCAGAGAAGGCACAAATTAAAGCTAAAACTGTGTCGGAAAAGGATTATAACTTATCAAAAGTTATTGATTACTTAGCAAATGATATCGGTAGCAGTTCATTAACAAACATAAAGTACAAGTTTGAAGAGGGGAAAAAAGAAGGTGAAGAGAGACAAAAACGCATTTTAAAGCCAGCTATTGCTTTGCAGGAACACAAACTCAAAATGCCTCCTGCCTCCATGAGGCCTTCAACATCAGAAAAGGAGTTATGTAAAATTGCAGATTCCTTTTTTGGAGCAGATACAATTTTAGAGTCTCCGGATGACTTTTCTCAACACGATCAAGACAAAAGTCCTTTATCTGACAGTGGCTTTGAAACAAGGAGTGAAAAAACACCTTCTGCCCCTCAAAGCGCTGAAAGCACAGGGCCAAAACCACTTTTCCATGATGTACCCATCCCTCCCGTCATTACAGAAACAAGAACTGAGGTAGTTCATGTTATCCGTAGCTACGAACCATCATCTGAAGAAATTCCAGAGCAGAAAACAGAAGAACTACCGGCTGCAAAGCCTGCTCCTGCTTTCATGGAGCTGGAGCAAAAGCCTGCCGGGTCTATTAAAGAGAAGGTTAAAGCATTTCAAATGAAAGCTAGCAGCAGTGAGGAAGATGACCATAAGTGTGTCCTTAGCAAAGGTGTCCGAGTAAAAGAAGAAACTCACATCACTACGACAACTAGGATGGTTTATCATAAACCTCCATGCACTGAAAGCACATCGGAAAGAATTGAGGAAACGATGTCTGTTCATGACATAATGAAAGCCTTTCAGTCTGGACGTGACCCTTCCAAAGAACTGGCAGGTCTGTTTGAACATAAATCATCAGTAACAGCCGATGTTAGCAAGTCTGCTGAAACTTCACCACAACATGCAGAGAAGGACAGCAAAATGAAACCCAAACTGGAGCGAATAATAGAGGTCCATATTGAAAAAGGTAATCAGGCTGAACCTACTGAAGTGATTATTAGAGAAACAAAAAAGCATCCAGAAAAAGAAATGTATGTATATCAGAAAGACTTACCTCGGGGAGATATTAACTTAAAAGAGTTGGAAAAACATGATGCTTTTCCTTGTTCAGATGAACAAGGTCAGCAAGAAGAAGAGGAGCTCACAGCCGAAGAGTCACTTCCTTCTTATCTGGAATCCTCTAGAGTTAACACTCCCGTGTCCCAGGAAGAAGACAGTCGCCCTAGTTCTGCTCAACTCATGTCTGATGACTCTTACAAAACACTGAAGCTTTTGAGTCAGCACTCAATAGAATACCATGATGATGAGTTGTCAGAACTAAGAGGGGAGTCTTACAGGTTTGCTGAGAAAATGCTTCTTTCAGAAAAGCTAGATGTTTCTCAGTCTGATACTGAGGAGTCAGTTACTGATCATGCTCTACCCCTTAGTGCAGAGTTACAGGGGTCTGATAAACGATGCAGAGAAAAAGTAGCTACTGCCCCTAAAAAAGAGATTCTCTCCAAAATCTATAAAGATGTATCTGAAAATGGTGTGGGTAAAATGTCTAAAGATGATCATTATGATAAAGTGACAGTATTACACTACACTGGAGATGTTAGTAGTCCAAAGCATGCGATGTGGATGCGCTTTACTGAGGACAGATTAGACAGAGGTAGAGAAAAGTTGATGTATGAAGACAGGGTGGACAGGACTGTTAAGGAGGCAGAAGAAAAACTGACTGAAGTATCACAGTTTTTTCGGGATAAAACAGAGAAGTTGAATGATGAGCTACAGTCTCCAGAGAAAAAACAGCATAAAAAAAATGGCAAAGAAATACATTCTAGTCAGAGCTCTGCCAGCAGCAGCCCTGAGAAGGTTCTACTCTCTGAATTACCAGCGTCTGGTGATGACTGGAGTAAAGCAAAGCAGCATGCACGTGATGGCAAATGCTTTCCTAAAGTGGATGAAAGAAAAGTGGCCAGTTTGCCCAGCAGTCCTGAGAAAAGGATATTTGTGCAACCAGCAGAGGACTCTGAACAAACTATGGAACACAAAAGAAGTGCTCAGCAGACTGGAGTGCCTGAGGTTTCACAGGCTGGATTTCAGCTGAAGCAATCAAAACTCAGTTCTATTAGGCTGAAGTTTGAACAAAGCATAAGTCCAAAGAGTAAGGACCCAACTCAAGAGGAAAAAAAACTGGACAGTCAGTCCAAAATTCCAGTAAAGAAGTTGCAAGAAAGTAAGTTACCGGTTTACCAGTTTTATTCTAGAGAGAAACACGCAAAGCAAGTCGAGCTCATTGATGGAAGTGCAGCTTTACAGAAAGAGGTGAAAATACAGGAAGATTTTGTCCCAGGTAAAGGAAAAGCTATAGAAGAATTTTGTGCTTCAGAAATACAAAAGCAAAGAACTGAAATAAGTGTGCCAGAGTACTTTTCAGAATCACAGACAAAAGACCTGGTGTATGGCTCAGACTCAACGGCAAAGGGACACTGGGACAAAAAAATCTATAGGACTTGGGAAAGTCCTGGAACTTCTAATCATAAAACACAGAAAGAGAAGCTTTCACATGTGCTGATTCCAGATACAGTAAAGGAAAACCACGTTGATCATGTTGAAGCTGACAAAAAAACTGAATTTATTACTCTGACAGAGCACAAACTGGCAGCAAATGGCATTCATTCAGAAGAAGTGAAAGAAATGACTGTAAAATCTCCCTCAAAAAAGGTTTTATACAGAGAATTTGTTGTCAGGGAGGGGGAACATAACGGTGAAATAGCTGATAAAATATCCAGAAGGAAAGAAGAAATTGCTGTGTCCCATATTCCAGTAAGGATTGCTGAGGAGAAGAGAACTGTGCTTGATGGTGTTTATCAACTTTCAGCTAAAGTATCCCAGTCAGCTGTGATTAAGGAGAAAGTTGAGAGGCAGATAGGTTATATGGAAGATGATCAAGTAAAGCATTCAGAAATTAGAAGAGTTACCAAGCAGCAGAGCTTGATAGGTCTAAGTCCTCCTGTTGAGGAAACTGAGATATCCCCTAGCAAATCACCAGATTCTCTAGAATTTAGTCCAGGAAAGGAATCTCCTTCAAATGAGTTAGTTGACCCTGGTGCCAGTGATTACTTGGATAAAGTTGCACCATTAGTAAGTACAGAGGGAGTGAAAGAAATTAAGACCTTACCGGTTTATGTCAGTTTTGTTCAAGTAGGAAAGCAATATGAGAAAGAGGTGCAACAAGGAAATATTAAAAAAATTGTCAGTCAGGAAAGTAAGACAGTGCAAGAGACAAGGGGGACCTTTTACACAGCTAGACAGCAAAAGCAACCTCCCTCTCCACAAGGTAGTCCAGAAGATGATACGCTAGAGCAGGTGTCCTTTATTGATAGCTCTGGCAAAAGCCCTTTAACACCAGAAACACCAAGTTCAGAGGAAGTGAGTTATGAGTTTACATCTAAAACACCCGACTCACTAATAGCATATATCCCAGGCAAACCCAGTCCTATACCTGAGGTTTCTGAGGAATCAGAGGAGGAAGCAGAGGCTAAGTCAACCTCTGTAAAACAGGCAGTAGTTGAGGAACCACAGACTGACAAATCATTACCTAACCATATAAATAAGGACTCTAACAAAAGACCGAAAGGTAACAGAGTTGCCTACATTGAATTCCCACCTCCTCCACCACTGGATGCCGATCAAGGCGAGTCAGAAAAGAATCCTCAGTATTCCACTGAGAGTGAAATGGAGATGACAGAAGTGAACCTGCAGGATGAACATGACAAATGTCAACTGGCTGAGCCAGTTATAAGAGTACAGCCACCATCTCCTGTGCCGCCGGGAGCAGATGTCAGTGACTCCAGTGATGATGAATCTCTCTATCAACCTGTTCCGCTTAAAAAGTACACGTTCAAACTGAAAGAACTAGAAGATGACCAGAAAGAAAGCTCAAAACCCAGAACCCCTGAAAAGACTGAGAAACAGAAAGAGTTAGGACACCCCACTTCTGGGAAACCTAGTGAGTTTGACGTTGGGCTTGATTCACCTCAGAATGATGTAGTGCAAAATGGGAATAATAATGACCAGTCTGTCACAGAGTGTTCCATAGCAACCACTGCAGAATTCTCCCATGATACCGATGCGACTGAGATTGACTCTCTTGACGGTTATGATTTGCAAGATGAAGATGATGGTTTAACTGAGAGTGATTCTAAACTTGCAGGTCCGGCAGTTGAAACCAAAAAGGACGTATGGACTACAGAAGGTATTCTAAAGCAGACTGATCGCTGCTTTAGCCAGAGTAAACTTGAAGTCATTGAGGAGGAAGGGAAGGTAGGCCCTGAAGAAGACAAGGTGCCTTCAAAGGGTCCAGCTTCTGAAAAGGCCGGAGATAAAAGCGAGCAGAAGTCAGGGGCACAGTTTTTCACTTTGGAAGGCAGACACCCTGACAGGACTGTGTTTCCCGATTCATATTTCAGTTACAAAGTAGATGAAGAATTTGCAACGCCTTTCAAAACTGTGGCCACTAAGAGTCTAGATTTTGACCCATGGTCCAATAACCGAGGTGACGACGAAGTGTTTGAGACTAAATCAAGGGATGATGAGGCAAAGCCATTTGGTCTGGCAGTGGAAGACAGATCTCAAGCAACAACACCTGATACAACTCCAGCCAGAACTCCAACAGATGAGAGTACGCCAACTAGCGAGCCCAACCCCTTCCCATTTCATGAAGGGAAGATGTTTGAGATGACTCGCAGTGGTGCAATTGACATGAGCAAGAGGGATTTTGTTGAAGAAAGACTCCAATTTTTTCAGATTGGTGAGCATACTTCTGAAGGGAAGTCAGGGGACAAGGGGGAAGGGGATAAAAGTACAGTCACTGCCATCACACAGCCACAGGCAGGGGACAACACTGTAGAAACAAACCTAGAGAGACCAGTAGAAACACCAGCAGTTGAACATAAGCCCATCATCCAGGCCAGTGGAGATTGCATGGAACAAACACTTGGTAGTAACTCACTGGAAAAATCATCGGCAGCGGTAAATGCTTCTAAAGTTGATCCCAAATTGCGCACGCCAATTAAAATGGGAATTTCTGCTTCCACCATGACTCTGAAGAAAGATGGTCCTGGCGAAGTGACAGATAAGATAGAAGCTGTGATGCCAAGTGGTCAGGGATTAGAAAATGAAACTGTAGCAGTGATTGCGAGTTCAGCTTCTAGCGAGACAAGCTGTAGGCAAACAGAAAACACTGAGTTTCCAAAAGATAATTTTAATAACAACAACAATTTGGATTCATCTGCAGTCTCTACAGATGATATTACCTCTAATGTAGTGCTAGAAGAACATTCGGAACCAAAATGTTCCCTGCAGAAAGCTAACCCAGCAAAAAGCACTTCAGGAAAAGGTACAGGGACAACACAAGGACAAAGAGTAAGAGAGAAACAAAAAGCACATGGAGAGCAGCAGAAGTCAACAGAGTTGGTAGGGGCTAGAGGAAAATCAAAACTTCCTGTAAAGGCCAGCTCAGTAAAAGAAGTCTTGCCACAAAATAATCTCCAAAGCAACACAGGGAGTAAAGTGAGACAGGCTAGTAAGCCTGACAAAGCAAAACAAGATAATGCTCCTCCCTGTCTAGAAGGAAGGTCTAGGATTCCTGTAAAAAATACACGTAGGAGTAATTTATCTAGAAAACCTCCAGCCCTACCAAAGCAAGAGCAGGTAGAGAAAGAAAAAACAAAACAGCTTCCTTCTAAATTACCAGTAAAGGTAAGATCTACCTCCGCCACAATGACAACAGTTAAAGTAAAAAAAAATCAGCTTAGGGAGGTGTGTAAACATTCAATTGAATATTTTAAGGGAATTAGTGGTGAGACATTAAAGCTTGTGGATCGTCTATCTGATGAAGAGAAAAAGATGCAGTCAGAGGTCTCTGACGATGAAGAAGACAGTACATCAAGGAACACATCACTGTCAGAAGCTACTCAAGTGTACCTGCCTTCCATTACATCGAAGTCTGCTAGAGATATGAGAACAGAGGCAGCATCTATAAAATCAAAGAGTGAAAAGGCCGACAGTGAGAGGAGGAGGAGTAAGAGGACTGGTGAGAATGAAGGCAGTCAGGTTTCTGGAGCTCTCATGGCTCACCTCGTGGAGATCAAGCCTAGTTTGTAAAACTTTCAACTTGTTGATCCTAGTGCATGAACTGTTGTGATTGCCTGTGAAGTGACTTAACCGTAGTTTTCATTCTGTCATTGTCATCTGTATGTGCTGTCTTATACTCTTCTTTCTTCCTTTAAACAAATCCTGTACTGTAGAAAGCTAGTGAAGCATGCCAAAGACATTGATGTAACTTAGAAATTGAAAGATTTATTTTGTGACAGCAAATTTGTTCTGTCAAAGTAGAGAAAATAGATGTTAATTTGGTTTTGGTGGTTTCCACCAGTAATTAAACAACTTGTGTACAGTCTAACAGATAGATTGTCAGCATGTTTGATTTCATTACACAACATCATGTAGTTTGACATTCGGCTTTACACAGGTGAAAAAAAAAAATTTGCTTTGTAGGTTATTAGGACACACAACCATTCTAGTAAACAATATAAGCACCAGCAACTTAGTCGAATTCCAGCTATAACTTATAAGAAACTATTGTCCGGTATTGTGGTTTTTTGTGCAAAACTCTTTTAATCAAGAAATTGTAAATCGCAGGTCCACAAAGTCCATGTGAGCGAACAGATATAAGGATGGCAATTGTAGCTGATCACCTTGGACTTAGCTGGACAGGTAAGCTTTTCTGCTTTTATACTGAAATCAGTCTTTGCTGTTGCATTCTCAGGTAGTCTTTTTTACCAAAAGCTGCAGCAAGGCCCTGTCAGCTTCTCCTGAATTCACAGTGAGCCCAGCCTCTGAAAATATTCAGCAGATAGCTGGGAAGAGATGTCTGGTAGGAAATGGCTCAGTGGAGTTATTGTACCAGCTTTCACCGAATCAAATGGAAACTCATAGGGTATATAGCTAAAATGTTTTTCCTCCCAAGATATTACACCAAAGTAGTTGGAAGGATCTATCTACTCAGGGTCAGGGCTTCCGGTATCTGACGCTGTGACAAGGCAGTGAATTCCTCAAAGCCCTGGGGGCTTCCTGGGGCTCCAGCAGTTTGGTGCCATGTAGGATTGCCTCATCGTATGCCCACCGTACCATCGACATGTTGATGGGCAGTGCTGGCTCCTCATGGATTTATGGGTGCTGCAGTCAGCTCTCCCTGCTGTAGGCAATGGCAGTGCTGGTATATGAGCTGTGCAGCAAACTCACAAATGAGCAGTGGTCACCAGGGCAAGTGTTATTGGTGAGCAGTGATGAAGTCTTCATGGAGCTTTTCTTCACTGGTTGAGAGCGTTATATAAATGCAGTAGCAGCTTGCAGAGACGTGATTGAAAATTCAGAATTATGCCTGTCTTAGAAAACTGAAGTGTTTAAGTGTTTAGTGCCATGCTCGTCATTATCTATTGATACCCCTTTGCGTCAGGTAGATTTGCTGATGTCTGTGCGGTCTAAGAAGGCTAATACTTCTAAGCCTGACAGGATAATTGAGAGACTTGTGCTGTTTGGAGCTTTTGTTATTATTGTTCTTTATTTTTTCTTTTTTTTTTTTTTTTTCTTCATAGAACTGGCAAGAGAACTGAATTTTTCTGTGGATGAAATAAACCAAATCCGAGTAGAAAACCCAAATTCTCTTATTGCTCAGAGTTTCATGTTATTAAAAAAATGGGTTACCAGAGACGGGAAAAATGCTACAAGTAAGTTCAATTAGTTACTTTAGTTGTTTGTAAGTTACAGCCTGTTCTAAGTAAGTTAAGTAGAAGATAACAATTAATTTCTTATGCAAATCACTAATGGGAAAGAAATGTTTCAGCTACATTTTTGCCAGAAGGCAGAGAAGTATAATATTTATTCAGTACCTATGCAGAGGGAAATAATATCTTCTCCACATCCGTAGGACAGGGCAAGAAAAATGTTTAAATTCCAGTGAAGGAAATATTAGGGAAGATTTGGCAATAGCAATAAACCTGAAACATAGAAATAGGCTGCCTGGAAAAGTTACATAGTCTCGCAGTATTGCAGGTTTTAATAATAGACCAGACACTCTCCTCTGAGAAGTAATGTATGTGTTTGAGACAAGAGAACTCTCTGGGGACAAGGTCTGGGTCGATTCTGCTGTTGTTATCTCTGTAAATTCCTCAAATTAAAATAGGGGTCTGATTTTTGTATTCAGTCAATGGTGATTGTTACCATTCTCTAACCCACAAACTTCTACATGGTATTTAAGTCAACCTGTATCTTTTTCAATGTAAAAGTTGTTTCCGCTATTACTGTGTTCTTGCAACAGGACTGTTGTAAATGTGATTTCAGTGTGTACCACGTGAACAGCCTTTATGTGCATTACTACTTACAAGGCTACCTATTCTGTTTCTTAAAATAGAATTCTGTCAAGGATTTTAACAATCCTTTTACGTTCCAATAAAAAGTTATTTTATTTCAGTAGCAAGTAAATATGTTCTTTAAGAGCTCTTCGACCCTATTTTTCCTGCTTCTTATGTTGCAATATAGCACTCGCGAGGGAAAAATCTTAATAGAGGTACATCTTGCATAAGTAGGCAGCAAAATGACTACATAAATGATGGAGTTTGCTAGAATCAAAGGCATTGGGACAGAAACATATGTCAGCAACTTATAATTAATGCAATGTGAATGTAAGTGAAACAATTAGATAGTTCTGAACACTGAACCTGTTTTCTGACGTGTCTTATTTGTTTTTCAGCTGATGCCTTAACTTCTGTATTGACAAAAATTAATCGAATAGATATTGTGACCCTGCTGGAAGGACCAATATTTGATTATGGAAATATTTCAGGCACCAGAAGCTTTGCAGATGAAAATAACGTTTTTCATGATCCCATTGATGGTAATTGAATTCCATGGTCATACTTAGTTCTGTATTATCTCCGGTAATGTAATAATGTTGTGTTAACTAGATGTTAAGAAAAAGAAGGTCTAAAGAAATGATTGCTTTTAATGTTAAGGCTTTTTCCTCATGGTCTATTCAGGTTGCACACTAATGTCCCAGAGAACAAGCTCAGGATCCCACAAATGCACACCTAAGTAAGCTCGTTTCCACCAGCCTCAGTATCAGTTGACAAGACCTGAATAGACCTGAATGTTTTTCTCCTTCAGTAGTCGTGCGTTGGTGTTAGTCCATTTATGCTTTCCAAGTTAGCTGGAAATCTCTCATACTCACCTCATCCCCCGCTCTTTGACTTCCTCTTTATGTAAGTAACTGTAAGATTTCTTTCAAGGAAAAAGTGTTCAGCAACTGTATGAGTTATCTACAAACGAACATCAATTATTTCAAGATTTTCATGATTTTTGTTGTTGTTATTTGGGGCCATTATTATCCAAATGTGTAGTGGCAGTAGAAAAATAAGAAAATGTTACATTTTTTCATGAGACAATATCTTTGTCAGTCTAGTAATGACTAAAAATGTAATAATCTTCGCATGGAAGCTGAACACACTGAGCATAGAATTGTGCATGGTTATTTTGAGTCAGATCTTAACAGGATAAGTGGAGTTCTGCTTATAAATCAGAATTGCCAGAGGTATGCTTATTATTTATCATTATGTTGAGCATGCTAAATGTTGTTTCTTCTTTTAAATGTTGGTTAATGACACTGGGTTGCTATATTCCTTACTTTGATTTTTTTTTTTTACCATGTGTTATAAATAGCTTGTTAAGTAAGACTTCTTTGAGTTATATTTTCTTTGTTTTTTTTTTTTTTTTTTTTTTTTGTAGTATATTCAAGTTTGTATTGGTCCCTCTCTGTGTTTTAGCAGGATGTTCTTGTACTCAGAGCATATAAGCTCAGTGTACTTCCATTGTTGAGCAGCATTGCTGGTCATTGAATCATTGCACTACAGAAATAATTTTCTGTTGACATTTTAAGAAAGTTGCTCTTGAAATGTTGCTTGCGCCTTTAAATAGCAGCATCAGAGTTTTCCTGAAGACAGTATGCTTCCCTGCAGTTGCTTTCTGTCTCTCCTCTTCTCTGAGCCTTCCTCAAGCTTCCTTTCCTCACCAAGACCAGACCGCCTTTACCTTTCTCTCAGCTGATTCAGGAAACAGAAAAAAAGCAAGCCCTGTCAGAGCATCTCCCTTTGCAGGCAGCACAATGTCAAGTTAACCCAAAGCATGTATTTTTTCCTTCAGTGGGTTACACAGTCTATTATCTGTTGCAATGAATTTCAGGTTTTGTTGTCATTTTACATGTGTATTCAGTTTAATCCTTTTGTATGATTTTCTTATGTTTTCATCAATTTCCTTTTCTTTTCTCTTTTCATTTGATCAGTGTATCTGATTGTTCCCATGTCACCAAGATCGCCTCAGTCTCCAAGATCACCAAGATCTCCTTACCCACCACAGTCCTCTCACCTGTATAACTTTACTGTACCTGAAATATTCATCTAGCTCTCCCTGTGTTTTTTGTATTCTCTTAATTTCCTGCTAACTTCCTTCTTTAGTTTTTTATCCTGCTGTGTATTTACCCCTACTGTTCTTTAGTATCCTCCTTGAGATCCATTTCTATGCCTCATTCTTTAACTATTCTATTCTTGTGGCTCTGTGATTATATTGGAGATAAGTATTAGTAGCATTGTCTTGCTAGTATTGTGTATTTTTTATATAAGTATATTAAGAATGTGGACCTGTTTAATACATATTTATGAAAAGTGACTGTCCAATGTTTCAATCTACTTCTGTCTTTAAAGTCTATTTATTAAAATTCCGATTTTAAAGCAGTAAAAACTCAGAAAGATGTATGCAATTTGGCTGCAAGATTCTGGACTGGATATAAAGGGACAGCCATCCCTGTCCATGTTTGATTCATTGCATGCAATTTGATTCATAAGGCAATCTGCTATAGCTTGAAAACATTCGAGTGGCTGCAAAAGCAATTGCTGAAATCTTTACAGACTATTTACAAAATAGTCAAAAGTATTAGCTTTGCTGTACTAGCTATTTTGGCAATGCTCTTTTTTGTTCCAAATATTTAGAGCAAAGTAGATCTATCAGAACTGCATTTATTCTTATACACCTGCATCTCCTCATGGTTTTCATACTTGACGTAACTCATGAGTCTTTTAACATTTGCTGATTTGTTGCTCCATGCTTCATCCCAGTTAGTCCAAATGTGCTGTCTTCCTTAGGTTATCCCACCATTCAAGTGGAACTGGAAACTCCCACTGGGTTGCGCTTCGTGCCACCCACCCCTTTCCACCAGGATGATTTCTTTAGCGACACCTCTAGCCTAGAGTCACCCCTTAGAACTCCCAGTAGACTGAGTGACGTGTTAGTGACCTCCCAGGGACATGTAGATGGTACAGCAGCAGCACCGCCAGTGGTGACTGAAGAAGACACCTCACTGGACGACAGCAAGCATGATTTCTCAGTGCCTAGCGAAGGAACACCTAAAGGTATTTCTGTAGGCCAGAGCCAGTTGGAGGAAGTGGACCTTAAGGATTATCCACGGTATCTTGGTAGTTATGGCGGGATACCTAAGGATGCTAAACAAAGGCAGAGCGAAGAGACTAGCAAAACAGGAGTAAGGACTGAACAGCCTGAGAGAGAAAAGTCTGGTACTGATGAGGAGATAACGGAAGAAAAGTTTAAATCTCTGTTTGAGGACATTCATCTGGAAGAAGGAGCTGAGTCTGAGGAGATGACGGAAGAAAAAGTATGGTCAATTCTTAAAGGTGTTCAGCAAGCAGAACACGAAATGTCTTCAATTACAGGTTGGCAGACTGACTCATCAAGTGTCACTGAGCCACCAACGTCGGGACGCAGGATAGGTGGTAGCCTGCTAGATCGCCTGGATGATAGGTGAGCATCTTCTTGTACATGTGTGTAAATAGCCTTCGTGTGCAGCCATTGCCTTCAAGGAGCAGTCTCAGGCTGATGTTCTGCTGTTTTATGAGATTGTGCATATATATATGTATGTGCATATGTATGTAAGAAAAAACATTGTGACTCCATCTGGCTTCAAACATTTTTATTTTCAAAAATGTATATATAGCAAGTTTCATGCTTAATACAGAATTAGTTTACATTATATTTCCTAGATAATCTTTGTTTTCATGTTCTTTGTATTTCCATTTTGAATGAATCTAAGCAAGGCAAATGGAATTGGAATTTGAGACTATGAAATGACAACTTGTTGGAACCAGGATACTGTGTTGCTCTTATTTTAGCAGTCATCCTTTTCACTGCATCTCTTTGCATTCCATCAAAGAGGCATTTCTTTCTCCATAGCACAGTTTTTTAAGCTGACACCATTTTATAACATTTACTTCAAGTGTGTTATGTCATGCTAATTTGCTAGACTTTTTAAGCAATGTGTTTCAAGTCACAAGAAGGTAACAGTGGCAACACCAAATCCATCTAGTCCCATATGCTTCTACCCAATTCTGGCTACAGAAGATGCTCAGGGAACTTGTACGTTATTGGGCTCCATTTACTTTCATCATAATGACTTTCTGAGATGGTAGATGCTTTCCACAGATTTATGATCACTGTGTTTCTCTTGCATGTGCTTTTCCAGCCTCCCACTGGACCTGCGTAAGCTTTCAGCAGTCACAGTATGTGCTGGCATGTTTGGCTATATTGGTACCCACTGGGTACCAATAAGGAGCTCTTGCCTTAATTCTGTATTGGCTCCCATGGTTTGTGACAGAAGGTGCCAGCTCTGCAGGTGGTGTAAATCAGCAGAGAATGACTATCTTGCAGATCAGTTGCCTCTCTGTCAACAGTTTACATCCTTTGCAGCTTTGATTCAGGATGTTTAAGAGCTCCACGTGGCATGAGGTAGTCCTTCTGAATCAAGTGGGAAGGCTTTTGATTCCAACAAGTTGTCTTTCAAGACTTGAAAACATTTGGTCTGCTACTGATATGATTTTTGTTATGTTAAGCAACCATTCTGCCTTATATTATGTGCTTTCTACTGTGTTAAATTAATGAAATATATCTCTTCCAGGAGTAAAAGATCTTCCTTAAGGAGATGACACATCGATTTCTAGCTAGAGGAAATCAACTTGCTATATTTTATAGCAGTTTTGCCAGCAAATAGCTGTGGGTTTCTCTTGCATATTGTCCCAATGTTTATCTGAAAAGCAAACAAAAATAAAAAAGTTTGGTCCAGAGCTTTCTATCTTGTAATCTTTCTGGCCCTTGGCTTTGTGCATTATTGAAATTGTGCTAAGGAATTATTTCTGAGCACCAGTATTTTTCAGGAGGCATGAGTTATTTGGAATAAAGATGTTGAGGGAAGGGTAGCAGACACTTTCATTACTTCCTAGTTTGGAGAGCAAGTTAAAGAATTAGTGCCACGAGGGATTTGTCTTGTGATTATACAAAGGAAATGGTAGGATTGGTGTCTTTTTCTTTCTGGTTTTTTTTTTTTTTTTTTTTTTTCCTTTTTTTTTCTTCCTAAGTGGAAAGGAATTAATGTTAAACATTTGGCTTTATTTCCAACGTTCACCATGTTCTCCTTGCTTTTGAAAAGATACCATAATGCGGAAGAGAAGGCTGTTAAATAGACTGATGCTTACATGTTGAATTTCAAATTTTACTTTGTCTGAAATGTGAGCACTAAGATTGAAGGCTGAGTGCTTTTCTCTTCTGCGTGTTATTTATGAATGTCTTTTCTTTTTGTTTCTCTGTAGCTTGGACCAATGTAGGGACTCTGTTACCTCATACGTCAAAGGAGAAGCAGGGAAACCAGAAACAAATGGAAGCCTCTCAGAAACCACAACAGAAACAAAAACTAAATCCTGCGTCCAGGAATCTTTAAATGATGTGGGAAAACACAGTGACAAAGAAGCCCCAAAAACAAAGTCCCAAATTTCAGCTGGTACTGATGAGCAAACATTGTCATCAACAGCATATCAGAAATCTTTGGAAGAGACTAGCAAGCCAACAACGGAAGGCAGCAAAACATCTGTGCCTGTCAGTGTGAAGAAGATGGGCTGGAGTACTTCAGAGGATGGCAAGGCAAGAACAGGCATCCAAGAGGAGGAGGGAGCAGGAATGTCTGAACGGAAGGTACAGTATGTCCTGTAATTATTAGCTGTTTGAGGAGTCCCTATTGCTTAGTATAGTTTTTTTATAAGACATGTAATATTGTGACAGATGTTTTTTTAATCCTCCTTTATGTGTGTTACGTTTATTGCCAAATTAAGGAAAGTGGAAGTTAGTGGAAAATTATCTTC
This sequence comes from Lagopus leucura, assembly GCF_019238085.1. Taxonomy (NCBI): domain Eukaryota; kingdom Metazoa; phylum Chordata; class Aves; order Galliformes; family Phasianidae; genus Lagopus; species Lagopus leucura. The sequence goes on along the minus strand of NW_024962255.1, from coordinate 7,543,124 downwards.
TGTGGTATGAACAGAATGAAGTGCAGTCAGGGCAGGCAGAGGAGCCAAGCAGGGTGCTTAATCTTCTTCCTGCTTGGCCCTGAAATCTGGAAGGTATGAGAGCAGCTTGTGATGTCATTTGCATTGCTGAGAAGCAGGTCCCTTTCCTGCCCGAGTTATCTGTGCAAACAGTGCTAGGCAGGTCTGCTCTCCTCAACTCACTTCCAGTAAGGTGATGGCACTGTTTTCTGATCTGTTTGTGATATTGAGGAGAGCAAATAAATACGGGGTGTCTTTTGTCTCTTTCCAGATCCCTGTCCCCAGCACCTTCTGTTTTTTTTTTTTTTTTTTTTTTTACTTGATTAATTTGCAGGAAAATAAATCTTGGGTGAAGTCTAATCTTCTTCTTATGCTTTTCTCCTTGGTTTCATTCATCCCAATTCCAAGGTGCATCTAGCAAAAAAATTTCCAAATGCGTAGTACACTTTCCCAGGTGGTAGTTCATTCTTAAATTACTGCTGAGGGTTTCCCCTTCAGTTCTGCTTGCCTGGCTTGTACATCCTTACCTGCAGAATCTCACTTATAAGTTGGTATTAGATAAATGAAAATCTTAACAACTTCCTCTGTGACCTACGTTCTGTTTCCCAGAATTGACTCAAGGAATGGCTTTTAGTCCAGTAGGAATTTGGGAGCTGGTTGGACAATTCCTAGGCTCAAAGATTGCAAAAAAAGAGAATTACAGAATTTCTTCTACATTCCCATCTTAGGAGACGGTCTGTTCTTGGGCATAATACAAGAGAAGACTATGACTTACAGAAGTGATGCATTTTTTAGAATGGCTTCTACATGATGTGGCATTTTTTTTATTGTAGTGCAGTAAAAATGGCAGCTGTGATGGGCTGCAATAAATTATTCAAGTTTAATTCATTTTAAACTATTCTTTTGATTGTACAATAAAGAATTATTTTATTGAATAGTAACATAATCAGTCTCATCAGTTATGCAGCATATGATTGTTATGATCTTGTTTTTAGTTTGTGACATAGTTAAAGCAATTAAGATCTTTCCTAATGTTCACTCATTTCTTGAGTATTAAAGAGTGTAAGAAAAAGCTGCTGCAGAGGCAGCTAAACTCAGACTGCAGTTCCTGTATTATCAGTAGGCTTTGGGGCAGACCGTGGGTTAATATTATTATGCTCAGTTTAAATACAGAGATAAGCATAGATGTACACTGTAACTTGTGCTGAGGGGTGTGCTACAGTGCTGCACTTCCCCCTCTGGATTCCCATCAGTGAGAAGACAAGTTGTCATCCACTCCTGTCCTCTCTTCACTTTTGGATATTCCACCTGGATTGGTAAGAATCAGTGTGTGCATTTCGTATATGCGCTTTTTGCACTTCTTTTGCTTTCTTGGTAAAGGGTGATAATCTCATCTTCCAAATAACATTTTTTTTAATAGATGCAATCTTTGAATAAACCAATGTGAGTCAGTAATGGGATTTCTAAACCTGGGTCTCTCACGTGATCTACTTGAAGTCAATAGTTTAATTACTCACAGAATCCAGTTCATAGGGAGATAATTCTTCATGTGCTGTCGTGAAAACAGAAAGCAAATTTCAGTTGCAGTCTGTCTGGAAGGCATTCTGTGGAAAGCAGAGGCAACAAAAGGATACTGCTTCCTAAAGAAAGCAGTTGTTACTGTGACCCTTGGGGAAATAGCTAAAAAGCAATAAGCATTCACCTGCTGGGAGAGGCTGCATCCATATTTTGGGATGTGGTTTGCAACAGAGATAAGCCATCTGGGCTGATGTCTGATGATGTTAATGAAGTGAATTGCTGACCTTGTCCCATGTCCACATAAATGCTCAACATTTTAAAAAGCAGTGACTGTGAGGACCATATAATGTTCTACCTAAGATTAAGCATTAGATTCAAATGATCTTTTTAAATTAGAGAAGTGCAGCACACTTGTGTTATCCCAAGGGAGGTTACGTCATGTGGTTGAGGTGACTTGAAGTGCCAGAGTTCTGTCACAGCTAAAACCCTTGAAGTCGTGCATTTGTATTACTCTTCCTCCTGAACTTTTGTGCTCTTTTGGGAAACTTCTGCTTCTTGTTACTTGTTCAGGGTAGGTTTGGATTTTTTTTTATTTTTATTTCTTTTTTTGGCTAGTGACAGAGGATAGCAGGAGATGCTGCATGCAGATGAATGTTGTCATCCTGCCCTAAATGTTTTTTTTTAATCTCACATGATCCTTTTTCCTCTTCCACCCACATATGCCAACTCGGACTTTACACATCATTTCTGAGAAGTGCCTCTTGTTTAGGATGCCTTGAGCAAGGTTAAAAAAAAAAAAAAAGAAAGAAAAAGAAGCAGAAGTCAAAGTGCTCCATGGGTCTTGCAGGGAAGGCAGTGGGGCCGGTGGAGACACTGGGATGGAGCAGACACTGGTGTGCAGCACCTGCCCGGCACCAAGCTGTGAGCAGCACCAGGCTCCGCCTGCCCCGAGCTGAGGCCTGCCCCTTCCTTCTCAAGCGGTGTGGGGCAGTTATATTTCAGGCTTCAGTTAGTACTGCTTAAAACGAGATAGATGCTGAGCAGGAAAAACATTTACACAGAGAAGGTCGTCTTCAAAATTCTTGTTTTTAACCTTTGGCAGGTGGGCCTCTGAATCTTTCTGTGTGACTGTAGTCTTTCTTTATAAGGGAATTCACTTCCATACCTTGTAAATGCACAGAATTGGAATTAGAATGAATTGTTAATTTTTGAGGAGGAAACAGCAAAGTTATTGGAAGATTTTTTTGTACACAAAATTCTTCACTTCCAAGTAAGGTACTTGGAAGTAAGGTGTTAGGTCACATGCATTCCAAATACAATTTTCTAACACTTAAAAGCTGCAAACATATTCCATACCTGTTATATGTATCTAGTACAGCATGTCAAAGAGCAGAAAATACTTCAGGAGCAGAAGTCATTAGGTATGTAATAGACAGGAAAAATGTTGTCCATGATAACCTTTATTTTCTTCTTGTAGTTCTGATAGCACGTTCTATCTTGCAAATGTGCTGTTAAGATGTACTAAAACTGCATTTATTAGGAATGTAGTGACAGTGAGATTGAGAGTGATTCGAGCTCAGGTGAGGAGCAGAGGATTACTACAAGAGTGTATCGACGGCGGTTGATTCTGAAGGTATTTTGTGATGTGCTTTCTTGAGGCTATTGTTGGCATGGACGTAGATTTGGACTGCTGTGTGAGAATGTCACTTCTGGCACAATGGAGTCCCTCTGCCCATCTGTATTTATAACCAAATGGCAGGTGGCCATTCATTGCTTAACCCAGAAATTTATGGTTGTCTCCTGCTGGAAAACTACTGTGCTGCATGGCCTGATGTGTCCTTCAGTGTTTTGCATGCCACCTTTAAGACTACAGCTAGATATAGAGTGTTGGCCAAATGGAAAATGAATTACAGACTGACATAGGAGATATTTGTATGTAATTCCCCTTTTTCTCCTAAAAAAAAAAAAAAAAAAAAAAAAAAGTCTAAATAACAAGTTAAAAAAAATGCAAGAATGTACATGAGTGGAATATAGGGTGACACGGTACTCTGGCTGGAAGATGTGATCTAGAGTGCCTTGTGTTCTGGAAAGCAGTGGGTGGTGCTGATTTAAAACCTACCATAGTTAATATAAATAAAATAAATATAAAAATAAAGAGTGCTTGCATTTGACTTCATTAGGCTTTGTTTAGTATACTTATTTACACATGCCCTGGCACAACATACTTCATATGCTAATAACAATGGTGGAGTCATATAAATTGTTGAATTCTCCCTCGTACTGTTTTCTGTATGGTCGTATAGCTTGGTATTATGTGTCTTGAGAACATAGCATAAGACAATCACTCTTCATCAGAAATAACATTAGTTCTCAGTAACTCACATGATTTATTAGATTCTCATTAGAAAATCATGTATTAAAGCCATAAAAAGGACAGCCAATGTAGTGCTGTTACTATAATAGCCTAGGATGGAGTTCTTCACTTCAGGAATTACTTGTCACACTGCCTGCACCTATCAATATTGCTGTTGTTTGTTTGGTGCAAAAGGTATTATACATGCACAGCACCTTCTGTGTAATGTGAGTGGCCGATGTGCTACATGCATACATACCTCCAAGACACAGATGCTTTTGGAAAATGAAGCATGGTTTTTTTGTCTGCCTCCATCCTGTATTTCTTTAGTTTACCGGTTTTGTTCCCATTCTGAACCAGGCAAGAATTGCAAAGGCTAAATACTTTGTATTTAAGTAAATATTTTGTCTGTTACCACATCTTTACACCAAGAACCTGCTGCCTTAAATGAAAGCCCTTGGGCAGCTTAGGATTTAGCCATTTATCAGTAATTGCCTTTGCAGATAACTCATGACAAGAAATAGGAATGATTCTGTTTTCAGATGGGACAGGTGGCCTGAGGGTGCTCACAAACCTTCAAGCGCTGTAAGTGCATTTCTGGTAAGACATAAAGGATCAGTGGGCTGCATGTTTTAAAGGCTGTGCACAGTCAGCCTGTTTCTGGGTTTTCCCACCCAATGTCTGAGCTGTTTTAATGTCCGCTGTCTGTGGATCAGGAAGTGTCAAAATAGGAAAGAGAGAAAGTGAAAAAGGCAGTCTTCATTTTTTTTTTTCCCCCAAGTACAGTGTTTAAAAAAGGGCATAAAAAAGTGTTTTTAAATGTGGCAGTGTAATTTGGGGTTGTGCTTACAGAGCAGTGGTGCAGCTCTACAAAGCTACAGAGTGCTGTGTCTGCACAGAGAGTGGTGTGGTCTGCAGCTGGCTCGAGGGAGCTGGCTGGACCCTCTAGGGATGTGTGTGACTGGAAGCAGCAGAACTTGTGCGGAGCCAGGGCTGGGCTGCACCTGTTTCTGGATTTTGACACCTGTGATATTTCTGTCATTTTCTGATGATGCGTAGCTGCTTCTTTTTTTCCCTCTGCATCTTGAGACAGGTTTGAAATGGAGCAAGAAACTTTCAAAGCAGCAGTTGCCAGGCCTTTTAGAGAAAATTTAGTAAGAGAGCAGCCATTTAAATAGGTACATTTTGGTCACATATGATTCATGAATTGATGGTATGAAGTAGAAAAATTGAGCTTTGAGGTTGGAAGGTATCTGGATTTCGATTATTTTTTTCAAATTCCTGGGAGCTGAGGTTCTGTTGGTGTGAAATGAAGTCACAGAGCACGTGCCAACTGAGTACCAGCTCCTTGTTCAGGCAGCTCTCGGGACAGGGTAGGGAAGCACTGGCACAGGTTGCCCAGAGAAGTGGTGGATTCCCCAGTTCTTGGAGACACTCAAGGTTAGACTGGACCAGGCTCTGAGCACCTGATGGAGCTGTAGGTATCCCTGTTCATTGCAGGGGAAATGGGCTAGGTGACCTTTAAGGATTCCTTCCAACTCAAATGATTCTGTGCTTTTTGGCAGTTATGCCTGAACCATGGGAGCACTTATCCTGCACTGTCTGACGTTAGGGATGTGGTAGAGCCAGCCCTGGCAGGCTGTGTTGAGAATGTCATCCCTGGAATAAAAAATATTTTGAACATCTGCAGAGCCTGGGTAAGGGCTGCATAATTCTATGGCAGTGCTTGTGCCCGTGCTGCAAGCTCACTTGCCTTGTGCCAACTGCAGCAAAGGGACACAGAGGAAGGTGCATCTGGGCAGAGCTGCACGTGGGATCAGTGTTCTGCTGTAGTCTGTGGTCATCAATGCCTCCGTGCTGCATTAAAAGCAGCAGAAATACTCATGTAGCCTGCAGGAGTGAAGTTTTGTAACACCTAAACCTTGGGGATAAATTGACTCCTGTGGAAAAAAAAATTTGCAATGTGCCTCCATGGTTACTGTCAGGACTGAATTGCTTCATTGCCTTTGTTCTTCTTTCTCAACTTGTTTTTCATTTCAGTGCCATTCCACATTATTGCTAACATTATTATTTCCGTTTAACTGCTACCTTAGTCCTCTCTCCTGGCCCAAATATGTAAAAGTCTTTCCTGTCCCCAGAGGTACTTTCCCAGAGGTCTGAGAGCTGGGTCCTGTCAAGTGCTCTCGAGCACGTTCCCATGGGATTTAGCACTTCAGAGAGCTGAGCCCATAAAACCAGACAAGCAGGGGCTGATGCCCATTTCCACATGTAATAAGATTGTATTTTAACCTCAAGGTAGTGCAGATGTTTTTGGTTTTGCTTCCTTTCGCTCTGTTCACATGGCGGATTGATGGGACAGAGCATTGCAAAAGAAATAGTTTTTTATAATAGTGAAGGAATGCGAGCAATTAGCACACAAGGGAAAAATAAGAGTGCTTCCACAATGTGCACTTTCAGAGCCTGAGCCAAAGCTCTTTTTATTCCATCATGCCAGAAATCAGTGTCTTAATTTCTCATGCTTTTTCAGAGATTGTTAAATCCTTCATGGGTACAAATGTTTGGCAAAAACTGTTTAGTTAGATTCTTGCCAAAAAGTTTATGGTAGAATTTTGTAGTGGAAAATAAAACAAACTTCTAAGCAGGAGTTGTTTAAATCTGATGTTATTGTGTATCTTGTTATTTTTTACCATTTTCTGATAGAGATTTTCCTCTTGCCATGCATTTTGCCCATTAAGCTCCCCAGTAGTGACTGAGGAGACTTTCCCTGGAATGACCAACAAGGCTCCTGAGCAGCAGTTAGTTACATCCAGGCTGAAAGAACTGCAGAAGGGCTGTGCTCTGCTCTGTGAACATCCCACACCCATTTCACCAGGAGAGACTGGCAATTGGGAGCTGCTGGCTGCACTGGGTCAGTATATGTGAATTAGAACACAGGCTACAGAGTTCTGTTGAGAGACCTGTTACAAGAGGCACAAGGTACAAACAAGTAACAGAGCTCTGACCTGGATCAGTGTTGGGCTGCTATGCTCAGTGCCATTTGCAGCACCGTTTCCTTTCTGCTCTCCTTGGCTTGCCTGCTGGTTCCCCCCCAGTGCCTTAGCAATACATCTTCAGGCAAGCAAGTACAAACTCAGCACAGGCACACACGGACAGTTGTGGCATGTGATTAACGAAGTCTCCCTGAGTAGGCAGAACTCACTAATGAAAATGACCTTAATGAAAGATGTTTGTTTCTACTGCCACAGAAGCTTCAGACTTCAAGGAGAAAGAGGTGCAGCTGCTGGTTATGCATTATAAGAATGCGATGTCAAGACTGAAAGGATTATGTCTGGATGGTGGCTTAGGCCAGAAGGGGAAGAGATCTCAGTGCTCTGTACCACTCCTGTTCCCATCACAGCATTGCCCCCGGTCATTGGCAAAATTAAATATTTAGGATCTTTCCATCTCGTTTATTTCCATCTGCTTTTAAATTCCTTTTTATCCTTCTGGGTAACAGACATCCAGCCACACCTTCTTCCTTCACTGCTACAACAGCACTAGCTATATAGGAGGAATAAAAGAGGAATAAAAGGGCTATTATCCCTCAGTAACAAAACAAACATGAAAGAAAACCAGAACTCGGAGAAAGCTGCAGTGAACTTTGGCACAGTGCTGCAGCACCAACTCCTGCATTTATCTGGCAGTCCCTGGGAACACCCATAATCTGCAAATAACAGTTAAGAAAATCAGTGGAATTGGCAGGAGATGCTGCAGAAGCTGCTCCTTAGTTCTCCTACCCTGGAGAGCAGCAGAGAGGATACCAACTAGTTTTGGCAGGACTACACTCCAGCAAGCAGAGTGAAGTTAAAGACTATGCTCCACAAAGCTTCCTGGCATGGTCTGGTACAGCATGCAGTCTTTGTACAGTTTAGTCTCAGGGATGCAACCCAGCATCTAAAAATGGCTGTATTAGGTTTTCTTCCTGCCTTTCTAAAGCTCTTGGTATTGTGTCAGTGATTTATACTGGTCAAGGGTAGAACGAAGCCCGCATTAGTATGATGCGGCAGAAATAATTTTATTCTTCAGCTATGACGCAGATGTACCAGCTTTGTGTTTAAAAACAGCTTTTGTTGACAAGGTCATCTAATGTGCCATTCTAACGCAAAGCTGTGCTGAGAGCTGACAAGTAAAACTGCCAGTGGGTAAGGGATTTCTTTTTCCTAGCAAACATCCATCTTTGTAACTGTATGGGATTACTGTTTGGGGTAACTTTATAAATGTATGGGATTAGAAACATCAGTAGATCACATCTACCTCCTGCCAATTGCAAGCCCTCCTGCAATTTGTTTAACTGCCCACATGAAAGAAAGTTGTGAAAGCTGGATTTCGTGCATACTGACTGTTGAATATTTACAGCATTTATCTTTAGATTGTGCAAAAAAGAGCAAGTAGCTAATTAAAGACCGAGATTCACCATGCCTTTAAAACTGCATTTGTCTTTCAGTGTATCAATACATTTTCCATTTTCAAATTGAATGCACTTTCACTGTCTTGCGTTAAGGAACAGCCCTGATCATCACAGTGAGGGCCAGTACATGCTAACAGCCTTGGTGTGCTGGGTAGCCTGATGACCTTGTTCGGAGCTGTGTTGTTCTGTTTCTGTTTTTTGTCACAGTGGCTTTGGAGACCCTCCTGATGAGAGGGACAATCTTGGTACCTCTGTGCACCACAGGCAGCGAGAGATGTCTGAGCCACTGTTCTCTCCTGTCCCATCCCTCGCTGCTCAGGAACCGCTGGGGATTCTGAGCCCACGGGTGGGAGGCCAGGAAAGAAACAGAGCAGTCAGCTTCATGTCTGCAGCATTTCTCGTTAAGCGGTGAAGTCTCCATAATCAGTATTTTCCCTTATTTCATTGCAGCTAGGAAGTCCCACAGGTTTCACTTCTCCAAGTCTGTACACAGCTATTGGTGTCCCTGCCTGCATCAGCCATCCCTGTGCCATTTTCATTTCTGCTCTCTTGCTCGTGAGGAAGGAAGGAGCTGGCTTCCAATGGGGCCCGCTCACTGAGTCGTTGTGCACAGCGTAACACTGGCACTTAGGCAGGTATTTAGTTTCTCCTTCCAGGATCTCCTTCGTAGAGCCCTTCTGGGACATGAATTGTCATGTGAGACTCCATCCAGGAGCTTCAGCAGCCGCTTGTTGTGCTGTCTGCTTGCCAAATTGCTGCCATGCCCCTGCAGCCAAGCATCCCAGGGCAGGGATGTCCCCTGGGGACAGGCTGCCCATCCTTCAGCAGTGCCTTCTGAGGTACTGCAGTTGTGAGCTGTACCATTTTGCTCTATTCAACGAAAGCACAGGAAAAGGAAATATGTCTAAACCTGTTGAATTACTTATTATCAAATGATGATTTGAACACAGCTTTTCGTATAAGTAGAAATTCTGCACTGTTGAGTAATGACACATAATGGCTGGAGATGTGGTTGGTGGCAGTTTCACTGAGCTCCTCAGGACCTCCGTGTGGCTTTTGCCTGGTGTCACATATTTAAATCAAGGAAATTGTAAGACCACGGTCTATAGAAGACTGCTAATGGCTTGGGAACAGAAATGAAGGTTTATTTGTTCTAGCACTCAGAAATAACATACAAACCTAACACTTTAAGGTGCATATTGAAAAAAAGCTGTACTTGCAGAGAAAATTTCAAAAAATCAACATGGCTTCACTGTATTTACTCATTGTAAAGCAGTGCCAGGAGCTTATAAAGGTAACTACATAGTGTACAGACAACAGTAAACGTGGATTATATTTGCCAGGTGCTTCTTAATACTTGAAAGCATTATCAAGGTTTGACGTTTATTTGAATTAATCTCAATTCAAACATTATTTTGCTGTTAATATTGATATAAAATGCTTTGTATAATAGGTTTTCCATTTTCTTCCTCTAGTTACTGTTTTTCCCATGGTGGGTTGAGGATTAAGGGAGAAGAAAAGTTTTAAGGCTTTTTTTTTTTTTTTTTTTTTTTTTTAATTAAAGATTTCTAGGGAAAAAATGGAGGAATTCCCTGCCCATCTGAGCGCTACTGATTTGCTCTAAGCAGATAGAAAAAGCAAGTCATCTGCAATCTTGACTTCTGAACGTGATTTAGTCCTTTAGATGAGAGAGCCCAGATTTGTCCACAGTCTCACAAACACGGCCAAAAATGCTTCCTTCCTATGGGCTGCACTTACGGGTGGGAGAACACTGATTTTAGTGCAGCCTACACCTGTTGAGAAGGGTAGTTGGTAGTTTCTCATAGGCATGCCAGCAAGTAAGGATTGCTAATGTTATAAAGATAGATGAACAAAATAATGGCGTCATGTTGCTGTGTGCCCCAGTTTCCCCAGCACCAAAATGGGTAATCATGTTAATTTCAGCTGTGTACTTCTCACTGTGATCCAAGCATGGAAAACAGTACATATAAACTGGATGTTACAGAGAGAGCAATTTTCTTTCTTAGTTTTCTAGTTACAGAAAATAATTCTACATTATATTTGTTTCATACAAATTAAGCACAGATGATGGATATTTCTGAAGCTTCAAAGGCAGTGCTTACTTCAGCACCCACATTTGGAAACATTTTTTTTGAGGTAAAATTGTCAGTGTTTCTCTGCAACATAGGCCGCTAGCTAGCCTTATACTCCAAAGTCACTTCATTTATTTATAATTTCAGCAACAATTCATGTTGTAGTATTTGGTCCTAGCACAGCCGTTAGAGTATTTATTTATACTGGTCCCATAAATTGTGGGTGCTACAAGAACTGGTGGATGGAGTGCTGTCAATTTCAGTACACTGTGCAGCAGGCTGCTGGCACTCCTCAACAGGTTGGCGCTGATACTGTGCCAGAAAAGGTTTCATGTAAGTTACCTTTCACTGTTCTCCATTTTGTAAATACCGAGCAGTCTTGTCTTCTGTGTACGTGTTTAAGACCCGGCACTTAGCAAGCTATAGGCAGAGTTGTCATTAAAATTCCAATTTTTCTCCTTCCTTACTTGGTGTTAGAACATGTTTCTGTGTGTAATGAGCACTGAGAAGCTGTGAAAACCCTCCTGCTAATGGATGTCTGTTTAGAGATTTTACTATCCTGACTTAGTGCCATCTCACAGGACTCAGGCTAACAGACTATTTGTTACCCAGAGCTTCATGTAATGAATTAGCAGATCATAGAAATGTGCCAGGTGTTCCCTACACGTTTTAAGGACAAGTTCTGTGGAATAAATGCACAGGTACTGGCATGTTAAGTTACAGCGGCTTTCACGTTATCTGTGTGACGTAAAGCAATCTGTTACATAAAGATGAAGCTAACATGTGCTTGTTGCTTGGATTGGTGTGAAAATATGTGTGGGTTTGGCAGAATATAGGTTATGTTGCTAATCTTATAACACGTTCTTTAGGGTGAGGAAGCAAAAAACATTCCTGGTGAATCTGTAACAGAGGAGCAGTTTACCGATGAAGAAGGCAACGTCATCACAAGAAAAGTAATCATGAATTACATCACTGCTCTGTCTTTGTATTCAAGTAACTTCTTTTAATATACTTTCCCCCTTTAGAATCTAGGAAAAAAAAAAAATCGATACTTTTCATGTATTGCTTCCTACAGATCACCCGGAAAGTAGTAAGGCGTGTTGTTATCCCACATGAGAGGAAAGCTGGTGAAATGGTAATGGAATGGGGACTGCCAGGAAATTACAGTAAATGCAGAGGGTTGTGTTGGCTGCTAGAAAGTGCTGCTAAAGGGCTGGAAGTTTGCATTTAACAAGAAGCCTTGGCAAAGTGCAGTGCTTGCAGTTATTGACAAGTTATGCATTGGGGGCTAGGGGCAGGCATTTCTCTTCATTTTGTTTCCTGTTAGGGAATGTTTCAAGGAGGCCTCACAGAGTTCTGCTCTGTGCAAAATGCCTTCCACACAAAAGCATTACAGTCTGTTTATTTGAAATAGGCAACGTGTTTAAAACAGCTTTAAGGCCTTTTGTGTTTCATCAAAACAAGCAGTGTCTGTGAGTAAAGCTGAGCCCTTGTTGGAGTTGTATCTTACACCCATAGGTGTGCAGTGTTGGTTTTTCACCAGCCCAAAGGAGTAAACCCCAGCTTGGTCCCTACCAGCCTCTCACTCACCTGTGCAATAACCCCTTGCTAGACAGTGGGGTCGCATGAACGTAGCTATGTAATAGTACCCTGTATAAACAAATATCAGGACAGGGCTCTGTCCCTTGCAGATAAAATTGGAAGCCCTCTGTGGAGGAGGGTGTTGCTCCAGTTAAATTGTCAGTGGAACTTTTGAGTGAAGACAGAATTGGAGACTCAAAAACATAACAAATATGAAAAATTACTCTTTTCTTCTAATAATGAAGACTGAAAAACCAGGCAGGGAGCACAGAAATAGAAGAGAGTTGAAAAAAAATATGTATCTCCGTCCTCTCTTTCTCTGTCCTTTATCAGGGAAAGTATTAGTTCTGCCCAGCAAAGGAGAATTATGCTGCACCAGATTAGAGTACTCAAAAACTACAAATAGTTACAGATAAATCAATGCAGACCAGCCAAGGGGTAAATTCTGCCGATAGCCACACATAAACAGATACATTCTCTGATGTGAATGAGGCTTGTGATTACTGGAGTATTTATTTTTAGATGACTATTGAGCTATTTTTAATGAGCGCAATGAACTTCTGATTTTGGTGTTCGCTGTTTAAAAGACACCAAAAACCTGCACTGCTTGTCACTACCATTCGTTTTACTTCCGCTCTGCTTTGGGGATGGTTTTTGCTGCTTTCATCCTGTTTTCTTTATTCCATTACTAACCTGCTCACATTAAAGCACAGACATTTTGAAACATCACAACAGCAGCCATGCCCTGCGCTCTAAGAAATGCCCACTGACCCTGGCCCAGGACACTGACTGGAGACTGATTTTTTCCCTGATGATGGTGGCAAATCCGGCTGCAGCTGCTGGCAGGGGCTCAGCCCAGGTGCTCCAGCCCAGGTGCTCATTCCCAAATTGTAGATCTGTGTTATCTACTTGAAGATGATATTTCAGGCCTGTGCTTTTGCAGCTCAGCAGAGTGGATAAACATATTGTGTGTATCTTTGAAATGAAACATTAATGTGATTTAACTGCTTTTTACTTATCCTGTTGCAGCAAAATGTGGAGGCTGGTTTGTAAGTAGGTTTATAATTGTGAGCGCTCTCCACAGGCTATGTTAATGTTTATACTTTTCCTTCAAAGCAGGGCGAAGCTTACAAGGTTAAGACGAAGAAAGAAGTCAGACATGTGGAGAAGAAAAGTTACTCGTGAAAGCTGAAAGCCAACCACTGACCGGTCAGTTTTATCAGTTTTCTTTCCTTGTGAAGCCTTTTGCACAGCATCGCAAGGAACTAGCACTTGAGCACAGAGTAAAGGCTTGCTTTTTGCTTCCTGGCATTGCTTTCAAGCTGCAAAGCTGAGGAGATGACCCTCTGTCGTGTAAGGAGAATATGACCTTGAGTTCACGTACAGAAACTGAGCTTTATCTATCGGAACGTAAGCAAAGCAAAACTGCGTCATGTGTAAGAATTTGTAGTTTCACAAAGAGTAGTTTATAATCCGCAGTATGTTCTACTCCTAAGGGTGGACTTAGATGCCAGCAGTTATAGAGCTGTGTATACAAGTAGATGTTCTGGAAGGGAAAGACTTCTTCCACAGCTGAACCTGTGGTCTACAGGCAGTCATGCATGTCAGTGACCTTGTGAAGTGTCTAGATATTTTCCAACAAAGAATCCTTACCAGATGTGTCTTGTAGATTTTATTGATGCAACCTAAATGATTGTAACAAAAAAGCAGCTGGCAGTACAAGAGCTTCCCAAAGTGAAAACAAATGCCGCAGGCTGACACTATTGCAACAGAGTGCAGGATCCCGTGAAGCCAGAAGATGCTTTGTCTATAGCTGTAATCACACTGTGTGTGTATTTACTGTGTTTGTCTTTTTTCCACTCAGAATTTTTCTTAGCTTTGGTGGCTTTTAGGAAGTGGGCAGAGGAGTTTAAGAAGTGGAAGTTTGTGTTATCATTTTCATAAAGGATTGACTGCAGGGTTAATGAACAGAATAAACAGGACCTGTTGAACATACCAAATGGTGTGGAGGTAAAGAACAGAAGCAGAGGTGTTCTGTAAAGAACAGAAGCAGCTCTCTTGAGCCATTAGTCCCTTCCATCCATTGCAATATGTCCTCCTAAAGCCACATGACAGTACTGGATTTCTGAGTGTGTGCTGAGTGCCATTTGTGATTGCAGTGACTCCGTGTGTGGGATCTTGGTGAGGGCTTTATGGGATAGCACCAAGCGGAGGTGCTTTAAGTAATCATTTACTTAAGCCCAGCCAGGTATCTATTGTAGAAGTTCCATTTGAACGTGGAAGTAGATGAATTTTCACAGAACAGGCATTCTGATAGCTCAATGGTTTCTTTGTCACAAAAGACAAAAAGTCCTCTCTGGGGATCAGATGTGCTGCTTTTCCTTTAAATGTTTTTTTGGGGGAAAAAATCACGTAGGCTTTGTCACCATTGCAGATAAACCCACTGCAAAATGCAAGTTTAAAGGAAAAGACACAACATTTTGCATGAAGCTCTGCAGAAGTGCAGGACAGGTTTCCACCAAGCACTGTGCAAGCGAGTCTGGCTGCTGCATTGTGAATACACAGCTTTTAGCTACAGCATAGATTTATGTCAGCCATAGGTGTGGGCGAGGACACATTGTTTTAGCATAGCAGAGTGCAGATGCTCCCAGAGAGTGCACATGGACCTGTGACCTGATTAGTAAACAAGTCTGTGCCGCTCACATGAGCCAGGTGGAAGATGTTGCGCAGCAGCTCTTCTTCCTTACTTTGTCCTCTGTGAAGCCTCATGAGGGCTTCCCTCTGCATTCCTGGCTGTTATGGTCACATTCCCCAAGAGGCAGAGAGGTGGATGTGCAAGGAGTGCAGGTTTTAGACCAATATGAGCGGTTGCATATTATTAAATAACAAACAAAAGTGTGTTGTGAAGGAAGCCGCTGTGTCATTCTGGAGACAGTGCTTCATCATATCTTCCATCATAGTGAGCATAAATTTCTTGTAATCCTTACTGAAGAGCTGTTACTTAGAGGTGATGAAATGCAGTGTCTTGCAAACATATTTGTAAATCAGCTCATGAGCAACGTGGGTGTCTGTAAATGATGCATTTTCCCTTCGTGCTAGGAGCTCAACTAATTTCATTACATACCTAGAAACTGTATGATTTAGCCCATTACAGGATCCCATAATGTCAATTAAAACTATTATGTTTAGTCAGGGAAGGGCATGAAATTGATTCTAACGAGATATTCTGAAATGACTCTGTGCTCTCTTTCCTTTCCGTAGGACCGTGTGCTTTTACTGCCAGTATTCCAGAGGGACAGTCACAGAAGAAAAATCAACAGGAATTAAACATTCACCTATAAAAGTGTGCGTGTGTTTGCTGCTTCCACACATTAACCGCATGGTTTTTATGCAAAAGCAAAAACAAAACAAAGAAACAAAAAGTTAATTTAGCATGAGCCAATTTACAGAGCATGGAAATTCACTTTCATTCACAGGATTGGAGAGTGCGCAGTTAACAATGCAGTGTATATACAAGATGTCATGCTGTTAACAGCTTATTTCAAGCAGTTTGATGTCATCACAAAAGAAATAAATTCCTGTGGCTAGAGGGGATGTACGAAGACGAAATGGTTAAACCATGGAAAGACACTAAAATTACTAAAATCCACAACAGCTCGCCTTATTTTTCTCGGACCCAAACTGTCAGGGTATAAAACACTAGTTGTTTCTTTTTTAAACATCGATAGTTTTGCTGTAAATAAATAACACTGTATAAATTCTAACAAAATAGAATAAATGTTGATAAGGCACTGCCTTTTCGATCACAAACAGAATACTGCAAATGCATTGAGCAGGCTAGGTGTCTCAAGCAGCTACACCTACAGGGATATTCTGGGTGTATCTTCACAGATTCTTGTATATTAGCAATTATAATGTTTGTATATGCAAAAACGCTAGCTTGATTTTAAAAAAATCTTTAAAATCTGCTGCAAATTTAAATGATTCCCAAAATGAGGAATTCTGTAGTTCTGTGAAAATTTTTCTTCAGAGTACTAATATTTTGATGCATGTGTTTCACCTTATTTTGATTAAATCTTTTCCAGTTTTGCAAACACTATACTGCAACATGAAAAATAAGATTTTATCTGTAAACACAAAGCCCTTCATCTAATATTTGTTGCTGTTGCCAATTTTTCAATGAAATGACCTAAAAACCATAACATATACAGTAGTTGCATTATGGGGAGGGGGGTGCTATCTGTTCTCGCTTTATAACGGGGGTACTGCTTGCAGCTTTAGAAGTGGGTTGGTGCTCCAGCGGGCACAAGTTTGGGATATTTTTAAATGAACTGAAGAGAAATTATTAGCTAATAGACTGGCAGCACGCTGTAAAATTATTACTGTATTGTGTACTGGCTATAAGATGTAGAATCTTTCAGTAAGCCAATCATCTGTAATCATCCTAGCAGTGTAATATTAGGTTGTTAAGGCTGCTGTGTTTTAAAGGGCATTTTTATTTGGGTTTTGGTGAAATACTTTAATTTGTTGATTATATTCATATGGAAACAGCATTCATTGATAATAGCTCTAATTACATATGTATGAAAACAACAAACACTGGATGATCTAGTTGATTATTTAAGCATAAAATAAATTGTGTTAAAACTCTTGGATAATGTGTATTTGGCAGTGTTATTGTACCCCATAGAAGCGTCTTCAGAATGTTAGCTGTTAATCATCCCTGGCATTTTGCTTCTTTTCCACTGTTTCTTTGTGTGATTCACCTCCTCGTCTTCCTAGTGTGGCAGGCTGTCGGTCAGCAGACTGTCCCACAGTATGTGGAACAGGAGTAAGACCCAGCAGCCAGCACATCCTCAGTGAAAACAAGGAGCCCCCACCTCCGGGACACAGGAGACTCGGACCTGGGGGAAGAACCAGTGCAGTAGGTTATGCACAGCCTCTTCTCCAACACATGTTAAATCTGGACCTTCTTTAATTTATTTCACCCTACTGAGAACACCAGGAAAATCACTACCAAAAGTAGTTTTGTTCCCAGTATGTGTCAGTCAGACCAATAACCAGCTCACTGCAGATGATGGAAATGGAGCATACATCTCTTGTATATTGCATGCATTTCCAGTTTATTATAGGTGGTGGATCTTTACATATAGAAACAAAGTTTTCTAAGTAGCTTCAGTACACACTCACTGCTGGAATGCGTCTTCTGCTTGAGCACAATAAATACTTTTTATTGCTGAAGGTTTGGTTTTACTTGACTTTGAAGGTAATACAAAGATGTATTTTACCCTCTGTTGGCACTGGAGGAAGCACCATTGTTGCAGAGGGGGCTCAGTCTGCTTATTAGAGCTGTGCTGTACTGAAAGCTCAGGAGCCAGTCCTCACCTGGGATCAATAAGCAAAGCCTCTGTGGTGAAAAGCACTACAGAAGCACTAGTTGGCTTTGGCAGAGCATAACAGGTTTGTCAGTGCTTCTGAGTTATTAGGGCTGCGAGCTTTTGTAGAAGAGGCAGTAAATGAAGAGTTCCTCATAATTTCAGCAGTTAATCTGTGTTGCCATGCACACTCCTCGCTCAGGAGACTGCTGGTACAGTGCTGGCAGCTTTAAGACACGAGCAAGTCTGCAGGGAAAATGCCTTTTAAGTCAGTGAAGAGCAAAAACATCTGATTGCAGGTCACAGTCCAACAGTGTCCATGCTCCTGGCGACCTCTCTGTCCAGCTGCCTCCATCCCAGTTGTAAGTATCCATGCTGTTTGGGTGAAAGTGAATGTTTTGAGTGAGTGGTGTGTATGTTTACTATTATATCACTCTACAGTTGGAAACAGTGACTGCAGTGGCCAGCAGCACAAATGCATGAGCAACAGTGTCGAAGAGCTTCACTCATCTCTAGCAGCATCCAGAGCACAGGACTTTGATTTGATTCATCTCTGTTCTCTTCCTGGTCACCTCTTGGTGCTGATGCAAGGAAAAAAGCTGATACTGTAGTTCTGGCAGGCAGAAGGTCTCCTTAGACAGAGACACAGGGTTGCCTGTGCAGGGTAGCAGAGGTGTGCAGGTGAATCTCCTGCCTGCAGTGCAGGCTGCCTCTTCTGCTGCTTGCTGCCTCCCCAGCCCTGCCTGTGAAGCTTTGATTCAAAGGAGGGAGGGAAAGGTGGAAGTCTGCAGCTGCATTCCCAGAGTTGTGAATTTCCCAGTAAATGTTGCACAAACGGAATTCTGTGGGTGTTGATTTGTTTGTGCTGAATGTATTGACTTCAACAGTAGCTCAGGAAAAAACGAGGTAGAAGCACAAACATCTTAAAAGAAATACTGCCAGTACTAGCATCAAGTGCAGGCAGCAGAGTGAGGGCTCTGCATCTAATACAGCTTTTGTCATTTTTTCATTTTTTTCTCCAGTGAGAGTTTCTCCAGTGAGAACATTCTCCTTAGAACTAAAACTGTAAGTCATGGGGCTTTTACTGCATCTATAAAAATAAAGGAGATTGCTAAATACAGTGGTCTTTTCAGCCTTTGCTATTTGTTTTAGCGCTACCTAATAATCATGCTGAATAATATTCTCCAGTACTTTTTCCACTTTGGACAGAATATCAATTACGTTTTATTTGAGGCTGGTAGTAGTTTTAATGTCAGAAATCTTAAGAGCTCCTGTAGTGCAGAGATGACATTAGTGGGATAAATGGCAGTAGCTTGCAGGATTGCAGCACCCTGCTAATTAATGCTAATTTCCTGGGGGATTGTTGAACGCAAGCTTTTGTCTGTAGCATGCACAGTGCAGGCAATCATGCTGTGCTTTCCTGGGGGGGCTGCTGCTCTCCCCCAAGCCCTGACACACAGTTGGTCACTTGGGGCAGCCCAGAGGTGCCATGGCTGGGCGCCAGTGTCTTGCCCAGCTGTGTTCTATCAGCTGGGGGTAGGGGACTGCAAGTCCAGGATTGGAGTTTTTAACAACATCTATAAGGGCCGACCCTTACATGGGGTCACGCAAAGTCTGTGCCCATGTAAGGCAGGTGCCTGGCCAGCGGTAGCCTCTGTGCTACTGCAGCTCCAGGTCGTGTGGCCCACTCCTTGGGAAGCTGTGGAGCAGGCTGGGGCACTGGGCATAGAGATGTGGGAAGAGGCACAATGAGGCTGTGCTGGGTGCAGCAGAGCAAACAGGGCCTATATGTTCAGGATAGGCCCCATCCTACAGGGAGAGCAGGGAGGAAAATGCTCTCACTTGGCTGAGAGAGCAGCGATTTTCCGACTGAAATGCAGACCCAAGGGGAGGGAGGGAGAGATGGAAAACTTTGACCCTGCATGCTACAAAGTGCTTTCCATAAAAAATAATCCATTACCATAAGAGAAAAAGGTTAGTGAAGGACAGAAAAATGAGCTGCTCGAGAAAAATCTTACGTACGTGCCACGGTTTTCATGACTGCTGATGCTAAAAACAGTGCACTGCTTGTGCATGGCTCTATTATTTGACCCTAAATCGTGGAGGAAAGCAAAGATTTATAATGAAAGTTTTATTGGTACTTTTCCCATCACGCTAATTATTGAGAGCCATTTGGTCAATAAAACAGCAACACACAGCAATCCACTGTTCACCAATTTCCTTGGAAAGCCTCCAGAAGCTGGGTATTGCTATGGCAAGGCCAGAACAAAAGAACAAACCTATTCCAAATTTTGAAAAAAAAATTCCCTGGGAAAATAAGGATAAGAAAGAAAAGCCCAAGAGCTGAAGGTGCACTATCTGCTGGATTGCTGCCGCGTGGAAAATTTCCATAATCCCATATTCTGTTCTGAAGAGAGGCTATTTTTCAAATACAAGTTTCTGATTAAATAATTGCCTGTCTGAAAAAGAAAGTGCCACATCGTTATTTTAGTTTGATCTACTTCTTATGAGACATCCTGCATTAATAAACAACTTAATGCACAGCATCAGTGAATTTGTTTTCTTTTTTACACATATTTTTCAAATCTAGGTTTCTCCCTTTCAACAACCCTCGGAAGGTGGTAAAGTCCCTACATATACAATCAGCATTCTCCTTGAATATTTGCTTGCATAGAAGTCACAATTATTTTTGACCCTGCTTCAGTTTATTTTCCATTACCTGTATTTTAATGCAACAGTGACTTTCCTTTCTTTTTCCCCTCTCAATTTCAGTCGGATACTCCTGAGTACCACTAAAGAATTGTTCCTAGGTTAATTAGCTTCAGTGGCTCTTTTCACTCTGTAACTGCTGAACATTTTAATAAAATTGCATTGTTACAGAAGTTGTTCCAGCTGATTAATGGACCCCTGGAATTATATTTCAGTTTGTATGAAATCTCTGAACATACCTCTTCCTCATGCCAGCAGTATATTTGATTCAAATATTTCTACTGTTGATATGAGTTTATGAAATACCGACTCTAATTGCCCATTATCTCCTGTACTGACAGTTTCTCTTAATAAATCCCTGCCTTTTTTATTGCTGCTTCTTGCTGTGATATCTGCTTTGGTACCATTACAGTGCCAGCGACATTTTAAGACTCTTTACTTGCTCCCCTTGCCCCCTAGAATTTTGCATTTATTTCTCATACAATATTACTGCCACTCTTTGCCTGCTTCAGTGAAACACTGAGCTGCATCTCTGCAGGTCCCTCGGGTTTGCTGCTGGGCAGCAAGAGGCATCTCTGCCTCTATGGGGCAAGGCAAATGGCCCTGTGCCCTGCGGTGGGGATGGGTTGGTGGCTTTGGTGCCGTAGGAGCACCCAGCCCCTGGGAGGGCAGAGGAGGGCAGGACCCACCAGCCTGTGCCCAGCCCCTTGCAGCTGGAAGCCCTCCCATGAGGGTTTGCCAACTCTGCTTATACCACATATTTGTACCTTTTAATTGCTTCGGTTAATGTTTTACTGATGTGCAAAGCATGTGATTTCTTCTTGGTGCTAACTAGGCTAATGTTTTCTCTCCCCTTTTAATCTATTAATTTGGAGTAGTTGGATATAATTGTAATTAAATATATGGGGTCTGTCTTGTAAATCACTAAAATGCTTTTATGAAAAGAAGGATGCTGTCTCAGATCTAAACATCAAGGGCCCTTGAGTGTTACTCCCACTCTCCCACTGACTCATTGTTTGTCATTGGGCAAGTACATTAGCTCACTACCTCCACTTCTTGCCTTCCAGGGCTATTGTGAGAATTAATTAGATAATGTTTCAGCACAGCTTTGAACTGGAGAGTGCTACAAAAGTGCCAAGTTATAATTTATTATTATGAAAACAGTCGTGCTGGCTGGGGAGGAAGCACTCTGATGCAATGCCCTCAGAGTGTGGATGGCATGGAGGCTGGACTTTACCAGGAGAAACTCTCCTGTCACCCGAGAGCACCTCATCTGTGCACCTGCAGGTCTGTAGCAATTCCAGCCTATTTTTTGATATTTTCTGTTGAAAGCAATATCAACAGCTGTCCGATGTATGCCTGTGGGCACAGTCCCTGGCTGAGCTGACCAGTCCCAGTGGCTGCACTGGTGATGTTGAGTGCACTGCCCAGTCCCCCCTTCCAGGCTCCCTGTGCTGCCTGAAATAGCAGAGGCCCCTGCCCAATAAGTCCTCTGAAAAATGATACACCTTCTTGTGATTAAGAAACCAAAAATAAGATGACCTACACTTGTATTCCCAGGCAGACGGCAAAGAATAATTACTTTACAGAGTTGAAATTCCTTCGTATATTATAGCCGTAGAAATAATAAAATTTGATATTTGCTGTGGCATAGAACAAAAAGGCAGTGTAGTTAGAGATAATGAAATCCTTACTTGCCATTAATGGAAAAATTACTGTTGTTAAAAGACCCCTTCATAAATAATTAAGAAACCAATTATAGAGTCCTGGTGACTCATTTATCCAGAAGCAGTATGGACCACGCTATTCCATATAACGAACAGCATGTACGCTCCATTACATTTCCCTACAACTCATTCCTTTATTCAGCTACTCCTCAAACTAATAATAATAATAAAGAAGGAAACGAATGCACATAGTAATCAGAATATACATCATCTAAAATGAGAGATGTGCATTAATGTATCTCAATTTAAAATGACTTTGCCTAAGCAGAGAAGCCTGAATTAACATGCCATTTAGTCCCTGTGCTGTAAATGGAAGAAGGGTTTTGCAGACATGCACAGCCAGGGCTGGGCTGGGCCAAATGGGGTTCATCCAGACCTGTGTGCTGTGCTGCCCATCACAGCAGCATGCTGCACCATGGCAGCTGCAAGGCATGCTTTGCTCTCAGCAAAACATGTTGTGAGGGGAAGTTCTTCACAGAGAGAGTGGTGAGGTGCTGGCACAGGCTGCCCAGAGAGGCTGTGCATGCTCCATCCCCGGAAGCACTCAAGACCAGGTTGGATGGGGCCCTGGGCAACCGGCTCTGGTACCAGATCTGGAGGTTGATGGCCCTGCCTGTGGCAGTGGGGTTGGAGCTTGATGATCCTTGAGGTCCCTTCCAACCCTGGCCATTCTATGATTCTATGAGGCATGGCAGCTCCCTGCTGCTGGCTGCCCCAGAGCCACCTGGGTGCACCACGCCTTTGTCCCCACAGAGCTGTCCTGCTGCTCACTGCTGCACAGGGTGTGTGTGTCCCAGCTGAAGATGCTGCCCCTGGGACACGGCTTTGCACTCATGATGGGCTGCGTCAGGCAAAGAAAATCTGCTGCACACTCGAGCAATAGATACAAACTGAGAGCTGGCTAGGAAAGTCGAGTCCGAAGTGTGAGAGATGAGATGCAGAAACTGCTCCCAGCTCAGCGCAGCCATGCCACTTCCCTCTTTCGCCCCTGCCTGCTCTGGCACAGCTCTGCACAAGCAGGCCTGCAGGAACCCCACTGTGTTATGCCTTCTCGCCCGAGGGAATAACCACCAAACTGGCTGTGGTTAGATTTCCTGCTTGATTTAGATGTTTGTGCTATTAAAGTTGCCCAGGCAAGCTGTGGCATGCTCTGCAATCCAGACTCCAGTTATCAGATTACAAACCGATCTTCGTTTCAAATTGTCTTACAGCATCCAGTAGTGAAATACTGAAGCTGAGGTCTATTCCAGTAACAGCATACAGCTTTGTGCATGTCAGAAAATGATCCTGAATGTAAATCAACTTTTCCAGTAAGGAATTTTCCTCCTCTTTCTCTAGTCCCTGGGAGTTATCTGATCTGGCTGGGGAAAATGCTTATAACTTTGGCAAACAATCAGGCAGGAGGCTGATGAGATTAAGGTGTTTTTTTTTCCTCTTTCTGAAGAGTTTTCAATGCTGCCCCTGCTGAAGTGCACTCCAGCGTGAAATGCTCACTGCCGAGCCACACAGGCCTCCCAAAGAGCTCTTTGAAGAAAGCAGAGAGATGAAGCAACCTGCGAAGTCATGACCTAATACTCAAGATACAGAGCGTGAGAATGAGATGCAAAGCATTTTGGCGTCATCATCATGATGAAGTTTAGCTGAAGTCATCGAGGCAGATCAGCGTGAACCAGATGTGCACGGAAGGCAGTCCGCAGCAGCCCCACGCTGAATAAAGTGGAAGGAATGTCCTTACATCTGTTTCCAGGGTGATGCTATTTCCAGGGAGCGTGCTTTCCTCTGTGACTTGCCCTCTGGTTTTCCAGGAGCCATGTCCAAGGGAGCAACGCTTTCCTCTCCCACTCCCAGACCGGAATGAATGCTGATGACAAATCAGTTCTGGAGGCACCGTGCTGAGGAAAGTCAGCATTCCCTGGGATTTATCATCAATCGTTCAGTAGCCTCTGAAGGAACTCTTCCTACGTTTTGCCTCCCTGTACAATGAAAAGCGAGATCCCTGAGGAACGCTCCTTGTATTATGTATATTATATATATTTGTTTCTTTATAACACAGGGGGTTTGGTTGTTTCAACCGCGTGTAAATGAGGCTGCAGCACCGATCTCGTGTAAATGAAACCTGGGCAGCAGCTGCGTGTCAGCACCCGCAGCAAAGAGCCGCTGCGTGCGCCCGGCTCTGCACGCTCGGCGTTTCTCTGCCACGTACTCAGCCATGAAACCCAAGCTCTGCGTACGAGCTGGTAGACACGATTATTTTAATATTTAAACAACGCGCTCCACTTAAAAGCCTTTCCACGGGGGAAGGTTTCAGTCGGTACCGAAGCGGGCGTCTTCCGTCAGAAGGGACGCTTCCACCCGAGGTCGCCGGGCTCCGCGGAGCACGCGGCTCCGCCAGCGCACCGTGCCAGCGGCGGCTGCGCCCGCGGGATCCCCTCGGGGGCCGCCCCTGGTCCGGGCGTTGCGGCGGGCGGGTCCGCCAGGGGGCGCTGTGGCGGGCGGCGCGATCAGCGGCCGCTCTCGGCGCGCGG
>NW_024962255.1:7450537-7517747 GCF_019238085.1 Lagopus leucura | reverse complement strand
CCTCGGGCCCGACGGGACGCGGGTTGCCGCGAAGTTTCTTGGAGCGCCGCTTCGTGCGGGGGTGCGAGCGGGATGCGCGGCGGGGCCGCTCCGAACAGCCGCCTCTTCGGGCGGACCGAACCGTGAGAGCTGCGGGTGGTGACCCGGTGGCCCGAACTCGTTCTGGTCGTTCGTACCGTCTGAAAAGGTGGTCCGGAGCTCGCGCGAGAGGAGGACCGACAGCCGTGCGGGAGCGCGCCGCGCCGTCCCAGCTCCGCTCCTGCTCCCTTATCAGCACCGGCAGGATAAATGAGTTTATCTTCACTTTGCGGCGCTCCGAGGCGTCAGTCCTCGGCAAAAGACGTATGAAAATGTAATCCGCATGGCACGGTTTCCTTCCCCATCTGAGGGGCGTCTGGGGTTTAGGTCTGTGCTATCTGGGGGGACTGTCTGTGCTATCTCAGCCGTCAGCGCTGCTCTGGGTGTTGCAATGGCCACGGCTGGTGTGCGGGCAGCCCAGGCAGCTGGGGGAATACGGACTTGGAGGTGGTGCCGGCAGCGCTGTGCTGCCCTGCAGCCCTTGCTGCTGCGGGCAGAGCCGCAGTAAAGACTCCAGAGCCCACCTGCGAGTGCTCATTCCCATCTGATGCTTCACTGACCGGCTCGTAGCCGTTCAATTGCTGAGCAGTTTGTTGCGATACATCTAGCAAAGGAATGGGATCTGGAGCTCATGCAGGCAGACCCCTCCTCTGTTCCCAATAGTGCTAGCAGGATGTGGGCCGGAAGAGTGTGTGAAACACAATACAGAAGTAATTTATTCAAGAATGACAAATATAGTGCCGGTTGGGGAAACGTGTGCTTTGTTAGTACTTTACGAGAAGAGAATGAGTCTTAATTAGGTAGCAGTGGAGTGCCTTCAGTGCTGGAAGGGGCTAAGACATCTTGTCAGTCAGACATTTTCTCTCTGCCTGTTGGAAAGACATGGCATCTGTCTGAACCCCTGGTAGATGTATTCCTGTTTGTAAACAAGTTCCTGTGAACTAACATTCCTTTTGTGCTCTCTCTAGGGACTGATTACATTAGGTTTTAATTGGAAAAAAGGGAGTGTTTTTCTTAAATCTGAAACCATCTGTGTCTTTCTCGACATCTTGACTGAAGAGGGGAAGGTGTTAGACTTTCACAGCAACCTGTAGGCTGCCTAGAAAACCAGCGTCTTGAGCAGACACTGTTTTTGCTATACATAGTTGAGTGAACCACTCCTAATTCAGCAAGCAGCAAAATAGTGAATGCAGAGCAGGTTTGGGGTTTTTTTTTTGAGCCACCAAGACTGTGCTGCGATTTACATAGTCCTTAATGTAAACAAATTTGCAGCCACAATACTTTGTTGCTCTGACTATGAAAGTGATCGGAGATGAGCGTTGTTGGAACGCTGAAATGTGTGCCATTTGCATGGAAATGTCATTAAATGCAAAGTTTTCTGATTTTCCCCATTGTGATGGTAAGCCGTTGTGGAGGTACTCCCACAGCCCCTCTCCAGCTGGTCGCTGGTGTGCAGTGTGGGCAGGGCTGTGCAGCACAGCCACTTCCTGCTGTAGGCACTGTGCTCTCACGGATCAGCTTTGATTTTTATCATTTGCTGGGGATGAGCTGTGAAGCATGAGCGGAACCGAGAGGTAGCCAGAACTGCAGGTGAGATGATGCAAGCTGTGTGCAGTAGGTGGAGGTGATGCTTCTGGCTGTGTGACCCATCCCCGTGCCTTTCGCCACCCCTTCCTCTGAACTCTGTTGTGCTGCAGTGACACTGTGCTTTAAATAGTTCCCTCCAACTTCTTTTCTGGTTTTGAATATTTTCCCTTTTAGATTTACCGGATAGAAGGCAGTCTTTTTCTTCTTTCCTCTCATGTCTGTACTGCCGTACGCTTGTAAGATGGCACTGTTTTTGTTTGTGTGTAGAATTGTTGGTGTCAGTGTGAGCATGTACGGTTCAGGAACTGTACTATGCTTGCTGCATAAGCATCCTGATATTTGTAGTTAATCCTAGCATTGTAGGGTTGAAAATAATTGGTCAGCATAGGGGACGTATGTTAAGCAGTGGTACTTGGAAAACTGATTGAGAAGAGGTGTTGACTTGGCAGATTTGTATGCTCACTAACTTCCTAAAATGTGTAACAACAGATGCTGGTTTAATGCCGGAATCTGTAAAACTTGCTTGGTCTAAGTGTGTTTCCAAAAAGCTTGCAAGCTCTGCTCATTCCTGCAGCCTGAAATGCAAATGGAGTTACACTGCTGGTCTCGTGCAAGGCTATGGCGTTAAATAAGTACACAAGATAATTTTATCTGACCTGCTGCTATTGGTAATTACCATGGGGAGGTACTCAGTGAGGAAAGTGTGGAGATCTAAAGTGTTGTCTGGAGTATGAGAGTAAGTATTAAAAAGAAATAGCTGAGTTCACGTCACTTGTTTGCATGTATTTAGCAATCTTTAATTATATGATTGCATTACATGTTTCTGTAAGATCATTTTTAGGAAATGGAAAGAATGGTGTTCAGGTTGGGAAAAGCCTGAAAATCTGAGCAGCTGTGTGTTTGTGATGTGAAGTCATTACTTTTGGTTACAGTGCTACATACACTACCAGAAGAGGAGTTCCTGTATGTACTTCCTTCGTTTCTTGGTGAGAGGTCTGCAAGGAAATGTCATACATGGTGGACTAAGTCTGACACAGCACAACTTCTCTGGTGAAAGCAGAGTACGTGCAACCCTGGGGGGAGGAGGAGCACTCTCCCAAAGGTTGCACTGCTGCGTGCCATGGGAGCTGCAGTGCTTCAGCCAGCAAGCTGCACACATGTCTGGGTCAGGGAGTCTGTCCTGAAGTCAGAAGAGCTTGGGTTTGTTCCTTTCATTATTTGATTTTCACCTTCCAGTGTTTGATGTCACAAAGTTGGCTCAGTGAAAGCCACGCAGTCTTGCAGCGTTTTGGTTTTGTTGTTCTTTCTACCTAACAGGCCTCATAGAAGCAGGCTGCTTTTCATTACAAAACCCGTTTCAATCCAATTCCTGCAGGTACGTGCATGCTTCCCTTGGTGTTAGGTTCGGTCATTTACCTCCCATGAGTTGGCCTGGAATAGTCCGGCATCTCCTGTAGCATCAGAGGAATAAAGTGTAGTGAGCCTTACTCTAGGGATTCTTTTTTTCTAACTGGTGTAAAGGTAGTGGATTTGCATAGTCTTGATTTGAGAACATTCCTGTTGCATGGTGCCAGATGTAGCAGTTTTAATGCTGTAACATAGAATTTCTGAGAACAGCTTCCTGTTCTTCTACCCAGTTTGCTTTGCAGGGAAGGAAAGATCCTAGAAATCCCATTGTGAGGTATGTGGGTGCCCGAAGGAACATAGGTTGAGATAGAGAAGACTGATCCCAAACAGCGATGGTATGAGTGCCACATGGGTGCTGCTGTGGTGAGCTTGTCATGTGCCCTGCTGTCGTGCTGTGAGTTCCATGATGCTCAGAGGCACAGGAGTTGGGGCAAAGGGCTGCTGTGCTGCAAGTTGCGAGCAGCAGTGTTTTCCTGGGAGTCTCTGCTGTCCTTGTCCCTCCAGCTAAACCCACACCTTGGGGCCAAGCACGACCTTGTTTATATACTGAATGTTAGCAGAGGGCAGCTGCGGCTCCTAGCTTCACAGTCTCCTGTGTTTCTGCACTGCAGTGTGGACAGGCTTCTGCTAGCTGGGAGAAACAATGGAAGAAAAGGGCTTACTCAGCTCTCATTTCCTTGTTTTAGTCACAAATTCTGGGGAAATTCGTCGCTTGCAATAACAGACATCTCCTGCAAACAAGCAGGCTTTCTGTGACTTAGAGATTGGCAAAATCTTCTGTGGTATTGCAGAGTTGTTACAGTTTTCTCGGTAAACAACCAGATTTAGGTGCTGGAAATGGATGTGATTTTAGCATTTTGTTCTCAAGGAAGTATGTGGTGGGATGTGTGTGTGTTTGTGCTGTGGTTCTTTGTGGAAAATGTCAGCCTGGAGAGGTAGTTTGGGGAAGTTCATGTGTATTGTATTGGTGAAAATCCTCTGCAAAGAGCGCTTTTGCCTTTCCTGCAGTTGGAACCAGAGTTTCAAAGCAGAATGCTTTTTCAATACAGAATGTGAATGGTAGGAGAAAAAGCAGAGCAGGCTGTATGAAAACACAAACCTGAAAGGTACTCAGCTAAGGGCAGAGGGAAGAGAGCGGTTAGAAGGTACAAAGTGTATCAAGAAAGTGAGGAGGTGAATGTTTTAGCAGAGGTAAAGTCTGTTATTTATGCTTTGCTTTAAAGTAGGTGTTGCAAGTGTGAAAAAGGGGGTTCTGCTGTTTTGTGGCAACTTCTGTAGGTGTAAAAGTGCTCTCACAGCTTTCAAATCTAACAGCATCGTTCAGTTCTGGTTTTTGGCTTCTTGAAGACAACATTTTTGCTGAGATGAGCAAATTAATATGCAGTGAAACTCCAAAGTTTTTCAGAAAGAGCAGATGCAGAGGAAACGACTGTCTTGTATTTGAATGTTGTGTTTGCCGCCTTCTCAAGAAATTGAACTTCTACAGAAATCTGTAAAGGAAGAAGGAAGCTTCATGATGGACTTTGTTACTGTTCGTGACCCTTAGGTTAAGGTGATAAAAGCCATGCTGTTTGCTGCAGTGCTGGTAAGCTGCTAATGGGAAGGTGTGGTACCGTTTGCTGCTGCTTGATCCTTGTGCACAGCTCCTGGCACAACTGAAAAAAGCTGTCAGGCTCTGAGATGCTGAAAGTCCAATGTGCTGGATCAATATGCTGTGGCTGTATGATGCACTGGTCGAGGCTGAACACGTTTTTCTGCTCCAGATTTGCCCAGCTGTTTCTGAGAGCTTCATTTGGAACTGATGGCTTTTATTTTTTCATCTTGTATCGTCAGTCTTGCTCTGTGAGCTGACTGTTGTGTGCTGCAGCTAACTGAGCACAACTTGCAGCAGCACACGCATGTCTTTTCCAGGCCTGACTCGTACTGCTGCAGCACCACCTGATTTGGTGCTCGTAACTGTGGTGCCATGGTCTCAAAAAGAATGTTTTCCTCTGTTCTTGATTTTTATGAGGCTCTGTTAGCTCTCTTTACAAAGAGATCGTAACACCATACATTTATTTCCCCATATCAGTTTCACCGATGCTGCTCACGGTGGTGGAGGTGTTCTCCTCTGCTGGAGCCTGGAGGACCTTGTGGAGCAGTACCTCTGCTGCAGCATCACTGGTGAGGCCAGTGCTCCCTTCTCTCCATGTCCATTCTCTGAGGAGAATCCCTTATTTGTGGGGTTGGTAAAGAGTCTCTTTTTTAGCCATCTTGCAAGTTTAGTCTCGTGGAGTTTGTCAGAAATGACTTAATGAAGAGTGATATGCAGTCGATGTTTTGATCAGCATCATGCTTAGTATGTGTTGGTGTGAAATTGCATTAGACATTTCCCACTGACAAGTGTTTTTAAGGTCTGTAAGCCACTCTGGAATTCTGCCTGTACTTTGATTATTGCATTGCTGTCTTCAATACAGTCTTATGAGCACCATGTACATGTCTTATGCCTTTGCAGTAATCTTTATTAGAAATAGGCTTTGGCTGAAAGATAAATCTCTGCTTATCTGCCAGAACTTGTTCCCTATAAAACGACGCCAAATAGCTCTCCTAATGTTTCTGTCCTTTTTACAGTGAGTTTGTTTTCAGTATTGCCATTGGGTTGATACCAAACTATGATAACCATCTATGTCATGCTTGCCTAGAAAGGTTGCACAACAGCTCTGCTTCGTTACCCGTTACTTTACTGGTGTTGCTTTGTTGAGTAATGGTGGAATGTCTTCAATCAATAGTAGTGTTGATATATTGGTTTGAATTAATTTGGGATAGAAGTGAAGTAAGAACTGTGATTTGAGAATATATTTGGGAATTTTTAATAATGCAAAGTCCTTGTTGTTTCTGTAAGCTTCCTGTTGTGCGTGTGCAGTGTTCTTTTAAACAAACCTTCTCATCAAAGTGGTATTCAGTTCTGTGTCAGACTGTTTGTAGTGAGTTTTTCCAAACACAGCTTATTGCCAGGTTTGAACATTTACTGAGGCTAGCAGCTCTTCTTTCTTAGTGTATCTTCAAGGACTGAAGCATTTTGAAGGAGCTGTTCTAGTTTCTTCTGCATTGTACACCTAACAGGTCTGTTTTCACAGAAACAAATATCCCTGTATGCTACACACCTGTTGCTTTGAATGGTAGGGTAAGGCTTTGGTCTTTTCTCCAGGTTCTAGCCCTGTTGCTAATCCCAGTTTTGAAAAGCTACTATGGACAAAACCGTAGAATGATTTTCAACTCCTGAAAGTTCTGCACTGCATTTTAGTTGCAGTTTTGAGCGTAATAGAGTTTGATTTTTATTGCTGATTGCAAAGGGTGAAGGAAATCTGACTGTTTACGTCTTTCATTTAGAGTAGTGATTTGGTCTTTGCTTTGCAAAGTGTGTATGTGCATGTTCACCTGTAAGTTCATTTTACTTGTCTTTATTGATTGTTTCCTCCTGCTGCTGATATTGGCTTCAGTTAATGTTGGAGTTTGTTTCTAAGCACTCAGTCCTGGGTGTTGGTGTGCAGGGGGCATATTTTCATCTGCAGACTGTTAATGCTAACACTCCTTGTGTCACATGAGGAAATAATACTGCTGTGTGCAACACAGGTGTGTTAAGCAGGTAATGATTTGCTGCTGCTAATGATTTCAACAAAAGATCGTGTCATCACACAGCAGCTTATAAGATGTGCTTGGGTGGAATTTCAGGTAGAAACTCTAAGGCCACAGAATGCTTGCAGTGGTGAATCCACGATGCTGCAAATAGAGCTGGTCACTGAGCTCAGTGTGTGAGATGCCACAGAAGGACATGATGCTAACTTCTCACTGTTCTTGAAATGTGCAATAGGGAGTAAGAAAGTGCTCTTCCAAAGGAGCAGAATTTGTCAGCAGAACATATCTGATGCACTGCAGCATAGCTTGCTAAGAGCAGCAGAGAGAAACAGTTGTTTGCTGCTCTTTTTTATGCTTGGGGGTAGGAGGAAGATACTGAATTTAGCAGCAGAGCAAGGGGTGAATCCTTTTTTGTCTTACTTGGAAAAAAAAAATCTGGAGGAGGAGAATGGTAGGGACAAAATGTACAAACTGCATCTTGTACAGGTTTTCATATCTGAACAGAAGGAGTGGATGAGGCAATGACATGTTCTGGAAGAGAGGCAGAAAATAAAATACAAAACAAGTCCCTATGGATCAGTAAGGGAAAATACTGCTGTGATACATTGCTTCCAGTGCAGCAGCCAGGGGGCATCAACAAAACAAGGCCTTGAGTTCATCTTCTTTAGCCAAGGCCTGCTGCCTGGCTGACCAGGGGAATGTCTGAGCTCTAATTACAGGGACTGTTATGGTCCTGTTTCAATACATGGGATGAAAAAAGAAGTAATGACGAAGGCAAGACCATTGAGGTACACTATTCCAAAGTAAACAGGCAAATGTCTAAGTCAGAAAGGCTGTAGCACGAGTGATGTGTAGATCTCACATCTGGGGGTTGTAAGAGCTCCTTGGTTAAAGTTAAAGCAATTTGCAGAAATGTTGAATCAGTGTTGAATTGTGACGTCTGTGCTGTAACTTTTTCAACTTTCCTGTTAAAATTGTAGGCTAACTGTTGCCTACAGCAGCAGTCCTAGCAGTTCCCAGGAGTCATCCGCATCTTTGTGTCTTCTGTTGCTCCCACTGAGTTCCTGGAAAGAGGGCATTCCTTCAGCTAAGCTGGTGCTGGTGGTACAACCGAGGGAGAGACACTTGGCATAAGGCCTTGTTAACATGAGCTGCTTTTCAGGCTGGGGTAAGCTTTAAGAAGTAGATGTGCATCTCCTCAGCTGTGCTGTAGATCAAAGTGTCCTCGCAGTGTTTCAGCTGTCTGTCAGCTTTGGTCAGATGTTTTAATTCTCTGAATAGCCTCAGAATGTGATGTTTCTGTTTGTTGCAATAAAGCTAAGGATTTTTAGTTCCTTTATTGCTGTTGATGCTAACCATGATGTGGGTTAGCGGACACGGTGGTGATGGGTTGGTGGTTGGACTGGATGATCTCAGAGGTCTTTTCCAACCTTAGTCATTCTGTGATATTTAAAAGTCCTACCACAAAGATTAAAAAAAATATATATAATTCCCACAATGATACAGTTCAGTTTTGGATAAAGATATAAATGATTCTTATTAAGTCAGACATGATGAAGTTTGATATTCAAAAGCCCCTTACGATGTTTCTTCCTGTCCCTTGGAGTTCCATTTCTACTTGGAGCAAATGTGGAAAGGACTTTGTTTTTGATTGTAGTGGAGGGATTGTCACTTTGTTTCCCTTTACTTCCAAATAAGCAGCAAAAGCAGTTACTATGACTTTTGCAAAATTTAGTTTTTTATCAGTACTTTTCCAAGAGCTTCAAACAGTGTGTTTTTCACATCTGTGACAAATGAAGAGTAGGAGTTTTCTGCAGCCAGCTTTGCGAGTAATCCATTCATTAGGTAAAAGCAATGCCCTCATAGGCCCTGAGGTGCTGGCTGAATCAAGATCTGCCATAACCTCCTTTTTCTTTTAAAAAGTGAGATATTTAACTTAAAGTTCCTGCTCTGAGGATGGAAAGATGGGTAGGCATTTCCTGAAAAATGCATATGGTTATTTCTCTGTGTTAGATGTACTTTTTCAGTTCTTTATGGGGTGAATACTCAAAGATGAGTGCATTCTCTTACATCCTGCAAACCTCTGCTCCTAGACAGGCAGAGCAGAGGATGTAGATGCTTCATCTTCCTCAGTGTCTTCTCCTGCACTATGTAATAGACCTGTTTCTTGTCTTGAAAGCCTGAAAAGTGATTGCACTTTGACATATTATGGTGTGTGTATTGCAAGAGACCCAAAATATTTGGAAAAAAAAAACCTCTGAATCCACAGAGTTCTGAACACGTGTTTGCTGTGTTGGAATTAGAGCTAGTATGCATTAACTGTGGGATGGATGATGTGATGTGAGCTTTGTGAATGTGTGGGTTTGGAACAAGGTGTGATTAACATTGGTGACATTATGGCTTTGCTGGAAAGCCAGTGTGTGCATGAGGAATTAAGGGGGGTTTTGAAAGGAGCGCTCTTCAGAGGCTGGTTGTGTTATCAGGCACCTTGCTAGTGTGGAGAAGAACACGGCCATCCCTATGACTATGTAAGCTGTATTGAAACTTGGCATTATAAAAAGCAAAACCAAGAAGCCAACAGCAGAGGTTTTAAGAAAATGCCGAAGGCAGTGCATGGGGGATGCTTGTGGTAGCAATGTATGGTCTGCCTAGAGAAGTGGGGTGGGACAGGATAATGCTTTGGCTGTTATCTACTCCACTGAAGAAGACCAACTGTTTTATATCCGCATCTTTGCCCTGGCTTATCTGAGCTAGGAGGTGAAGTAGGATTGACACAGATGATTTAGAGGGGCTGGCTGCTCAGCCTCTCCTCTCTGTTTGCACTCCTATGCCTGCAGAGAGAAGCAGCCGTGGCAGCTTCTAACAAAAGCGTGCTGTGCTTGCACTTTGTGCACAAGCGTGTTGTTTTAAAACATGGGTCGGTGCCTGATGGCACAGATGTGCATAGCTCACTGAAAAGAAGCTGCTTAGTAAATTAGTCACCTAGTAGTTATTCTTCTGTTTGTTTTCTTTCTTTCTGTTCTATTCTTCTGAATCCTTGCTGTTTTTTGCTGTTCTTTTTTCTTTCACTGAAACTTTGGGAGTGAGCAACAAGGAGTTTTTAATTGGTCAGCAGTATATTTTGTGATTAATGTAGTATATTTTGTAATTAATACCTCTCTGCATCAAAGATAAATGGTGTAGTAGAAAGTAAGTATTAAAAGTAGTAGAAAAAAAGGCAAAGAAGTACTAATAAGATAAGTTATATTTTTGTGCCCTGGACATCTCATGCCTCAGAGTAGTTGGCCCAGTTTGCAGCAGGGTTACATTTCTTCCAAGCTGTCCTACTGAGTGGTGGCATTGCTGGGATTCTAGCTGGTGTTGGTTTTTTGCTTTCTGAGCAGCCTGACACAACCAGATTGCATTTAGCTGGGGTATTTTAGATGCAAATCAAACATGAAGTCTATTTCTAAAGGACGATCAAGTCTAAAGGAAGTTCAAATGATCATGGAGCCTATGAAAAATAAGTTTAAAAAACCCAAACAAATAAAACCAACCAAGTCTGCCCCAACATTAGCTACATGCAATTGGATCACTTTCACCCCACTCCACCATTTCATCATTGCTCCATCCAGAAGGCTGCATGTTCAAAAACTCAGGCAGACTGAAGTACAACTACAAGTCTGGTTGGGGATCTGTGCACCTATGTACATGTGTGTCCTTATTTCATTTTTCAGCAGCTTTTATACTGAGGCTGAATAGATGCAAAACCTGTTCCACGTGTTTCTGTAGTCTATTTGCTTTACACCTATTGATTAACTAGAAAGCTCTTTACCACACAAGATTACCAAAAATTTCACCAATGAAATGGCAGCACCAGCAGATGTCTGAGAGTAAAGCAAAAACCTTTCAGTCATCAGTAGAGGGTTAGTAGGGAGATTTCAGGCTTTGGTTCAGTGTTTGCTTTGACAGTGTAACTTTACTGTCCATATTGGTTGTCTTTGTCAAGGCAGAGCTTCATGCTCCCAGAACAGAGTGTATTCCTGCTAGGTCATTCCTGTCTTGGCCTGTAGCTTCTGCTAGCTCATCTTACAGCTCTTGTGTATGGGAGACCACAGTTGCGTCCTCACGGTCTGCTGGGCTTCCACGTGGAGATGGCCAAGTGATTGAAAAGTTCATGCTATCAATATGTCTCTGGTGAATCCTAATATGTCTCTGCTAATCCTAAGCACTCCAAATAGGAAATATTGACATACAGTTTACCTGTACAGCTGTGCTGCCTTTCCTTTGTGGAGCTTTATGCCCACGTAGTCTTTAATGACATAAGACTTTTGCATAACGGTGCATGATCATGGTTAAGCTGCTAGGTAAAAGTTATTTGAAGGTTGATACACTTTCTGGACCCTGTCTTGACATTTTCTTATTACAGTAGCTTTTCCAGGAGCTGCCTTTTAATTAACTATTTAAAGCCAGTATTTTGACAAAATAAACTCCCTCAAAGAGAACAGACCAATTTTTTATGCCTTGAAGAAAGCCTTTAAAATTATTTTAAAATTGCACTGTATGAATTATGAATTGCACATAGCTTCTCATAAGTTTTGTGTGATGAACCAAATGCATGAATTTTATGTGTCACCATGTTTATGGAACAACTGTTTTCATAACCTTCTTGTTTCACCTGATGTCTTTCAGTTGCTGGGACTCTCACAGGTCAGCAGCAACCTGCAGAGGGAAGCTATTTTAGGCATGTAGAAGTCTGAAGTGGAATGCAATTGCACACCGTCAGACAGTGAATTGCAATGCTCAGAGGCTTAGTGTGTGTTAACACTACAGAACTTCTGTCTTCAAGAAGGTAGTTGGTGTTGAGGACTAGAGTGTCGGTGTGTGTGTGTATGTATATATATATATATATATATATATATATAGGTATTGAGTATAAAGAGCTGTTTCTTGTGTAGCTTTCCAAAGCACAGTATGGATGCACTCATCTTGAATATAACTGTGTTTTTTGAGAGGGTTGCTCATGAGGCTGCATGGGTGCTGTGTAGCTAAAAACATCTGATCACAGCTCAGCCAAAGCCTGGCTGGTCCTATTAAAAGGGGTGAGAGGGGATGAAAGGGAGAGAGAAGGGAACAGTATTTTAACACTAAATAATGTTTTAAGGCAGTTCTGTTTGTGGTGTTAATGTTGCAGGATATACTATGTTTAGAGTAGTTGAAGCTGGTAGGTTGAGGTCTGATGGTGATTCATTTTTTTCCTCTCCCATTTGTCTGTTTTGGAAGTAGCACACACAGTAGCTCCATTACTCCTGAAAATTTCACTTAAATGGGAAAAGAGGAGGAAAAAAAATGAAAGGAGAAAGAAAGAAGAATGCAAAAGCAAAAAAAAAAAAAACAAACTTGCTCTTCTGCCTGAAGTGAAAGTGAGGAAGTTATCTGGGGGGTTGCCCTACATAAAACAGGAAATCACACTCAAATCAGACCCAGAACTTGAGGTGCAGAACATGGCTGTGCCCATGGGAGCAGTGAGCCGGAAGGCTGCAGAGGTATCTGGCTGTGGCACAGGAGGGCTTCAATGGCCTTTCTTGTACCCCAGGAGCCACAAATAGAGTGTGTTGCTGGGCAGCCACAGCAGCTGCGGCAGTGTGGGCCATCATCTCTAAGCTGATTCTTCTTCCATTTCTTGAAAACAGTCTTTTCCTTGCACATAGTTTGCAGTGGTTTGTGTTTCTTCTTGTCTGAAAGGCACACTGCATGCAGTGTGGTTGTTTCAGCTGCTGAAGAACTTGTAAGATAAAGAGCTCCAACCCAGAAGGGCTGCAGTGTGAAAGTTTCTCCTGTAAAGGAACAGCATTGTTTAACTGAGATAATTGTTGCATTTGTGGACCAGGAGTTTTCTGTATTATTTTAAACTAGTGCAGTAAGCATGGCTAGAGCAGTGTCTTGAGTTGACTGTGCTAGAGAAGTATGTGCTACAGCACAAATGGGAAACCTAAATATGGTAATGTTTTGTGGGAAGATTTTACATTTCTAAAATTGTGTCACTGTGCCTTACTGCTCTTTACACCCTGTTCACTTCATGCTTTCTTGTAGGATCTTGGGAGAGGCAGCTTTCTGAAGAGGCAATTCTATCTCAGCGTACCATGTGCTGCACTGAGGTATCCCTCCTGAAGCTGCCCCAACCTTTTGGGCTATATTCAGTAGTGAAGATTGAGTTTCTGAGTGTACAGCCAGCGTGTTGATTTGCTCTTCAGCTCCATCTGCAGGTGTATTTTGTCCCTGTCACCCAGCAGAAACTGCTCTGCATGGGTGAGTGATAAAAGAGTCAGTGGTGGGCCTTGTCTTTAAAGATAGGGAAACTTCAAGGATGAATTAGATCAGAACAGTGCTTGGTAAGCTGTCTCCAGCAAGATCCCCTGAAATCTTGCTGCCAGCTCTACTGCAGGCACTAGCGAAGGTGGACGGTGCTTTGGCACCTAGCTCTCAGGCTGTATGGGGCTGACAAGCCATTTGTGAAACATGTGTTCCTGAGACTGCATCTGAAGAAAGAGCTGGAATTAAAACGCAAGGTCTCATTCACGTCATACCACTGATAATGTGGCACTGGTGTTCTCTAGGAAATAGCTTTCAGCTATGATGTTGAACCTGCTTTTCCTTACCCTGCTTTGCAGTAGTGGGAAGATTTGTGAAACTTAGAGAAATGGTAACCTTGGAAGAGAAGGAAGTGTAGACAGCTGTCATTGTTATTTGGCTTTGTTAAAGCATCAGAAAACCAGGGTTTTGCTGTTCATAAAATATAGCCACTAGAGCAGTGCTTGGAATCTGGTCTGATGCAGAAAGAGAGCATTCCACCAGGCGCAGAAGCTGCTGTGGGAGCTAGAAGCAAGTGGGCAGAGGGGAATCTAGCAGTGTGTGCTCTTGGCCTGCTAGAGATACATACACAGGAAGAACTGAAAGCATAAAAATACTTTGGACCTAAACTCTTGATAGTTTATACTTCCACACATATGCAGTGTGTGGAAAAATAACTTGTAATTAGATTGTCTTCTTAATAAGGTGCTCAGTTACTATGTAAAGTTTTCAAAAGAATATGTCTTAGTTCTTTTAAAAACAGTCCACTGGATGCTAAAGTCAGAAGGATGGATCTTTTATAACACTTCACACCCCTACTCTACTAGTAATTGGGACGTCGCATGCTACTGCAGTCAAAATCCCCTCTTTATTTTTGATTTTCACAAAGTAACACGATTGTCTTTGATGATTGTCTTAGACGTGTGTGGTGTTGACTTCAATAATTACAGATATCCCCTTACTGCATCCGTCCATGCAGTCCTCTGAGTTAGCCAGACCTGAAGTTTGAGACACAGCTGACAGGTGGACGTGGTTATATCTGCAGATCTGTGCAGCAAGGAAATTGCACCTTTCAGGTTTCTAAAAGCTGTCAGATCCAATGTTATAATTTTATATCACTCAGCGTCTTAGCAATTTGTTTTGTAAGGTGGTATACAGAATGAAGTAAATTGCTTTTGGCATTTATGGGTGTTGAATGTAATGTGAGTAGCAGAGAAATCATGAACTCTTTGCCCTCACTGACCCACTGTCTCTGATTTCCGTGCTCTTTCTCAATTTTTTTGCTGATTCTATCAGGGGCTGTTTTCTAATGCAAATGCCTGATTTAGAGTCAGATTATTTGTATGGAAACTGTGCATGTATGTTCAGAAAAATATTACTGTGACAGTCTGTGCAGGAAACAGTGTGTGGGTTTTTGACTGTGGGCTAAATGACTAATAGATTTCAGGCAATATTAACGTGAGGGATTTTGTTACAGCCAAACTATCTCCAGCGATGAACAAGATAAAGGGAAAGTTTCAGAATGAAAGTATGTAGCTTTAGAAGAAATAGAAGAACACTCTGTGCTTTTTATACCTTGTTTCATAACTCTAGTGTGGTTTTTTTACTTCATAGATAATGTTGAAATTGCAGACCACCAAGTAGTTTAAGTGGACGCTGTATTTAATTTGATGTATGGATATCTGGAACTTACATTCACACTTAGATTTGTATGCTTCTTGTTTGTTCAGCTGATAAATATGATTTCAAAGGTTTTGATGGGTGCAAAGCTGGGGCAGAACAGACTTTATGCAAGTTAGAAACGAAGAGAAATCAAAGTAGATGCATCTTGAGTCTTTAAAACCAAGACCTTTCTAATATAATTCTATGTATACTTGTTCTGCTTCCTCCCTTTTACTGTCTTTGAACCATCAGAAAGCTGGCAGTAGAAATCTGTGCCATGAAGACAAAGGAGGGGGATGACTTTGGAAGAGAACACAGGAATTTTAACAATTTGAGGACAATGAACCTTTGCAGTTTGAATTGTTTATTCTGTTCTGACATTTCTGTGAAGGCATAAGATTGTTAGTAGCTCAAAGTACAGCTACATTTATAACGGGATAATGATGTTATTGAGATTTTAGTCAGATCCCTTGTGTTGTAGCATTCTGATATGTAAGCTGACAATTTAGTATTTCTTTCAGGCGTTTGGGCATCTTTATGTTGTCCTGATGTGGCTAATGATAACCCTTAATGAACATGCAGGAAGAGTGGTTCTCTGCCAGCGAGATGCACTGACGTTAGAGAGAAGGTGCTGAGCAGGACCTCATCTAATAAATTGTGCCAGAGCTTCTTTTCTTTCCTTATTATTGTCTTTTTCCTCATCTTGGGATTGTGCCAAGCGAGACAGGAGCTGGTAGCAGGTAGTGTGTAAGGGCCATGGCACAAAAGCAATGAAGATGGGAGAAGGCACTGGTAAGGATGTGAAGATTTGAAGCAAGGAAGACTCAATTGAAAAGTTTCCAAACCACTGCTATAGATTTTATGATACTGGAGATCTGGGGATATTTATGGTTGTCCCTTTTATTCCACCAGCTTTAAAGACAGTTATGCTTTGTAAGTAAATTTTCTTGTAGGCATGAAAGGTGTCTCTGCTTAAGTAATTGCCTCTTGGACTGCTAGGGAATGCATCATTCCAGTTAAAAGATCACTGACATAATGAAATCCTGTGAGCACTTTCCATTGTGCAATATATATAAAGAGATGATTATTCTGCCACATTTGGGGCAGAACATTATGTAAGTTAAACAGTTATACTTCTGGATCCTATTTCTTAAAGTTTCCACAGTCAAATTTTGCTGAAATAAAACTAAGCAAATCCTTATGTATTGCAAGCTACAAGCTGGTATAATTTTATTAAACTCAGGGCAAATCACAAATCTGCAGTTCATGTGATATGGGTTTTGTTGTAGGGACAGAGAAAACTCCTCAACACTGTGTGGTCTGATTTGTTGAAGGTTATGGCTTGGGAATTCTGTGTTTGTGTTGTTCTGTTTTTCTGGGCTAATTATGCATTGCTTGTGTAATTAGGAGTTGGCTTTACCCATCTGTAGCTGTGGGCTGTCATTTGCCCATATGAGTTGCCCTTTGCGGTTTTCTAGAGCAGACATCCAAAGATAACTACTATATTCTGTTTATGAAGTTTCTTAAGTGTACATAAAAAATCTGGAAATACCTGAATAGCAGAGAATGCAAAGGGGGAGGCGGAGGGAGGAGTTTAGTTGTCTTTCTTTGGAGCAGCCCAACTCCTGGCCCCAAAAGGGACCATCCAGAATCCGAACCTTTTGTCTGAGAGTGTCAACCAAATGCTCACCGAACTCCAGCAACCTGGGGCTGTGCTCATTGCCCTGTTCCATGCTCACCGCCCTCTGGTGCAGAACCTTTCCCTAACACCAGCCTGTCTCTCCCCTGACACAGCTCCAAGCCATTCCCTCTGGCCCTGTCACTGTCACCAGAGGTGTACCTGCAGGAGAGACAAACACTGTGTGCCTCCCAGAGAGCAGTGCTACAGCTGAAGGGATCTGGCAAGTTGGCACAGTGCTGAATGCCTCACATCTGTGTGTTGGTTCGTAATGGAGAACATTTAGAGAGGTGGCTGCAGTATTTTGTTTTTAGGAATAGAGAAGGTAAAAGTGGTTATCTCTGAATCACTGATGTTTTTATAAACTTTAAGAGGCTGAGGAGTTCATGCATTTGGTTGAGGGAAGCCACTTTAAACCATCTGTGTAGTTTCCAAAGTTAAAAGATGGGGAACAAAAAAAAAGGAAGAATGATGTTGTTCTGCTGGAAGAGGTAACAGGGCCTACGTTCATCTCACTGTTCTCCAGAATGGACGGACAAGCTTTAATATGAAGGGTGGAGAAAAGGAATATTAAGACAAACAGAATAATTGTAGTTTTTGGTGTGGAAAGTTGCTTCCTTTTTTTCTTAAAACTTTGTCTTTATTTCACAGCAAGCAAGGGCAGAGCAGGAGGAAGAATTCATCAGTAACACGCTGTTCAAGAAGATTCAGGCTCTGCAGAAAGAAAAAGAAACACTTGCAGTAAACTATGAAAAGGAAGAGGAATTTCTCACTAATGAGCTCTCAAGAAAACTGATGCAGGTAAGTGGTTCCTTTTTGGTGTTTCTCTCAGGGCCAAATGGTGGCTGAGTTTTTGTTCTTGCTAGTGTGAGGGCAGTCAGGGATGTGGTCAGGTCATATTTGCAGTAAAGCTGACATCTGATAAAGTAAAGTACAAGAAGTACAGTGAGTGAGGGTTGGCTTTTGATGTTTTTTGTTTTTTAATATGTTATTGTGGAATTTGCATCTTGAAATGCACATTGAAAACCTAAAAGTTTATAGAGATACAAAGCAGTAGATGTAACTCGTAAAGACGGTTAGTTAATTTTAAAAATTAGTGAGATAGATGGTTTTTTTTTTTTTTTTTTTTTTTTCCCTCTGAACTACGTGATATTTCAGTGAGTCCTGAATATTGAACTTTATATACAGAACTGTGCAGTGATGCTTGAAGGTTGCCAGGAAACTGCGAGTTTAGCCATATTTCTAACAAAACAGTTGCTTCTCTAGAATTCTCTAGAAAACTAATATGTGTTAGGTGCTGGAAGTAAAATAGTTTAAGGTGCTGGAACAATTTATGGCAGAGAAACACCTTTTGATTACCCACGGTGTGAATTTGTGGAGAGTGAGTGAGTATCTGTGGGAAGTTCTGTACACATCTGCCCTGTTCTGATAGGTGTGCAGTACCTGGTTTTGGCCTCTGAGGAAGATGGGTCACTAAGTTAGGTGTGGTCTACTATGGCTCTTCTCACGTGATTTTGTACAAGCTTTGCCATGAAAAATTAGTTGAGTTTGAATAACCTGCCAGTATGTTGTAACAATTTCTTATATGTTGCAGTTGGAGATTTGAGAGGCATGTGTAGCCCTGCAGTTAGGAAATGTGTTGTTTCTAAACAACTTTAGAGCTAATCCCATTCATCTGAACCCCCTCTGTGCTGAACACTCCTGAGACTTAGTTTAATGCCTGATATCACCTTGTATGTTGTTAAGTTAAATATCCTCTACCTTGTATATACTGTTTCCCATTACTCTGGTTGAGGACTGATGAGAACATTTCTGAGTAAGACATTTGCTTTCCAAGTCAACTTTAAAAAAAAAAAGTTCTCTAGTGTTCTTTTCTAATTGAAGATGTACATACTATCAAAAAAGCTTTCTACTAAAGAAAATGCTGTATTGAGCAGTGCTGCTGATTGAAAGGGCTACGTGGAAATTGGTTACAGAACCAGGTTATGTGGGGCCATGCTGTTATATTGTATTAAGCAAAGTAATGCTTTAAAAGTAACAGCATGAATTACACTTGATTTGGCTGAAGGGTTTTGAACCTATGTGGTGACTTTGCATGCAGGTAGCAGGTTTTTAGCCCTTTGTTTTTCATTGTTGTAGGGGCTTATGCATGGCATTCAGAGCAGCATTGGGACCAAGATCCTACAGTGCTAACATGCTTTAAATATGAAAGCTGTCTGCCAGAGTTCCAGCTGCAGTGCTCCTCACTAATAGCCTAACGTGAATTTCCCAGATCAGCATGATGTGTGCTGCTGCTGTAAAACACTGCTGTATCGGGTTTTCAGTGTTGTTCTAGGAAAGTAAATTTGAAGCATTCACTGCCAGACTGATTCTGTATGAAACAGTTTTCAATAAAATACTATTGTCTTTCTGTGGCCAGGCTTTCTGATGTCAAACCATTGCTGGATGCTAGCTGTGTATTTATAACTGCGTGGCCTTAGCTTTTACTGATTTTACAAGCCTAATAGGTAAATGTATTCTTTTGCCTGTTAATTTTCCTTGGATTAACACAATTTTTGATTTTCTAAATGAAGTGCAGCAGAGATGAGGGAGAACATCCATATATCCATCTTAATAGATATTTTGGCATAAACAAAAGCTATCCATTACACTTATTCCTTGTTTTAATAAGCTCTATATAAATCCACTACACTTTTCCATGTGTGTACCCCTTATTGTCATTTACCAGGCTACATCTCTGGAAAGTTTGGCATAATTATTTTTGTAGAGCTGTCAATTCCTAATCACTGGAGAATGGTAGTAATGTTTGGCAGAGTATCACTACAAGTGTTTCTACTCATGCAGCTGTGCACATGGGTTGTTGAGTTGTAGTTTTGAGATTTAAGGAAGTAAAATCACATCTGTTGTGAAAAGCCTGCTTAGAAGAGTAATTAATTTTTAATATTGCTTTAATTTACGAAGTCCATTATTCTGCACATTGTCTAGCAGTCCTTTTCAAAATCAAATACAGATTTTTTTTCTGTGTCTTTTATTTTGAAAGTGCAAGTGACTCTTAAGTACCTGTCCTTGAAATGAAAATGTTGTGACTTCCAAAGATAATAGCTGAATTAAGGGTGA
Organism: Lagopus leucura; assembly: GCF_019238085.1. Taxonomy (NCBI): domain Eukaryota; kingdom Metazoa; phylum Chordata; class Aves; order Galliformes; family Phasianidae; genus Lagopus; species Lagopus leucura. The sequence goes on along the minus strand of NW_024962255.1, from coordinate 7,498,273 downwards.
ATTAAGTAAATGGGAAGCTATAATGGAAGGTACCCTGTGAAAGGCTGATTCTTGGCAATGCTTTCAAAAGTTGTAAGTCTGTTGACATAAGGTATTTCCTTCCTGCTCTCCATATACCATGCTTCAGCCTGAGGATGCAAATAAATAAAAGCAGTGCTGAATTATCAGAGTAAACTCATCTATCATGGATTTGATGTTCATCTGGATTAAAGAGGAGGCATGCTGATGGTGCAGGTTTGTTAATGAAAAGGGCTTTCAGTATACAGTGGAAAAGGAATTGAACAAATTTTGAAGGCTGACACAGTAAAAAGGAGGTGTTCAGCGTACGAGGTTGTAGTCTGAGGGATATTTGTTTGCTGGGTTTTATTTGAAAAGGGAACTTCAAGCATTTTTTTTAATGACACAAGGCAGTATGGTAAAATATTATGGCAGATGTCATCCTATGTTGCATCAGGAATCATCTTTGTAGGGAGAATAGAATATTACTGTAGTTGTTTATGACTTACCTGAACTAATGCATGCACTCTTGTTGCTGCTAAGCTTTCTGTTTAAAGCCTACTTCTCACTTCAAAGTATTTGCTGTCTCTGTTAACCTAAGTCCATTTTTGATCTTGTGTAAATGCATACCATATCTCTCCTACGACTTTCATGGGCACTTCAAGGTCTGTAAGAAAGACATTGCGAAAGTGATTCAATCTAACTCATATTTTGCTTCTCCTCATTTAGCAGTTATAGGTGTATATGGAAACAGTTGTTACTACCATTACATACAATGTAAAAGTTTGAAAATGTTTGCTTCTTTTCCTGAGTAAAGTCTTTATCCATGTGTTACCGTTGAATACTTTCTCATTGTTTCAGTCTTAGGGTTTCAGCATTCACTTGTTTATGGTGGTTCCTTTTGTTTTCTGATCAAAAGCAGTGAAAGCAAAGGAGGATTTTACCCAAGTGTGAGTGATCACTGAGATGTGTTTTGAGAGGGCTATCACTGTTTTCTTCCTGCTTTGAATAATAGTTATTTTACTTCCTGGTGTACTTATGATTAAACCCGAATAGAAAATATTGCTGTAGTAGATCTCTTCTAACTTGACTTATTAGCCTTCTGCTCAGCTAGAGTGATCCTCTGGCTGCAGTTCCTGCTCCCAAGATAAGGTTTAGTAGATGCTACACAGCAGCTACAGATCCAACAAGTAAGCATTATCAGTTTCCATGTGACGCAAATTCCATTCAAACTTTAAAAAACAATGATTTAACAAGCAATATTGTGCTATTGCAACTCAATTTGTTTTAAGTAATATGACAACTGCATTTATATACAGGATGTGAGATCAAGAAATAGAACTTGTTAGGTTGGTTTCAGGTACCTTCATAGGGCCATAACAGCAGCCTGGCTCTCTGAAGTGCCTGCTAATGCCCCCAGTTCCTAATTTCATCTTAGCAGCATCTGGCTCTAGGCTGAGATTTTGGCACTGTGCCTTTTTGCACAGTCTATTCAGCTAACTAAATATAAGCTGATTGCAGCAACTGACTTTGGTTTTAATTTGTAGCTAGGCACAAGCACCTGGTGCTAGGTGGGCATTTGCACCCTGCCTGTTCTGTGTGTGCTTTGGCTGTCTTCAGTCTTAAACTTTTGATTCTTAAAAACAAAACCAGTATTTTGATTTAAAACTCTAAATGCAACTTTTTTTTTTCTAATGAAAATCTTTCTTAGTAGCCCTACGTTTTCTCACACAAAAAGGAAATGGCTTCGTTTCTGACTAGGCAATGTAACAAGATTTCCTAACCATTCAATTAAGAATGAATGGCCATGATAAGCTCAGTTATATCACATGAGTCCAGCTGGCTTCCTCAAGTGCATGGGAATTTCCATGTGCCTCAGGGGTTTGGGGGGAAAAAAATGAATGGAGTGAACTCATTTATTTGAAAATTCTTCATTACAATTTCATTTTTCACGTATTAAAATACTGAGAAGCCCTGAAAACACAGGTGAGCTCTAAATTCTTTGTGTGTTGCAAGCAGTTTCTGTTTGTCTAGTGCTCTCTCCACACTAAGATTTCTGCTTTAAATCTTCTGCCAGTCTACACTTCATAGATCATTTTGTCTGCAGGTTAGCAGCAAAAGAAGTTGAATTAATGAGCTAATGAAATTCAGCTTGTTAGAAAATTATTTTTCTTCGTTGTAGAAGTATAGCATTCTTGACTTGTGTCCATGACTATTAGGTATGTCTTCAGATGTTTCTCACAATGTGCTGCGGATATCTGTTGTCATCTTACCATTCAAACCATTATTTAACTCAGAAGAACTGGCAAAGAAAGTAAGCAAGTGAAAAAATGCCTCCAATTTTTGTTGTATGGCCAGCACCACTGTCTTTTTGTGACATTTACTTCCCAGTAAGTCATGTCATGTACTCATGTCACGGTGACAGTTGCTCTTATCTGTAGGAAGGCTTGAATCCTTTTCTCAGGATTCCATTCTGATTTTGACAGTTAATACTAGAAGTGACTCTACTCGTCACCATAATTGGTGGTTTTTTTATTTCTACCTTTCAGAGATTTTTGTTTTCTGTCTCTTAAAGATTTCTTTATTTTCATTGAAACTATTACATGGACACGAAAAAAAAAAAAAAAAAAGCTCTTAAGTATTAAGAAAACCAATACCATGGCTTTGTAATAACAGCATCTTTGTCATCATAATCTTTTGATTCTTGCTGTCACAGGAATAGAAATAAGATTTTTTCTATTATTGCACAGTATAAGATTTTTATATTGTTGCACAGTATTGTCAGTATTATGACTTCCATGAATTTTAAAGTTTCAGCTGCGAAGGAAGACATGCTAAGGCCTGCATTTTATGTTGTGAGTGCTCAAGATTATGCATGTAGATTAAAATTAATGCTTTTGTGAACATTGATGTATTTTTTCCTTTTGAAATGTGTGTGCTTTTTATATGCTGTATATAATGTGTCTATTTTGATTTGACTTTATTAACTATTTAGAAATGTAGCTTACTTCCATCTTCTTTATGAATTGAACTGTTTAAAATGCTCCTTTGTGAAAGGCTGTTGGGTGGGTTGTGCATTTTGAAGTCTTTTCAGAAGAATCATCAGTAGAGAATTTAATGTTCAGTATGAATCAACATGTAAAAATAAAAGTATAAATGTAACATAATGTTTCATATTTCTGTGTGTTTAAAATATTTCATGTGTCCTGAATTTTTAGCTACAGCATGAGAAAGCTGAGCTGGAGCAGCATCTAGAGCAGGAACAGGAATTTCAAGTGAACAAACTGATGAAGAAGATTAAAAAACTGGAAAATGATACGATTTCAAAACAGCTCACCCTGGAACAGGTAATGCATTCCTTTTGGAGCTGTATGGCTGTAAAACAAGAAGGGATTCAAAAAGTATCTTCTTATGTTTTATTCGATTCGAATTCCTTTTTAAATCGTTAGGAAATTGGGCAATATCAAGAATATGTATATTTAAAAAAAAAAAAGGGGGGGGATTTTCTTGCAGTCAAAGCAATAAATTATTCAAAGAAATTATTAGGAAAATTTGTTTTGTTTTTTCCCATGGCCTTTATAGCTCTTAGTGCCCTTAATGCAGACCTTAATGTCTGCTGGATAAGCTGTAATTATTTCGCAAAAGTAATTTACTTTTTTTTGTAAGTTATGCTTCCTGTTGCTGTTTGTCAGTTTGCACTATCGTGCAGCTATTGAGGACTGCCTCTTCTATTAGCAGTTAAGTGTGGTAGTAAACCACATATATGTGGTATACTTGTACTGTGGGTCACCATTTTGTGGTACCTTGGGTAGCACAGTACTCAAATGTCAGCTGTGTGTAAACTCACAAAGATTTGAGATGAAGCTACGTTCAACGCCCTTTCCCCCTAGAGAGAGATTACAGGTGAAAACTCCTCTAGTTTCCACCTTGTTTCCACTGGAAATTGTCTGCTCCTATCCTGCTGAATTTTAAGCATGTGCATCAAAGCATCTGAATGGCTTTAAGAGGAATCTTTTTGACTGAAAGACAGACTGATGAAAAAATACACGCTTGTTAAAGAACTTCAGTTTTCCTAACTTGTGAAACTCCAGCAATTTTGAGTGGTGTAAATATCGTACATTATTCGTGAGACTTTGCTTGCTGTTCTCAGACACATAAATCTTGTCTACTACTGGTCATCTGAAATTTTAGTAGTTTTCTGACTTTCATATTTCATTTGGCATCATAGACTACTTAATTAATAGTGATCTTAATGATTAAATGAATTTTCTCAATTCTTATGTTAACATTCTATGCAAAGAGATCTATGAAATAAATGTATAAAGGTAGGAAGCTGGAGTTGCCAGCAAATCCTGAAGCTGCATGTAAATTAATGAGGCTGAACTAACTCTCTTAGCCACAAGGTGGTGGTGATGGCCACGTAATCAAAACTGCAGTGAATGCAAAGATTACAAATTAAGCTGCATACTCCAAACTTAGTTTCATAGAATCGTAGAATGGCCTAGGTTGAAAAGGTTTCAACTCCCCTGCTGTGTGCAGGGTTGCCCGGAGCCATATCTAGCCTTGCCTTGAATGCCTCCAGGGATGGGGCATTAAGCTGGTTTAGCCTTTGAAATATTAGAATGATTCACAGCTGGAAGCTCAGTGGTATTTATTTTTGCGTCATTGTGCTGGGCAAACAGACGTGAAATGATAACATTTGGAACTTTTTGCTATGTTGGAATATCAACAGTAGATGTTTTTTAAAAAATGTGAAAGCTTAACAATGAATTTACTTATATGTTGGTGTTATCAGGTCTTTCTCTCAAATATGTGACCTTGTAAGCTTACTTTGATTATGAAGGTGTTCTAATAGGCTTCTGGTCTTACTTTGAATTTCCATGTATTTTTAAATGTCATCCAATACAATAAAATAGAAAAAAAATCTCATATTCGATCTTTATGCTTTCTTGCAACACTGTTTTATCTAGTAAGAAGCAACCAAAAATTGTGAGCAGAGCAGTTATGCCTTTATTGTGCAAATAGAAAATAAAGGAGAGGAGACTTACACATCTTCAACAAGAGCGCTGTTAAACAGGACTTGGAACAGATATTTCAGGAATGCTTTGAACGTAGTGTGCTAGAACTGTATTGCTTGCAACTTTATCTTCACTAGATCTATCACTGCAACCAGTGATCAGACAGTTAGAACAAAATTAATTATCCACTAATTACTTTCCTTAAAATATGGAATAATGTGAATTAGCTGTGCTTTGATTCCTTTTTCATCTGCTTTCTCTCATCCGACCAGCTTGTAGCACCTTAAGTAGCTGGTCTGTAGCAGTGATGGTTTTGATGGATGTTAATCCTAATTTAAAAAAATTGGTTTCTTAGATTTCACATGTGACCCAGCATAATTTCCTTGAGCCAGCTTGAAGCAGCAGAGAATTCTCTGAAGGCTGACCGTGAAGAAGTTTGCAACACAGAACTATTTTCTTAACTGAATGTTTTAGCCAAAAGGAACAGTAAGGCTTTTCGGTTATAGTTCAGTGATTTGATAGGAAACGTAGTAGCTGCCAGTTTTGTTCTACAGAGGTCGAGTTTGTGTAGTCTTGCTGTTACCCTGTTTAATCGCTTTGCTATTTCACACATTACAGTGGGTAACTGAATGCAGCTAGCAGATGAGAAATAAGAACTAAGATGCCAGCAATCATCTCCTATGTCTGCGTCTTTAAAAGGAGAAGATCATTAAATGTAAAATTTCCTGGAAAGATTTTCTTGGAGAACAGAAAAGTGATACAAACGGGAAGCAGCAGATGAGAAGCAAAATATATGGGATTTGGGATAGTGGGACTAGGTGGAGAGTGTACACAGCTTTCATTGATCTATAAGATGTCCAACATTTTAGGAGGAAGCAGTTGTGCTTGTTAGCAAGTTTGCTGGAAGACTGAAGAAGCAATAATCTAGTAATACAGACAATGCATATTTTGGCTCCATTAGAAGTAAAGCAAGTGCCAGAGACAAGTAGAACACAATTGGATGGTGAGAAAGCTTAAAAGGGATTCTTCTCTTCTTCTGAAGGGAAGACTAAGGTTCACAACAATAAGCAATACTTTTTTCACTTCCCTACTGTGATGATAAAAATTAAAAGATGTCATCTTACATGGGTATCAAGCACTAATATTGACAGAGCTGTTAGGTTTGTCTTGAGATGTGATTCTTTTTCTCAATTTCATTCTAAATACAATCAAATTCCAAAGAAACGCATTGACTAGAGCTAGACTTCATTTCAAAGTACACCTGGAATACCTATAACAAAACGAACATACCTACTGTCCCTGTGAATTCGCAGCTCTGCTCAGCATGCTGTACTGGCTTACGTAGGTTGAAATCCTTAAAGCTTTAATATCCTGGTAGGAACTGGTAAAACAGTGAAGATTAACAGAGAAGGATTCTTCTTTGCTGTATAGTCTGACATTCTTGAAAAAGTAGAGTTTTAGATCTCTTTCAAAGCCCAGCTTCTTTGGCCTTTCATCAGACGACATCTGTCAGCCTCAGGTTGCAATACTTTCCTGGCTCATTTATCTGTTATCTCTGATGATTTGACTTTCCCATTGTACACGCTCAACTATATGCAGGTGCCTAATTAACAAACTGCTGCCGTGGTGATGGCTGCTATAACACTGATTTTTCAAATCAGGTTATAAGTAATTCCCTTTCCAAGTGTGCTCTTTTTCCTACCATTAAATGAGATAGATTTATTTCCATCTGTATGTCTTGTTGGTGCAAGATTAATAGTAGTTGTAAAAAGACTATGAAGGGTCAGAGCAGATGAGTCTAAATGATACTACATTGAAGTGATGCAAAAACCATTGTTGCAGAATGAGTCATTTGCAGTCAAACCTTCACCATGTTGTTATACAGATAGTTATCTGATGTAATGAAGGTCTGCATGCTGTTAATACTGGAGCATGGTGTGTTGATTTGTATTACTTTCGTTCTTCTGAACTCAGCCAGCCCAGGCATCAACCAGGTGGTTATTGAGCTGTGTCCTAAAGCAGAGTGCTATGTCTCTCCAGGGCTGAGCGCTTTGTCTTCATACCATTCTGGTATAAAATACTTGCTACAGTGTGCAAGTGGCAGCCAGGGTCTACAGTGTGCAAGTAGCAGGGTACAAATTCTCATCTCTCATGTGAGACTGAAGCATATTGCTCCTGACTGCTATGTTACCAAAATCTAAATTCCCTCAACTATTAATGTACATCCAGAAGTGCAGACATGAGAAGGTTGACTTTTTTTTCTTATTCTTTTTCCTATTACTCATCAAAATGAATATGTTTTTACTTGTGGTATCTAATTGCCCTAAATGTTGAAAAAGACAGTTGTGCACTCATTAAACCATTACTGCTGCGTTAAGTGCACGAGTGTAAATTCTGCTTGGTTATCGCAGTATGAAGTGGTTAGAACATAGCCCTGATGGATTTAGTTGCTGTAATACCACTTCAGCTGTACTGATGCAGTGAGGATGCAAGAAAGTCATTTGATGTGTTTTCATTCTTTCAATGAATGTGGGCTTTTCTGCCTATTCCAAAGATAGCATGTGTTAACTTCAGCTTGCAGTAGTTGGATGGGGGAAATACCTCCATAGTATTTTCATAAAGATGCTAATCGTCATGTTGGTTTTGTTACTGCTATCTCCCGTAGTTGAGCCGCTGGTGTTACTGGATAAGATTGGCTCCTGATATCCTAGTGTATTCGTATTAATAGTTGCACAGTGTTTGTACTAAAATACTACCAAGAAAAGATTTTTCCTTTATTTTTCTCTTCTTTGCCTTCTTGGCGTCTTAGAGAATCTTGGGAAACTGTCTTGTCTTTCTTGCAACACAGTAGTCATTCCTAATGACAATTCTTTGCAAATATTTCTATTCCCGTCATTTTAATCGATTGCTTTTCTCTGCAGCTAAGACGTGAGAAGATTGACCTTGAAAATACTTTGGAACAAGAGCAAGAAGCACTAGTGAATCGTCTCTGGAAGAGGATGGACAAGCTCGAAGCAGAAAAACGGTTTGTCTTGTTCAATGTATTTGTTACTGTGGGAGATGTATCATTTAATACTTAACTTCTGATTTAAGTATGTTCATTTCAGTAATGCAAGCACTATCTGATCTATGGAAACCTGGAATTTAACATTGTTGTAAAGGTCTTTGTTTACGTGTTACCACAGGCTTGAGTGCCTAAACTAGATGAAATGAGGACAGTATAAAAATTGACCTGGGAAAGCTGGGAAAGGAAAAGTTTTCTGAATTTTTTCAACAGCTGATATACTCAAGATATCTTGGTTTAGAAGTAGCTTTCTGTTTGTGGCCAGAAGAAAATAATGCATTGTTTTAGTTTATTCTTTTTATGAGAAGCTCTTGTTTTTTCCCTGCCTGCTTGGAGAAGACTTCAGCTATTTCTCAGCTGTGCATTTGTTTCACTAAGACTTCCCTGTGTAATCAATGAATATTCGGACATTATAATTAAAGGTTATATAGGTTATATAATTAAGGCTATATAGGTTGTATAATTAAGGTTATAATACAGGAAAGTTAGGCTAAGCAGGTTGTCATACTAAAGAAGAATGGATGGAAAGCTTACCCTTGTCCTGGGCTCACTGAGAAGACTCCAAGAGAAGCGATCTCCAAAAGAGATCATTCTCCAGTCAATCAAATGTTCAGGCCGTGATTCAGCAGTTCCCATACATTCCCCTCTATTTGTTCACTAGAAAATAAGACAAGGATTTTTTATGTTTCTGGGAAAGCTAGGATTAAAAGTATGTATTAAAATGATCCTCTCTTTGCTACATTATGAGAACTTTGCCTTGGAAGGAGTAAGGGAGAAGAGATTTCTAATTCCTTAATTTCTGCTACATGTTTTAGGAGAGTTATGCTGGTGCAACTCTGTGAATCTTGGCTATGGACTAGAAACCAATCAGAACTGCAGTTTTTGTAGTTTTGTTTTATAGAGCCCTGCTGTGTGGAAGGAGCTCCAAAGAGCTTCATATATCCAGCAGTGATAAATCCATAGCAGATATGCCTTTGGTAGAACTTTTTTGTGCATCTTGAAGTCTTTTTTAAGCTAGATTATTTGTGGTATAATTTATTTTGGACTGCACGCCTTCTTTCCGGGATATATGGTGGAGTCATGAACTGTGCTTTAGTACCACGTTGCGTGATACTTGTGAATAGCAGGCCATGCAACTGCTGTGTTTGTGTAGTAGTGTCCCTGCTCTTCAGGGCAAACTTGGATCTGACAAGTCAGCCTTGTTCAAGTGAAGAACAGTTTTGTGCTTCCAGGCTGAAAAAATGCATGTGAAGTCAGGAAATATGTACTGAAACACAGACGTGTTCCAAGTGCTCGTTTCGTTGTAGGAGTGGAATGCAGATAAGGCTGCATTTCACCATATTCCTTTTCTCACCTTCATGTTTATTCTTCCTGTGAGAACATGCATGTAAAAACTCAGATTAAGTGACTTCACTTGAAATTATTTTGGGGAATAATCATATTTTGCGTGTGAAACAGAGGTAACTATGTATGGTCTGTGACTTGTTTTTCCCAAACTATATGCATAAATATTTGGCAGTGACAACATCTGAGTGTCCTAAGAAGTCTATTTGTCCTTGGACAAATCTTAACTTTTAAAATTCTAAATTAAAGAAGAAAACATTATAAATCTTCCTAAGGTTCTTCAAAACGAATATAGTAGATATTTGTATTTGATAATTTCGGTTATCTGTCAAAATCCTTTCGCTTACTTTCTGAGGAATTTAAAGGGTTTTCTTTTCATTAAAGCTGAAGGTAAAGTTCAAGCTGTTTTCTATTCAGAATTTTGCAGGAGAAATTAGACCAGCCAGTATCTGCTCCACCGTCACCCAGAGACATATCAATGGAGATAGATTCCCCGGAAAATATGATGAGACATATCAGATTTTTAAAGAATGAAGTGGAGAGGTTAAAGAAACAACTGAGGGCTGCACAGTTACAGCGTGAGTAAACAATTTGCTGCAAATCTTTTTAAGGATGTAATATTAGATTTCTATCTAAAATTGTGTGGTGTAATTTAAGATATCAGTGGAAAAATGGGACAAGTTCAGTCTAAAGTAGTTTAATGATTGCGGTATTATAACTCATTAATGTACTTATACAGCAGTTTGGTCTGTTTGTTTTTAGCATTATTAGAATGGGAAAGAATCACTGAATAGTTCTTGAATGTATGTTTCTATCGTTTTTTTTTTTCCAGAGACTTTTAGAAGTATTTCAACACACAAATACTTTCATAGGATCATAGAATGGCTTGGGTTGGAAGGGACCTCAAGGATCATCAAGCTCCACCCCTCTTGGGGAGAAAGGAAGGGCCCAAGTGCGTGTTTTAGGGTGGCAGGAAGATGGTTTGTTTCTTCCTGTGGTCTGCAAGACCATTCCATCATCCCTTCATCCTACAATTAAAGTTCCTATCTGTGGTTTGTCGGCTCCACCTTTTTGTTTTTTGTGTATTTTTTTAGTCATGGTGTACTTCCACCACTAGATAAGGAGGTACCTAGCTATGTAGTCAGGAAAGTGTGGGGGAGCAGGAAGCCAGCAGTACCCCCTCAGCAGTGCTGGCTATGACAGGCTGACTACAGTACTTCTCCAACAGCTTGCCAGAGACTTTCCTTACAGGTGGAGTAGCTTGCAGAGTGCTCTTGTGCAAAGGCCTTCTACACACTGTGGTGGCATTAATAATTTGTCTCGGTTAAAAGAAGATAAGGGCTGCTAATCTTTGTACTTGGCAGTTCTGTGCTGTAGCCTTCGCTTTGTGAACCTCAGAATGAGAGCATGGCCTTAGATTTACTGTCATTATGCAGATCTGGCATAATTAATCTCATTTCACGCATTCTTTATTATTTCCAGGTAATTTCTTTTTGAAATACTGTGATTTAGAGTAAAACTTTTGAAGCAGTTGAAGTTGAATTCTTATGAAAAGTGGAGTTTAGGTTTAGAAATACTCTTTCCTGTTGTAAACAGGTTAGAAAAAGCTGCAGAATGTATAGCCATACTAATGAAAGTTGTGGATTTACTGCTTTATGGACTGCCTGCAAACAGAAGGTTAAACTGAAAAGCACTTTTTTGGGGGAGGAAGTTTGATGCTTTGCAGTATGTGGCTGTTTCAGAACCCTTACTGTTACACTTGAGTACTTTGTAAAGTCTACTTAGAAAATTGTTATTGTGCTGTTATATTGCATTTTCCCGAAACACTTCCAGTTTAGGACAATACTAATTTTGTACTATTATGTATTATTGGTACAGTAATATCTGCAAATAAGTAATGCTGTTACATTTAGAAGCTGTATTCACGCAGATAAGTGGAGAATTGTAGACAGTTGATAGTTTTCTGAAACAGGAATATTCTTTGGACTGCAGCATAAAGAAATGATCAGAGAGTAAGGGATCACTTTTTTGTTTTAATAACAAGGAATTCACTATATACTCGATCAAATATTAGAAAACCTCACAAAATACGTTACACGTACCGTAGGTTCTGTTTTATTGCAATAATGTATCAGTGTGCTACAAGGCTTTCCTTGATGTAATTTAATCACTTAAATGATCTGGTAAATGACTTTTAAAGTGATGCCCGATGAACTCTTTAGAACTGCAAACTCAGGTTATCTTTTATGTAGAGAGTAAATCACTGGTTAGCTTTTGATACTGGTAGATGTCCTGCTGGCTTATTGAAAGCATGCTATAGAATATTTTAAGATAGCAATTTAATTAAGTTGGAATATTTTGTGTTACAGAACTTGTTTTGCTCTCTTTCCCTTGTCAAATACCTTAAATCATTTCTTCACTAAAATTCTTGTAGATGTTCAGTAGCATTACTCAAATGAAGCAGCAGTCATTCACAGTACTGCTTCACGGTTTTGGTTTTATCATTTTCTTAATGACTTTTTTCTTTGCTTTTTGAATTTATTTAAGTAAATACTTGAAACTTGTTTAGCTTTTTACCCTTCCTTGTAAAATTGCAGTCAGACAGCACTTTGTTTTAGTAGCTACTGTTACAAATTAGCCAGAGCAGTAGTGTCATATGGATGAGAATCTTGATGATCCATTCTGAACATTTTCTACACCTTCCTTCTTGAAGTAGTGAGGTAAAATTCCTGTCTCTGAAATGGAATTTGAATCAAATTTTAACAGAATTCTGAATTTCAGATTCGGAGAAGATGGCGCAGTATTTAGAAGAGGAGCGACATATGAGGGAAGAAAACTTGAGGCTTCAAAGAAAATTACAGAGGGAAATGGAACGTAGGGAAGCACTCTGCAGGCAACTGTCAGAAAGCGAATCTAGCTTGGAAATGGACGATGAAAGGTGTGTATCTTTTAGCTATTCAGGTATGTTGGCATTGAGCTTGTTAATTATTATGTGTGTTGTGTTTTAGATTTATTCTTAGTACTGCACAATGAGTACCCATGGTAATAACTGACATACAGTTTTCATATATGTATCAAATTTCAGCATGGTGCAGCAATATGTTTGGTAGAACTATGTCAAACTTGTGTAAAATTGGACTAATTACAACAGTGAGAATTGAAAAAGTTACTTCTAAGGATTATTTAGGGTTTTGAGATAATGTATATCGAAATAAATATACCTGTGTGATTGAGCTTGAGGATGCTTTAATCATGGTACCTTTATTCTTCCCCTAACTTGATGACTGTAATGAATTCTTTGAGGTAGGTACAATATTCTTACTTGCGGCAAACTTTTCTTTTGCAGAAAATAGGATACATTCTGCCAAATCTAAGGGAGTAATATATAAAGCCTTAGAGAGAGGAGGCATTTCCAGAGCTGATGGGTTCTTGAAGTCCAAGACATAACATGCTTGGTGGTTTTCTGTTTGTTTGTTTGTTTTTACTCTACTGAGAAATGCATTGCTTGCACTGTCCTTACAGGTAGTTCAGATTTTTTTATCTTGGTTTTATGTAATGCCTCTTAGGTTTTTTTTACGTGATAGTATCATGACAGTGTTATATTTCGAAGGTGGTGTTATCTTATTTCTTCTAACATGCCCATTATTTTGTTACAATTTTACGTTATTTTGGATTTATGGTTTTAAAAAACAAAACAAAATAAACCCACCCTCACCCTGTGATGTGTTCTGCAGATACTGAGATGATGCTTCTTGTGTCAGCAGTATATTTGTTGTGAAATATAATCTACCAGAAAGAGTGTCAGATACTTTGCTTCAAGAAGCGCCCTTAAAATACAAAGCAATATGTTCATTCTGATGAAATGCTAAGCAACTGATGTTTGTTGCAGTAGAATCCAGTATTATGCTGTAGTTAATACCATCTAAATTAGAGTGTAGTGAGAAACACAGGATTCTGGTGTTCTGATCTAATTTTAATAGCCTGACATTTTCCACCAATACTTACATTACAATAGAAATAGTCAGAATCTCTATTTATATGAATTATCAATGTTCATCTAAAAATGTGACATATCCCGACTTTTTTTCCTACCTTTTCCACGTAGTGATAGTAGTAAAAATGTGGAAAATAATTAAATAAGAGATTTCATTGTCATATTTTTTTTTTCTTTTTGCTATTGCAAAAACATAAGAGAATCACTCCAAAACAGTGATTTGCACTGTTAGTAATGTGAAGTACTTAGGCATATGTTAGAATGGTTAGTCTTAGAAGAGAACTGCACAGAGAAAAAACTGTAGAACAACATGTGGTAATGACTTAAAATCGTAAATTTGTCAGCTTCTTTTGTTTTCCTAAAAGTGATCATGCTGACAGATCCGTTATCCAGACTTTTTTAGTTGCGTTGCTAGTGGATGATACTTATGTGTGTTTTTTTTGTGGATGGGGTAGATGAAGATGCTTTACTGGATTAAAAATGCATAGTTCTCCCAAAATTTTCTCAACTTGACAGCAGAAGCTTTATCTTTTCCCTGTTATTGAAGAAAATAAGATGGAGATTTCTAAACCCAAGAAGCATACAAATGGTATGTGGTTATTCCATTTGATATGCTCTAGGTGACTAGGAAGACTTTAAAAAAAAAAAGTTGTATTTATCTAGAATAAGATTGAGTCATAAAGACCACTGCCTTGCTGTAATGCATATATTGTCTGCATTACAAATTCTTGTATGTTATGGAAGTAACCTCGTCAGTTCAATTTTGCCAGTGCTGCCATTGGCATCTCTTTGGGAAACTGGTACTTAAGTAAAGCCCTTATTTGCCCACAGTTGTTCTGGGTGGCAGCTACCACTGTTACTTTATCTACCTAAGTTTAAACCAACTTCAGCATTGCTACAATCCACTGCCTCTGGTAGGTATTGTGGTTTGATGACTCTGAATATTTTGATTAAAAATGAATTAAATGCAGTGTTAAAGCATTTATCAGATTGATTAAGAACTGCCATGCAGAGCTCAAAGCACTCAGTGAGTTCCATTGACTAGGAATATTTTATAATATTTCTTTTTCCTTTGATCTGAAAGTAAGTGTAGTAACTAAGAATTTCTGAGCAGCACGGTGGTAGATGGAAAAGGGTATTTAGCTAGCTAATTTTGCCTGCTGCTTTGTGAAGTTCAGTAAAGAAACACAGGTAGATGTGCTGTTAATATGAGGCCGTTGATTTGCAGCCTTACATACAGGAGGAAATGAGCAGAGAAACTTCTGATCTACACAGCGAATGAAAAATCTACAGGGAGGAAGCATGAGCAAGTAAACCTAAAAGTTAACATCACAGTGCTATGGAAAAAAATACATAAAATTGCTTCTGAGATAGAAACAGTGAGTGGAACTAGGAGCAAGTGGTATGATTCTTGTTATACTGAGTAGGACTAGCACTTCATGGTTGTGAAGAAACTTCCCTTTATTTGGTGAAGAAAGAACAAATAAAATAGCCACTAAAATAGTTACAGGTGGAATAAAATTCTGCCTGTTTATTTTATCAAAATGAAGTGTGGGAGGCATCTTGCTACACAACCTACAAGTGTCTAGCAGGTGAAAGTGCTGCATTCAAAATAGCTTTCTGTTCCTGTGGCAAAAGACCTGATGAGCAGATGGCTTAATGTTGAGACTAGATGGATTCAAATAGGAAGCAGGACTGAGACTGACCAGCTCTTGTAACCAACTGTCAATACTTGAGTGGCTTTTCTCCTTTTTTTGTGATTAAAAATTAATGCTTGAATGTCTTTCTGGCAGTAGGAGCATTCCTGGGAGACAAGGTATTGAGTTCAATGTAGAAATTCTAAAATGTAATTGTAAAATGCAAGACTGTAGCGTAGGTCAAATGGAATGATGTGGTGTAAACCCCTGACCTTAATACATATTATTCCAATTGTGCACAACTTGTACAGTTTAACTGCAAATGACTATAAGTCCATCTGTTTCCGTTCAGCAATGAATTGTTCCTGTCATGGCTTCCTAAAGGTGACTGGTGGTCCTACACTAATCTTGTGTGACTCTTATGGGAATTGAAAATGCACAGTGAAACATTTAAAGCATGGCACATTTTAAAAGGTTTAATCTAATTATTCTTTGCCTTTTTTTGTTAGATATTTTAATGAGATGTCTGCACAAGGATTAAGACCTCGCACTGTGTCCAGTCCTATCCCTTATACACCCTCACCAAGTTCTAGCAGACCTATATCACCTGGTAAATATTTTACCCAGTTTCTAAAATTTTTGTATGCATCACATAGTAATGTGCCCTAGGTCGATAGCCTTTCAAAGCTGGTCTGGGGAAAAAGTGCATTGTAAATGTAATAATAGATTTGCCTTAGATTTCTTCTACTGCAGCATGTGTTTTGAATGGTTCTGTTTTATGCTGTGATCAAATTATCAGAGGTCAGTTAAGTAGCTATCATTTTAACTCCTCTCTACCTCCCCTGCCTTCCCCATATCTGCATTTCTTTCATTCCAGTAGATATCCTGATTCTCCTGACAGACTAGAAGTGAGACTGCTATTGTGGTTTGAATCAAAATGTCTTGTAGAAGTCTAATCTTGACATACTGGAAATAAGTTCATTTTCATTTCTCTTCTGTAGAGAAATGGCTTTGGCACTGCTGCCAATTTATGTTTTAAAACAATAACAATAATAAAATTAAGGATTTCTGTCCATTGTACCTTATGCATTAAAAGCAAACTAACCTTTTTTGACTATAATAAATGGATTATGTAGGCTTTGGAATTTCGAAAGAACCTGAATGGATTACATCTGACTTTAGATGATTGAATTTTTAATTACTGAATATATTTTTAAGTCAAAGGAAGTGTATTTGTGTTGACATATAAAATTCATTAGAAATGGCACTGGATATTTGTTATAAATTGTTGACCATGGATGTTAGGTGATGATCACTTATTCACTTGTATTTAACAAAGGGAATCCTGCATGCTTCTCTTTACGAAATTCACCTTTAGAATCTGTCAGACAGAGTCCTACCATAAGAGCAAAGGAGATGTTCTTACTATTGATACATTCTACAGAGTGGGACTTAGACATTTGATTGCATAGGTCTGCTAGAACATAAGTAGTGTGTTTAAACTCCTTAGTTTTCAAGATTGACTTCAGTTTTTCAGAAAGACTCAAAACAGTTTTCATCTTCATGTGGGTAAAAGAGCAAGCATGTATTTTTCTGGCACTGGCTTATGACTGAGAGTTTAGTTTTTTTAAAGAGATGAGCCAGATCACTTGGCTTTTAATGTTTTACTAGATATACTATCACAGAAATGATACATACCTTCTTGTCCTTTGCCTCTAACTGTGTGGTGTGTACAGAGATACAGCCATACTAAAAACTGTTCTCAAGCAACTGCTTTGGACATGTATCTGCGCAGGCTTCATAATGACCCAGTACTGATTTACACATTGCATCTGCAGTCCACACAGTGTTAAAATAATAATAAAAAGTATGTGTGGTGAAAATTTGCTGGCAGCTTATGCTAAGCTTACATGCTAGATTTCCTAGAAATGCATGCTGATGTTTCAGAGCAGGAGTGTTCTTTTGGTTCATTGTTTCTGCACTGGGACTGTGGCAGGTTCCTTGCTTGCTGTGGGCTTCCTCTGCTCATGGGAGGCAGTCCTGCATTCTTGTGGGAATTATTCCTACAGGCAGGTGATGCTGCAATGCAGTCTGAAATGGAGTTAAAAATAGCATGGCTGAAATGATCATTTCCAACAGACCTCACAGGTTTTTTTTGGTGGTTGTACAGAAGATATTCCAGCTCAGCACTTCTGCACAGGCGGCTATACTGCTCTCCTTCATATCTGATAAATTAATGTCCACAGCTGGAAAGTTTCAGACTTAGAAAAACAAAAACAGCAGTTTGCTAGAGAACTAATGAGATCAGTAGGGAATTTCACACAGTTGTCTGATATGTATGAAAGTAGTAATTAATGAAAACAGTTTGTTTTTGAGAGTAAAGCAGTAAGACTGCAAGAAGTATCAGCACAGAAAATACGATTAGTATTTTGCATCAATTGATTATATGACCTGACATACTGGGTTTTTAAAATAAATGATTTGCTTGACTTTTTAGAGACATAATTTGAAACCATTTTAAAATGGTATAAATTTATGCGTTAGTGAGTCGGACTTAATGGGTCAGATTCTGGCTCCTTATTTTTGAAGCCTTTCATGCTTGTGTGGCTTGAGATGCTGCTTTTGAGGACTCTTTCAAGCAGCACACTGCGATTTATAGCACAGTGCATGAAACTGCTACTCCTAGGCAGCTGGGGAATGGTTGCTGTAATTACTGATTAGTCTTTGGTGTAGTTAAAGCTTTGTATGCTTTTCTTCTGCATCCAGGCTAGATAGATATTTTAGGCTGCAGAGCTGTGGATGAGCTACCTTGCGCGTACATGCATTACTGTTATCACTGATTTGACTGCCATGCAGATTTGCATTTCTGAAGTTTTTGAAGCTGATGTATCCCAGAGGAGTCCAAAATTGTAATATTGCAAAGATGACTTGACATGTTAGTTATAAAATATGTGCTATGCAGACAATTAGATTACATAGTCAAAAATGAAATTGATTTGTTATCTGTATTGTTTAGCTACTCTAAAGTGATGGATTTGCTCACAGTTTGCACTAGATGTACATTGATAACGAAGCAGAATCAAACATAGAATAGAAAGAAGCAAGGGTAGCATAATATGTTTTCTTGTACAGCTTTATTAGTGATCTGAAGCTTTTTTGTTGTTTGTTTTTGTTTTTCTGAAAAGCCTCATCAAGAACAGGCACGAAAGCAGGTATATGCAGTTAAGGACAAAGCTTTAATGATGAGAGTGTGTACTGTATCTTTACTTACACTTGATTGCATTGATGTAGTGTGAAAACTGCTAAATTCAGTGAGGTGTTCTAAAGTAGTTTCTAGTTTCTAATACTAAGCAGCTGAGAAAAGAGTTGTCTGCTATCCTACTGACATTTTTTCCAGAAGGTGAAGGTGAGCTAAAAGTTTTTGAAAGTTTGCTGTTTTGAGAAATAGTCAAAATGATCAGAACACTTCCAAGTCTGAATTTCGTGCAATTGGCTGCTACTGTTTCTTCTCACCTAGGTTTGCTATACAAGTACTCTGCATTTTTATAAACTGGGATTTACAGAGAGGAAGTGTTGAGGTGGGAGGATTAGATATTAGCTCTTTTGAATATTACAGTCTCTTTAATACAGATAAAACACATTTTAATTTTAGATGTTTGTTCTTAGTGTGGAATATCATCCCATAGTATTTTAACTTCACATCTCCAAAGATCTTCGGGATTCTGCCTATAAACACCAAGGCAAAAAAGTAGGCTGCTGTTGGTTTGGATGCAGAGCTGCTCTGCCTTGAAGGAAGCACCTCCATCCAGTTTCTTTCATGTAGAAACTCTTAGTGTCTCAGTGCTAGACAGCTTCTCCAGACACAACGTGTCTACTTCTTCAGACTGCATTTTGTCCAGGGAGCGATTTGTTCCAAGGAGAGATGGAAAGTTGCATGGAATATCTGTGAACTGAAGGTAAACTTACAAGGGAGACTTGTTTATGTGAAGTGAAAATGCATGTTTAATGCCGTGTGATGTGTGTTTTGAAACACCTGGTAGTTTACTACAGGAAAAGAATGGAATAAATCTTGAATCACTCTTTTCAGTGCAGTGAATTTTTTTAGGTGTCTAATTTGGCACCAGTTATTATTTAAATAATAACTCATCATTGTTTAAAAAATAATAAAAAAGCACCCCTAAAACCTCTTTATTTGAAAAAATAAACAAGAATATTGATGTTACTTTTTCTAACAATTTTTAGGTCTGTCATATGCAAGTCACACAGTTGGTTTCACACCACCAACTTCACTGACTAGAGCTGGAATGTCTTACTACAATTCCCCAGGCCTTCACGTGCAACATATGGGTCCATCCCATGGTATTACAGTAAGTATTGTAACAAAGCAAATAATTGTTGCCAATGTCAGTTTAATTTTTTGTAAGTTATGATTGCTTGTCCTTAAGCTTTGTGCAAAACAGTTTTGTATATGTTTGTTTTTTGTCTCCTTACTCCAAGATATCTATTGCTGCTTTCTTCAACCCTGATTTTCCTCTTCACCCCTCAGAAACTGATTCTTTTTGAAGAACCTTATTTTCCGCAAAAGAATAGGATGTATTATCATCTTAAGGACAGTAATAGGTATCATCTTATGGATCAGCAGGCAGGATGTGAGAAGTGATGTTCTAAGCTACTGAGCCTATCACAGGAAGTAAAAACACTGCTTTCATTTTTCTCCTAGTCTCCACCATCTGACGGATGAGTCATCTGAGGTTGCTCCAAGCTCAGGTTTTCTCCAGGATGGCACACAATGCTACCACCATGTCACTGTAACAGGCAGTTAACTCTTATTTTCTATTCTCATTGGCAAAGAAGAAAGTTAATATAATAAACATTTGCTAGGACAATTTCTCAGTATATCTTTCAACTGGATTTGTTTCCTTTTTAACACTGTTATTTAATGCATTTCTACCTAATTGAGTTTCTTCTCAGTATTTGTGGAGTTTTATGAGCAAACAGAGCCTCAGTATTAGCCATCTTTGGAAGGACGGCTTGTAGTGGGTGTGTCAAGACCATTTTGATTTTTCTCAACAGATATGGTCAAGTGTAAATATTGTTCTGTAAGGTGTTTGCTCATACTTGTCGTTCTCAGATGTGAAAACTTGTTTCAATAGAGTATTTAGAAGAATGTTAAAATATGTCTGTTTCTAAAATTGCTTAGGTAAACATGCTAAAGTCAATTCTAATTCCAGTGAGCAAATGGAAGTGGGAGCTATATACTAGTACTTAGAACAGGAGGCTGGAGCTCAGCAGAAGGGTAGAGTCCTAATCCAAGTCCAGCACCCTGCTGTAACTAACCCCAGGTTAGCCACAGGAAAATCTTCTGGAAGATCTAGAGCCTAGTTTTATAAGTAAATTTTTGAAGGACCTTGTTCTCTTCAGTCTCTGTGAAATGCTATTTCTGCTCTTTCATCTAGTATAAGTTAATTGGGGTCTCACTCAGTCACTATAACAAGGACAACTGCTAGGACAAAATACTGTTTTGAAGAAGGTGTGTTAAGTGGCTCTTGGCTTTGTGTTGATGCTTAGGCCGGTTCCCTTCATGTTATTAGACGTAAAGGCAATAACAAAGGCAATAAATGATTTTAAAATGTTTCAGAAACATCAGTCAGTTATTGATAATCTCTTGACTTTTTCCGTAGAATGTGCAACTGATCTATTGTACATAGTTTTGCAGACAAATAGATACAATACACATTTTTTGATCAAACTGCTATTTGCTTCTTGGTTCTTATTTTTAACCTCCTTTATGGAATAAATTGAGTTTATATGTAAAGCATTTAGTGTAGCACTGTAACCATTCTTCTCCTCAGAGCTGATTGATTTTGGTTGGTTATTAATTGTGGGTGGGTGGTTTTGTCATACCATGAAGTTCCATATTGGTAAGTAGTGACCATTTCAGTTTCAAAACTGTAGAAGTTAGTTCTGCAGTGTAACTTACAGTTGTCACATTGCTAACTTTTAAGATTCTTTTCTCCTCACTGGATTGTAAATATAAACTGGACTTTAAATCTTTGTGTTTAAATGTGGAGTCTATGGCAGATCTGTGGTTTGTGTTGTGGGGAGCTTTCTAACAACTGCTTTTTTCTGCAGCTCAAGGGATTGTGATCTTTGTTGTGTGATATTTGTTCTCAGAATGAAAACATAGGTTATGCTTCAGTCTTGCTCCAGTATGCAGGTTAGGAGTCCTTCAGAATGCTAAAGATTCCAGGCAAATGCTTTGGCATTCAGGACATTCCCACACTCACTCACAGACTGCATATTTGGACCTGATGTGCCAGCAGTGTAAATTTAAAAGTTCATCAGTGCCTGCTGTTGGGCTAGCACAACTGAGAGGTACCATCTTTTCGGCGTCTCTCCAAATCTCTTTTATAGGTTGCAGATCATCAGAGGTAAACATATGTTCAGGACATAATGTCTTATTTTCATTTCGTGCAAGCTGACTGGGAGGAACGCATGTTTTGTTTGGTTTCAGAAATACTTCTACTTTCCTTTGCTTTCCGTTTTAGAGAAACAATGTATCATACATAGAAATTGTACGGTGACTCTTGCGATGTTTGAAAGTGATTCTCCCCATATAATTGTGTTGTTTTTTTTTTTCCTGTGCCAAGCTCAATACATTGATTAGAGGACTTGCACCTAAAGTTGTTAAGGAATGCGTTAAACATAATTTCAATATTTGTTCTGCAGAGGCCTTCACCACGAAGAAGTAACAGCCCTGACAAATTTAAACGTCCCACTCCTCCTCCTTCTCCAAACACGCAGACCCCTGTGCAGCCACCTCCGCCACCACCTCCTCCACCTGTGCAACCTACGGTCCAATCCGCAGCATCGCAGTCAGCCACTTTTCAACATTCAGTGCATCCCTCCTCTCAGCCTTAGTGCATGTGCTCAGCAGTCTGTATGTCAGAATTGGACTCATAACATGGAGCAGTTTACTAAAGCCAAAGGCTTACTTGGCATATTTGGATTTGACTTATTTGCACTGAGGTTATATAGGCTTCACTGTTAATTGTGTTGTAAACGTTTGTATAAAAATGCAGCCAGTGTTGTGGGTCTACAACACTAACTTAACGAAAATTTCCATCAGTGTTTACTTGAACTACATGTATGTCCATTCTCTGGCTGGAACATTTGCAACTCTGTTTGGTAATACGACATTATGTCGTTTTGCTTGGCTCCAAAGCTTCATTTTCCTGGCTTCTAGGTTTGTAAAATTAAAGGGATACCTTTCTATATTTTTTCATGACAATTTGCATAAAGTTAAAGGCATGATGGGCTATCTGATAAATTCTGAAATATTACAGTGTTTTACCAAGCTTGTGGAAAATTAGCACTACGTTTCAGTCATTTGAAATAACAGCTTCTAGCGCAAAAGTGAGTCAGTCACCCTAATCAGTGCCCAAGACACATACTCTATTGTATTACGTAGTAAATAAGCTTAATTCAGCACACAGGACACATCCATACTTCTGTTTAAAAACACCTCAAACGTATGGTGCAGTCTGAATTTTAAGGAGAGGGAGCTGACTTGCTGGAGTATATGGAATGTACAATTTGTGGACCTTAAGATTTAATTATTTCACTTGACGTTTACATTAACCTGTAAGCTGTCCATACGGTGTGATCTGTCGCAGTTAACTTAGAGCTCTAAGTGTGGTCCTGCCCACAGGTTACTGATAGCTGATTGAAGTGTGCTCTTTGATTTTTTTGCTGCAGAAGGCAACATGATTGTAGAAAACAGCTGATTATTTTTTCCTTGTTAAAATATATTAATTGTGATTTCCCTAAAACAAAGATCGAACAAGTATTTGAAATGTTCAAGTCTGTTAGATAACAAGATGTACCATGAGCATATAGGAATATATTGGCATGACAGCCAAAAATGTTGTATTACTTGATAGAAACAGAGTACAAGAAAGTAGCACAACATGGCACTAATGAATGCTTATTTAGCAGCCTAAGCCGGTACAATGTATAAAGAAGTATGTTTCAAATACATTCTTTGCATTCATTTAGCACAAATAAATTGTTTGGTTTCACTTTGCAGTGGAACAAAGTGTCACTTCTTGGTATTGACATCTTGCTCAGTTTTATTTTTCCTGAGGTTCCTGTTGAGTACTGAGGTTTATATATTATTGATGATTTCAAGTGGTTTACCTCATCTATATGTGGGCCATGGAAAATGACAAGAGAATGTTTATTTTATGAGAATATGTATCTGGCTATAATCAGAGCAGAACGTGAGTAATTTATCTTTTGTTTACAAAAATTTGTTTGACATGCCTATGCTTTATTAAGGACACTTTTAAGAAGGAAGTACAGCATTCTGGTAGTATAGTAAGACTTGTACATGTATTTTCCATGTTTGCCGCTCAACTATTCAGTAAGAGTTGAAGGTTGAATATCTTCATAAAATCAGTGCTCTAAATCAAAGTAGTAAGTTAAAACAGTGTTGTAAAAGGTTCAGCTTATGGCAAAACTAGAATTTATTCATTCTATCTATGTAGTTTCGGCTCATAGAGAATTTAGAGAAATGCATACCTAGCCTATTACACTTGTTAAACCAGTATGGGATCAAGTGCATTATCAAATTACTTTAGTTATGACGGTGACTTTCTGATAAAGTGATACTCAAGATTGTGGCAGATCTACAATTCGACCAGTGCTTCCATCTGAAAATAACTGCCCATGGCAGGTGCTCATTTTTCCACAGAGGAAATGCAGCTGTGAGCATTACCATTAAACGCAGCTCCTGAATCAGTGGTAGGATTGCATGTGAGAAGATGACAGGCAGTCAGAGGTGAGACTAAGGTCAAGATAGGTAGAATTGCTTTTGTAAGCTGAAGAGAAATAAAAAATATATATTCTTTTATAAGCAGGATTCCAGCTTGATCATATCACTGTTGAAAATGGTGTCCTCCTTTCTGAAGTGCTTTGAGATTTTTGGCCGTATGGCTCTATGGAGTACGAGCCAATAGTAGTACTAGTATAAATGCTGGGGGTGGGGGAAGGCCTTTGATAATGTTGTATAAGGACCTTAAAATAGAAATTTGCCTCGAATAACATTTGATGCATATTCCAAAACTGAATTTGTGTAACTCAATTCAGCTGCTGTTATGAAGTGTCTTAGTGAACTCTCCGTATTATTCCAATGGGACTGTTACCAGATGAAAGTAAAGAACTGCCAAATGTATACTAAATCCTGAAAATGTAACAAGCCACTAAATTGGCCTTACCTAATTAAGAACGTTGAACAAACTTGTGCTTGCAATGAGAAGTGTTAAGCTCTATTTGTAGTCTTTTTGAAGAAGATAAGGAATTGTGCACAACCATGTCCTAATAAATGTAAATGGATTTTCAGTTTTCTTTGTGAATTATAATAATGAATTATCATTCTGCAGTGGTGATTTTGTGAGAATCTTCCATAGGCTAGAGAAACTCCTTTGACAGAGAGGTCTGGCTTAGCTTCTTTATTTTATCTCAGAAGCATCCGGGTAGGTTTCTGCTGTTGTCATCATTTATGATGCCTGTGGGTTACACGATGCATCATCGCGAGTTGTGCAAGGTCACAGAAGCAACTTTTAGCCGTGATGAACATTTTGTGAGTGTGCCTGTTTATAGCTGAAGGTTTAAAATAAATAAATAAATCTTGTGGCTGTTTCAGCAGTACTTACTTCTCTGACAACCAAACAGCTTTCTTTTTTACTTTTTCTCTCAAGGGATCTGGTTTCGACACTGGAATGCAGCTGATCTCTGTAGAGCATTGAGTTCATTTTATCCAGAATTTGTTCCAGAGGAGTTCTTTGGAAGAAGAGATGGGATTGTTCGGAGATAGTCTTCCAGCTAAAAGCCAGATAAGATTGTTTTAATTATATCTACTCCTCTAAGAGCATATTCCCAAGGTCAAAAAGGATTATCAGAGATTCCCAAGAAAGTAACGTTCAAAGACAGTAACGTCTGTCTTGCTGTACCAGAGCTAATCAGGACTCCTTGTCCTGTTAGAATCAGGACTCCTTGTCCTGTTAAAATCAGGTTCATGAATCCATCTGTCTGAGTGGAACTTCAGTGCACTTCAACTGAATGAAAAGTACAGTCTTGGAAGCAACGAAAATGTTGGAATTTCCTGGAATCTGTGCAAGCTGCACTGTTAACAGGAAACAATTTAGACTCCATATATTTTGTTAAATATGGAAGCTGACCATGGAGCCTTGGCTGGTTTTGGCTGGCAAAGGTCACAGTCTTTCATTCTCAATATTAGTTATTGCTTACTAAGAGGATGCATCCAGGGACCTCTTTAAAGTCTTATAGTGGTTTGGGTTTTTTTTTTCTTTTTTTTTTCTTTTTTTTTTCCCCCTCTAATATTTAGTTTTACAGGCAGTATAAGTTCTAATCCTATTCCATTTTTTTCCAGTGTTTCCTCTGTTTTAGTCATAGCAAGTGGTTTCTTTTTGATCTGTGGGAGTCTACAGAGTATGAACTATGCAGAGCATATTTCTCCAGTTCAAGCCATCTCATAAAGAAACAGAAGGCTTATTAGTGTAAGCTTTGAAATCTTGCTTACGTTGCAGCAATCTCCCTTAAGGGGAAGGAACTGCCTTCTTCAAGGGAGGGAAAACAAGGCCCATAAGTTCCAAATGAACTGTATTCATAGAGACAATCTGGTTTCCTCAGTTCTAAAATGAGGTGAATTTCTCTCCCAATCTTTTTTGGGTTTGAACTAGACTTGTTAATTTTTATTTTTCTGTATTTTTTTTAGTCTGCGTTTCACTGTAATAAGTGCTCAGGATCTTTCGTATGCTCTTTGGATAAAAATTACTAGTCCCAGTACAAATAGAGGTTAAGAGACATTGCCATTTTGTGGATTGGAGAAAGCCACTCAGTGTGCCATAATGTGGCCTTTATGATTCAGTCTTAGTTCAGGTGGGATTGTATGCTCATAATATGATTTCTCTTTTAAGAAGCTATTCCTGTGCTTGCATTAGTAATGTGCCCTGAAGTAGAGGGGGAAAATGCAGAAATTTGGTGCTGCATTAACAGACAGCTGCTACAGTAGGGAGAATAATCTTTGTTCCTTTCCTGTTCAACTAGTTGGGCTCCAAAGAAAAGTACTACCTCATCTTTACGTTGGGATGATGTGGCTGCAGAGTCAGTAGAAATGTAGCTATGCTAGGTTTTTTTCAGCATATATTACCCAGACAGGAGTCTTTCTTCACTGCAGCTGGGCTCCAAAGGTTATAAAGCTTTTGTAGATGGGGAGTGGAGAGTTGGCCAGATGGTTGAGGTTGAGAAAACTGTGTGTTCCTGTAGTAAGTTGCTGCTCAGAGTACTCTTTGGCTAGGCCTGAACCACAACATTGTTCAAAGAGCTGTGTCGCAGTTGTTTTTTTTTTTTTTTTTTTTTTTTTATTTTTTTGGTTCTGGTATATAATTAAAAAAAAAAAAAAAAAAAAAAAGTGATTCCCCTTTCCACAGAAATATTGGAAGTAGTGTTCTACTTGCAAAGGTGAGTTTTCTCACTATATGAATTAACGTTGTATCTGTAAACAAAGGCATTTTGTTCTAGTGGTAAAGCCTAAGCTGTCCAAGGCACTTTAGTTTGTGATTGCTGACTTTTGTTTTGGCAGGTGTTTCAGATGAAATCTAAGCCTCCTGTGGAGGAAGAAAAAAATCACCTGACAGATGTAGACTGTTCCTTTCCTGCAGAAATTCAGCAATTTCCTCAAATGCAAGTAAAAGTGGAACTAACGTCCTTGAGCTTTTCTGAAGCTTATATTTAATTTCAGTACATCGGTGATTGCTCTTACGTGTTTAGGGAATCTCTGAAGCCTTATTCTAGGTTGGATGCGTGTCTAGTTGATTATTCCTTTGTTTTCCTGCTCCTAGGGAAGGAAGCCTGTTCAAATTTGGATCCAGTTTATAAATACATCAGTTAATAACAACAGTCAAAGTGCAGATTTGTTGAGTGTGAATCCAAGTGGTGACTTAAAAACATTACACTGTGTTGGTGTGAATCAGATCTTATAACTGAAAGAACCTCCGATACAGAAGTTTGTTGTTGTTTTTTTAACAGATTACATTTTATTCCTGTATTAGCTGTATTACTGCTTTGTTGTATATCTCAACGTGTTTACATATATTTGTAATTGTTACAATGTGTCTGTAATCAAGCTCATCTGTGCCTTCATGCAGATTTCCAATAAACACTTAATTTTTTTGTATTTACTTGTATTGAAAGACTATGGGGTGGATGTATATTTCCTTCTATCAGCCTGCCATCACTGGGGTGAAGAGAATGAAAACTAAGAATCAGTGAAAGATATGTGCTTGTCTGTTTTTGCTGTTTTTGATTCTAATTGGACCGTTTCTGGTATTTTCACTTAAATGGCTGATTGGAGAATCTGGGGATTACCTTATTTGTATAATAAAGTTTGTACCTGAGATGCTCTTTGCTTTGAATCAGATGTGGATATTCAAGGTACAATCAGCTGTGCATATTTGATTCCTTAGCTTTACTTCCATCTCGGAAAAGTGTAGCTCTGTCTCTTGAGCTGTTATTGTGGGGAAAATCATAGAATGATAGAATGGCTTGGGTTGAAAAGGACCACAATGATCATCCAGTTTCAACCTCCTTGCTATGTGCAAGGTCGCCAACCACCAGACCAGGCTGCCCAGAGCCACATCCAGCCTGGCCTTGAATGCCTGCAGGGATGGGGCACTAAAAATTCCAGAACATCTTTCACAGTTAAATATGTATATTTGACCTCCAATTTCCTTCCAGTGAGATTTATCTCTTTTTTTTGCCACAGCAAGAACTTTTGATCTTAGTAGGCCTGCACACCTTGCGGGTACTTTTTGATGATTTGGGACATGGGCCCTATCATACATTCTTGAGTCTTAAGAAGTTTACAACGGTACAGCTACTATTCTATTCTATTTGTGAGTGGAAGAGAAGGGAAAAATGTTCCTTTGCACGTATTAAAAGGTTTGCTTTCTGTTTCATAGTTTGGAAGAGAATACCTTCCAGTTTTTTTGCACTGCTAAAGGTTATAGTGTCTGGTAGTCTGTTACAGTTTTTCATGATTTTTATTGTAGTCAAACATTGACAGCTTTAAGTAGTTCTATTTTTGACATATTCTGCCATATTCTAATGGAGACTTATCTTAAAAATCCACCATAATTTGTACTGTTTGTACTGTTTTGTCTTTGTTAAAGCATTGCATTGATTAATATAAATTTACGGATATTTTTGTTATTTGTAGTGAACTCTTTGATGCTGTGACATTGTGTTAACTGTCTTTGAGTGAAAGCAGCGATAAGAACAGTCCTAGCATTTTTATAGTTGCAGTGTGTTGAATTATAAGCCTTAGATAGCTAACAGTGGTGGATATGCATTTCTGAAACTTGTGTAGGTGCTTTGTTTTGTTGTCCCTTGTGAAATCTGTTTTTGTCATCTTCTTATTGTTGTATGCATTCATGCATTAACTTAGCACAGAGTTTGCCTGCACAGCATACTTTTTGTGTACTTTGCTGTATTGCTAAGTTTCTGGGCTTAGATCTTAGCCTTGGAAGCACTTCTCAGTTGTCCTTTGTTCATCTTCTATTCAGTGTCCAAGTCTTACCAAACTGCTTGGATGGATTCACTTGTTCCTGCCTTGTTCAGCTCCTTCTCTGGTATGTATCTGTATGTGCACTCTCTGCTCTGCATTTCCTGTGTTCCTGTGTATGAATAAGAGTTGCTGCTTTACTTTGTACTCTTTTCTCACTGACACTATAAAGAGCATGTTGTCCATTTAATCTGGTGATAATATATACAAGAAAATCCCTGTAGCATGACTGCAGGTTCTAGGGCAGCAGGACATGTGAGTACTTCTGCAGTGAAATGCTGATCTAGCTCTTCTGTGTTATTCTGTTCCTACAATGCAGTATTTCATCAGATGCTTTTATTCTCTCCACTGCTGCAAATGCTGAGCAATCTGTTCTGCCTGTCTCCTTGTGAGTATCCTGCTTGATACTGATGCACCTGGTGAGAGTGTTAACCAGTGAATGAGCTGTGCTGATGCTGTTTGTCTTCATGCCTTTCATCTTTTCTCTGACATTTGTCTGAACTGAAAAGAGTAAATTGAATTCTTCCAGAAGACAAAATGAGAAGAATATGCATGTGATCAGTGTAATTTCAAGTTCCTTTGTCCGTGTGATCTCCTCTTTAAGTGGTTCTTCTTTATTTCTTCTGGAGCTTGTACTGGGAAAGCAGGTTCTCAGCATTGCAATAATAAAAATTCCAATAAACTGCTGAGAGCAGAAAATAAACTCTGCATTGTAAAGTAAGCAATTTTGATAACCCTAATCGTTTATATAGAATGCCAGTATGAGTATCAAGTTGCTCACGCATTATATACACCTTTTCTCTGGCAATTATAGGCAATTATATACCTTTTGAGGTGTAAGGTGAGAGGTGAACAAAATATCCTTCAGTGCAGAAGCAAGAACAGTTTGAAATTAGTCCTGCATTTCCCAGATGGAGATTTAAGATGCGTGTGAAAGACCATTAGTTCTTTGGAATGCAGAAAACACTGAATGCGAGTATTGGGGAGTACTGCTTTTCCACCTGAGGGCTCGTCATGGAATTGGCTACAGCCTCTTCTGTATCCCTGGAAGAGAGAAAGTCTTCTTGTTAATCAGTGAGTTGGTGGTAATGCCTGCTCTGGCAAACGGTTGTTTTTTTTTTCCTTTGAGTGACATAGAGTAAAAGATTATTTAGAAATAAGAGTAAAAGCTGGACATCAGGTATTTTAAACAGAATCTGTCATGAATTTAATGAAACCCGAACAGTGGTCTGTGATAGTCTCAAATGCATGTTGTGTGATCATCTCTGTTCTTTCAACAAGGCAGAAGCTCATGACTAGTGGTTCTGATCTAAACAGCGCAGGTACTTCTCACAGTAGAGATGAGTTGAGGAAATTACAGGGATCTCACAGAACATCTGGATGTTGCCAACTGTGTTTAGGGCCTTGAAGTGTTTAATCCACATCTGCAGTGTTGTATATCAGCAACATCTTAATGTTCACTGAAACTATTTAGATATGAATTTCTGTGCATGAGTGGTTAGAATAAAGTCTTATAATACATCCTTGAGTACTGTCACTTATCCAAACATATTTGTATGTAACTGTTGAGTAATCTATTTGCTGGTCCTGCACAGAGAACTTACAGCAAATTTAGTGAATCATAAATATCATAAGTTTTATTTAAATTATTTCCAAAATAAATGTTAGCCATGACAACGTATTAAGGAATTAATCCTGTTAAATGTTACTACATTCTTCACGCTATTACGGAGCTCTAGGTTTAGTATGACTGTTGTCTTGACTGTTTAATGAAGGACTTTATTAATGCAGTTAGTTCCTAGAGGTAGTAAAGGATTCCAAAGTTAAGGGTTCTGAAATAAACTATTTCATATTGTGAAAAGTCATGACGTTTCTTTTAAAACCTTGTGTGTAGACTGAAGTGTCTCTTATTTTTAAGTGTATGAGTATTGGCTCTGTGTAACTGAAGTTAATTTCTGAGTTAAGTGCAGAGCAAAACCTATTTTTTGGCTGAAATACCCCAATAGCTTCCCAAAGATGCTCTGGGAATGTGATGCCCTTTTCCTTGAATCTCCCTGATTCAAGTGTCAGTGCATTGGATGGATGGTTTGTGAGAGTCAAAACTACAGAGTAAAGCTTTGACTTTTATGTTTATCGTATGTTGTAGAAACCCACCTAATTGAAAGGAGAGCACTTTGCACTAAATCCGTATTAACTGTAATTTCAACCCAAATCTTACCTAGATTCTTGTAAACACGTGGTCTCTTGAGAACAGTCACCATTCTTAGCTCGTCTGGAGTTTAATGCATGTGTTTGGTGGGTTTGGTTTGTTTTTCTAGAAAGAGATCACAGGATCACAGGAATTGGAAGGGACCTCAAGAGATCATCGAGTCCAAACATCCGTGCTTATATGAACGTGGCTAGAAATATTATTAATGTCCTTCCAGTTTTACCACCTCTCCTAGTTCTATGCATCTGCCTGATCTGTAGCAGGAAGACAAAACAAAGCCCATTTCAGATTCAACACTGTATCATAGCTTTAGCACAGCCAGCATGTGAGCTGGAGCCCTCACTGCAGTCTGTCTGGTTCTGGCTTGTTCCTATCTTTGCGAAGAATGGGGGGAGGGAAGAGGTATGGAAAAAAAAGAGCAAGGAAAACAGAAGGAAAGTAATTGGCTTCTGTGATTTCACCTCCCACATAAGCTGAGAGCAAGAATCCCTGACAGGTTTTTACACTTCTGACATGCAACACAGACTGCTGCTTCCAGGGCAAGACTGTCGGGCAAGGAAAGTTTTAGGTTTTCAGTTTCTGTTTTAATGTATAACAGCTTAACTTATCTACCCACCATTTTACAGAAAGTTATCTGAATAATGAAACAAACCGCTGTGAGTAATGCGTGACAGCAGTTTGAGTGTGCCAGATGGATAACGGGAGGACAGGGCACAACGTGAACAGAGTAAGTTCCTTTACACTGGTTAAAAACCCAGCGAGTGGGGAATCCAGCTCGTTTTTGAAGAGGAAATTGACCTTTTTGCTGGAATTAATAGTTGTGGATTTTTTGTGTTTATTTTGTTTTGTTCTGTTTTGTTTTTCCTTAAGTATTTCCATTTCACTATTGAAATATTCTGAATAATATTCTTACTCTGAAACATATTCTTAGTTTCAGGATGTGTCAAGTCAAACAAGGCATCTCCATTTTCCCAGGTTATATATTTTTAAAAATGAAAGGAAAGTAATTTCCCAAAGATTCCCAGTATTTGGCTAGACAGGATGTCTGATGATAGTGATACAATTTACTGTAAGTATGCTGGGAAAAGCTGTGAAGTGCTGGATAAACAGTGCACTGATTGAACTGATCATGACTGAGAGTCTGTCAGGCTACAAGTTTCACTTCTTTAGAAGTTTGTTCTTTTGTTTTTTTTTTTTAACATGCTACCAGGTTTATTTGCCCTTTTCTTCTTTGATCTTTTGCTGCTTGCTTCTCATGCAGGTCTGAATCTTTTGTCCATACTGCCTTTTAGCAGTCTCCTATACTTGCTGAGGCAGCTTCCTTTTACTACTGCAGAACTGTGTTTCAGTGATTTTTTTCTTATAAATGATACTGAAACTGCCAAACTTAACTGTCATTTCATAGTAGCCCCATTAGCTGCTGACAGAACAACTTCAGTGCTCTCATTTTTCTGTTTTCTCCTTGTCTTCCAGATTCCTTCTTAATAAACTGTTCTGGGAAGGAGTTTGTAGTGGTTTGCTTATTTTACAGCACTGTCACCTACCTGATATTATTTAAATGTATTATGGCAAGGAATCTTTTTAGATGTAATTGAGCAGACATCAGTGAATCTTTGATTCCCAAAATACTAGGATTTATTGATAGCAGAAATTAGGACTTACCTAGATATTGGGGGTCAGCTGTTGTTCATACTGGTGAAATAGCAGTTGTAAAATAGCTTGGGAGCTAGACAAGTAGAAATGAGAACTGAGTTTGGTTGCAAATTCCAAATGGATCAGCAGATTTCAAAATTAACTTTGGAGTCTTCTACACCTTCCTGAAAAATTCACGGTGATTTCTAAACTGAGCGCTTCCTCCCGGGTTCAGATCTCAGATTTCAGCGAAAGGCACGGCAACATCATTCCTGTGGGGCAAAAGGGGCCAACATGCTGCTTTCTCCTTATCTGTCCACTGATACTAAAGTTGCCCTCGTGATAATCAGGGTTTACTTTCTTCCTCCACAGCCAATCCCCAAAAGTAGAACAAGCAATAAAAACCTAACATGCTCTCTTCTGCTTTCCCATCCCAGCCTTAGGGTTAGGTTGGGGGAGGTCTCAGTGAAGAGCAATGGATCAGCAAAAACTTTTTTCTTAGCCCCTTCCCAAGTGTTCTACTCAGAGGCAAGGATCCCGTAGCTCCTTTTTGCTTTCCAGAGCAGTTGTGTAATTACTGCAGGACATCAAAAACAGGTAATGGAAGCTGTGAAGGATGATTTCCATCTCTGAACTGGAGAAAGTTAAGGTGGTTTGTCAGCCTACCCTGAGGCAAAAAACTTCCCTTTTAAAAAAATAACAATGTTCTGGGATTGCAGGCTTAATTCGCTGTCCGCTTACTCAAGTTTTAAATTCATATTTCTTCTCCTGTTTTACTTTAAGTCTTTTGACTGGGGTAGATCTGCTCTGAGATTGTGTTTGCACTGGTGTTTGTTTAAAAAAAAAAAAAAAAAAAAAGAATAAACTGCAATATGAAGCAATGGCATTTTGTGTGAAGACCTGTACTTAAGATGCAATCTAATTACATATTAAGTCAATGTCAATTGAACTTTTGGGCTAACTGTAACCATAGATACTTCTTTTAATGATTATTCAGTGCAGAGGAAAGTGGAAGAAGTAACGTGTCAGTTCATGAACATTAACTGTGTGGGAATGCTATGTTAAAAATAAATTCTAAGCCTATGTAGAGATTTTTAAAATAAACTTTCCTTTGTGTCTCAAATATTTCCAAAATACATAAGTATATCCAAACAAGAATAGCCTTTTCCCTCCACAAGTGAATGGGGGTTTTTGCCTCTCAAATCCCTTTAATATCCTTGCAGATACTTGTGGCTCTTCTGAGGACCTTCTCAGTAACTAAAAATAGGTCACATAAACCAATGGAGAAATAACCTTACTCTAAGATGAGACTCACCAGTAGAGAGAAGAAGCTGAACAGTTTACTCTAAGCTCAAATTTTCTAACCAATACTCATTCAAAACACCTGTTTGTTGTGGTAATCTGATGATACTTTTTCTGGCTGCTCTATATGTCACATACCTAACGTAAGTTAAGGCTTGCTTGTAGAGTGATGTACTAAAACTTGAGTTTCTTCAAAGTTCTTTCACGGTGATACCACCAGTCAACGCTAATTAAATGTCGTGAAAAAGATAAGGCAATTCCTCATTACTTATGGCACTGATAAATACTGGATATTTGAAAATAGAAATTCTTGTAGTTTATTACTGTGTGCCTCGATTGGTATGGAATAATCTTTCCCTGGGCTCCATGATAAGCAAATGCATGTACGATTTAATATGGGATTGTAACATTCTTCCTGTGCCCATTTCTGTGTGTGTTATCTGCTAGCTGAATCAACAGTGTAAAAAAACTGGATAACTGTGTACTTATTTCAGTGCACATTAACAGTTTCCTTAGAAAGTATTGCTCAAATGCATGAAGTATATGAGGAGTTTTTTTTAATATTATATGACACGAATTAAAACAATTTAAAAACAATTTACAGAGCAAATCAGCAAGGTCTGTACGGACTAAGTATGGTTACAGAGATTCGCATTCTGAGGATGAGGAACAGATAAGAACAGATGGGCTTTTTAATGCTTTAGAAGATCTTTAAAAGCCTGCTTGAATTATCCCCAAAATGCACGCCCCTGCAGAACCATGGCTTAGCCCTCAGTCTCATGGCACTGTTACAAGCATGTGTTGTGCACTTCAAGGTGGGATTCTGTTTCCTGTTGCACACTTGGCAGTGCAACCCTTTCAAGAAGCTTTCCTCTGAAAGTGGTCTTTTTTTGTGTGTGTATTAAATGCATGCTTTTGCTTTGGGGAAAAACAAATTTGCTCCAAAATGTTGTGAATTCAAGGTAGAGACTTCAGGCTGTGTCTTAAAAATTAGATCATGACTCACGTGTAACTTTTTGGACAAAAGCTTATCAGATCTTAACATCTATCATAAGAAGATCAAAGCCAGAAATCCTGCAAATGAATGTAGACTGTATGTCAAAATGTTATGAAATTACCGAGGCAAAATCCATTTATATTTACAGGAGTGTATTTCAGTTCTCTGTTGAGCAGTGTCTGAATGACACTGAAATCAGTCATTTGGAACTCTCTTTACGTATATAATGGCACTGGATTTTCTGAGACTGGCATCAGTGAGCTGGTCTTTCTGTCTGCCCCTCCTAATCTCACTTTCAAGGTGGAAAGCTTCTGCTTTGGCATTGCCTAATCTGAAGTGCACTGCCAGAAGATTTACCTTTGCCTTGCTGATATGCATATTCCACAGCTTGTTTCATCCTCTGAGTGCAGAGATTTTATAGCTTAAAGGATACCAAAGCACCGTATTTGCCTTTCATATTCCTAGAGGGGGTGTTTTCTTTTTCCTCACACACATCTCTTTTTTTTGGCCTGTGACACCAATAAGTCTTAGGATCATTCCTTGTGAGATAAGGATAAGTGTTAACACCAGCTGTTGAAAACTCAGGTGCTATGAAGAATGTTTTTCCTTCCTCCCTCAAAATGAATGACTGTTCCTGAACATTGATGCATTCTGGAGAGCTGTTAATTTAAATGATACTGGTACTCCCACATGATTCTTGTTGCATTTGCTGCTTGATTTGCAGGGGCAGCAGGTGGTCCGTAAGACTGAAGTTGTACTGGCCAGGTGATGTTATATAAGGAGTGTTATTTGTGAGAGAGGAGTATTGTACAGATCTGGTCAGAACTCGTTCTGTGGATATGTTGCGTTGGTAGCTGCTGCAAAGCAAAAACCTTCATCAGCTTGTTTTCAGGACAGAATTGAGTATGCAACATGCATATGTGCTAATGACAGTTTTGTTTTCTACTTTGTCTACTTGTTTCACTAGTTGTTGGACAAGTTGAAATATTCTACCTCAAACCAGATTGTGAAGGTTTCAAAGATAGATCTCGTTACGTGATTTCATTGGTAGGTGATGCACCTCAGAGCTGAACGCTCATATTACATTGAGGTCTGGAGCCATCCCAGGTGCTGACACTGCACAGCTCTGTCTCTGAGTCAGCACAACAGCACAGTACTCAATCTTGGCAGATCTGCTAGTCTGCTAAAATACAGCCTGCAAATCAGTCCTGATCTAGTAGTCCAGTAGCAAAGCTGAAAAGTCAAATGAAGTTTATCATAAATGTAGTTACACATTTATGCCTGATTTACAGAGTACAAAGGAGTCTCTAGGCTGTTTCAGTGAAAATATGCTTGTTCACATTTGTACCTTTTCTACTTAGAAAGGTATTCTATGAATAAAATGATTGGCTCTGATCAAGAAAACACACAGAGGTTTCCAATTCTCTTCACAGTCACTGCTGTACAGTTAATGCAAGCTTGGAGAGAGTATCAGTACTGTGGTGGAACCAGTTATGTTTACACTGTAGTTGTCAGAGCAAATAACTTTTAAGCTAATTTAGTGACAGTACGTTGTCCAAGCTCTTCACAGATGTGGCTACTTGCTGGTACTTGATATAGATGATTTCAGTATAGTTGAATATGTAGCTGAATACAAGAATTAGCAAGCCAGAGCTAAAGCAAGTATTAGCAAGTGGAGGACAGGAGGTAGGAGTTAGCAGGAACCTCAGGCAGAAGTGGCAGGATTTCTGACTGGGCAGAGCCAGGACCAACACGTGTCCAGCACAAGCTGCCTCCTGCCTGGGGACGTGCAAGCCACTGCAGAAGCTCAAGGAACGTGTCTGCACAGACCCCACTTACCTGTTCTTTGCAAACTGAGCTGACTTGAAGAACTGGTCTTGAAAGCTGAAGCCCCTTGGTGAGCATCTCGAGAGCCTTCATGGAGCTTCCCAAAGCTCAGATGATAAAGGCACAAGGCCAACAGTAGAGGTAAGCTTTTCTTGGTTATTGTTCCTCCCTACATACAAAAACATGCTTACAAACTTTCATTGGACATCGGTTATGATTATCTTGGACCTGGGTGTGAATGCAAAGCCTCCTTGCTGTTCCTGAAGAACTCTGCATGTCTGCACTAAATGCAGACTAAGGGTGTTTACTGTAGACAAATCTATATTTAGACAGGCCTGGTGGCAGCTTAACATAAGTTTAAAATAAACCTCTTCCATTGTGGAACCTTCCTTTCCTTTTCATCCTTCCACTGAGTTTGTGTTGGCAATACAAAGTTAAAATACACACGCCTTTGGGGACACTTCACGGGTATTTAGAGATAAATTGTGACTTGCTTTAGAACATGCTATGTAACAAACTGTAAGCATGACTACAAAAATGCAGTGTAATTTGAAATCTCTGCCTCTGTGACAACGCAAGATTAGGCTGAGAACAATATAGGAAATGAGGCTACAACTTAGCTGGCAAGGAAAAAAAAATGACAACATTGAAGTCATGAGATTGCATTGAGATGAATTTAGGTCACTAGCTGTTTCGTACTGCTCCTATTAACCTCTCAATTTTGTTGACAGAATATAAATGCCTTCCTCAGTATTTTAATGTGGTTAACTAAGTGAGGGAAAAGCTACCAACTCTATTAACTTAATACTCTAGCAAGATGAAAAGTGTGTGTGTGTTGTCTGCAGAGAGACAAATACATCATCCTTCTTGCCGTGATCGATGGATGCCATTACATTTCAGCATGTGGTAATGGCAAGTAGATTAATTTTCATTAAGAAATAAGCAAACCCTCTTTCTGAGGGGCTTCCTCCAGTATCCGTGCCATGCCTTATGACTACCTTGACAAAAATACTTCCTTTGTAGTATGCTAAGATGGTCATTATTTCTGCTATGCAGGTGAAGTCATCTCCTTGGACTGTTCTGACAGAGGTTTCATTGAAAGATGGATGGCCAGCAGAGTAAGGGAGGTGATTGTCTCCCTCTACCCTGCCTTTCTGAGACTGCATCTGGAGTACTACATCTAGACCTGGGACCCCCAGCACAAGAAAGGTGTAGAGTTGTTGGAGTGGGTCCAGAGGAGGGCCACAAATGCTCGGGCTGAAGCACCTCTCTTAGGAATAAAGGCTGAGGGAGTTGGGCTTGTTTATCTTGGTGAAGAGGTTCCAGGCGAAACCTCACTGCCAACTTCCACTACCTGAAGGGAGCTTATAAGCAGGAGGGGGCTGTCTTTTTTGTATGGTCTGATAGTGATAGAACAAGGGAGAATGACTTTAAGCTGTAACAGGGAAAATTTGGGTTAGATATTAGGAAGAAACTCTTTACTCGGAGGGTGGTGAGGCACTGGCACAGGCTGCCCAGAGAAGCTGTGGATGCCCCATCCCTGGAGGCATTCAAGGCTGGGTTGGATGGGGCTCTGGGCAGCCTCATTGAGTGGGTGCCAACCCTGCCCATGGCAGGGTGTTTGAAATTGGATGATCTTCAAGATCTCTTCCAAACCAAGCCATTCTGAAATTCTAAATAGTCTTAACAATGACTAACAGCTACCCCCTGGAGAGTACCTGAGCATTTCTAGAGCAATCAATTGACACAGATTGTACACTGAGTCCCACTGGGAAGTCATCAGGCACGTGATGTGGTTGGTAACAGCCCTATCCATGTCATACGCTTGACAAGCAGATGCTGGAGATAGTTCTGTGTAACAAAGGTGTCATTGTTTTCTTAAAGGACCTTCTCTAATGCATTTTTGCCACCTCATCATGTCCTGTGTCATGGCTCTGATTATTGCAGTAGTCAGCCCTGGATTTGTAGCATGGCACCAGAGGGGATGTTCTGGTACTTGCTTTGTAAAGTTAACTCTGCTTTTCAGAAATAATAAAGACCTGGTTCTTTTATTTTCTATATAACAGATTTTTACTTTCAGCAGTGGATGAAAAAAGGTCTGATATTTGTGATGGAAAACAAAAAAGTCAATGTCGTGTAAGCCAGTCCACCTTCCCATAGGTAAGTAAACTATTCAGATGCCGTATTCATATATGTACAACAGTTCAGGAAGAGGTGCAGTGTTCAGAAATGGGAAATAGATTGTATTTCCTTGTGAATGCTATTTTTTATGAAAGCGGATTGATTATTTGTATATTATGATTTTTTTTTTCTTTTTTTAACATAGAGATATTTTCACTGACATCTGGGTCTCTCATGTAACTGTACTTGTATGTATGAGTTCTGTTCCCAAGTGGGGTGGCTGTGATTCTTGCCTCTCTCCCATAAGAGACCCTTTTCCAATTTATAGAGGAAATTGAATCTTTTCCCTAAGACAGATCTGAGTTATCCTGGTCTTACTTAAGTTTTGTTTTGCTGTGGGGGATGGTTCATGAGAGTAGTGCAGTAAGAGAAGACAGTTGAAAATCAGAAAATCTCCATACACCTGTGATGTATGCTGGCATTGATCTCACTGAATTTATGGCTAACACAGAGGTCATGAAAGGCCTATGCCATAATAAATACATCCTTTGTGTTCAGTAAAAGTGAATGCTCTGAGAAAAGGAAGGAATATTTCTTTGCTTGAAGATATAGTACTGTCATTTTATTTCCATTTTACACAGTTAGTAAATGTTCTTCATGCTACCAGCAGTTATTTATCATTTCATGTATACTATTGCATTTTTGTTGAAAGATAATTTTTTTAAAAAATGCCTTAAGTTACTGTGATTTTTTTCTTAATGTTCTAATACATACAATATAATTAATTTGGGAACCCAAATAGTTTGTTTATCAGCATAGAGAATGAATAGACACTGGTCGATTAGTAAAATTACGCTATGGAAAAGTTGTGATAGTTCCCTAGTTTATTACAAAAAACCTATTAAGCACATGTAGTTGTGAAATCTTCAGAAGACAGTCCTTGTGACTACAGTAGTGGAATGCATTGCATAGCAAAAATATTTAAATGAAGAACAAGATAAAATTTTTGTTGTTGTTGTTGTTGTTTCAGGCAACATTTTCCTATAATTTTTCCATGGCCTTATCACTTAAATGATTAGTGTGAGAACCTAAAAAAAATATACAGTAATGCAAAAGCTACAAAGGTGATCATAGATTGCATTTTTCAAATTAAATGTCTACTACTTATTTTTTGTTACAAGTTTTGCATGTTCAAAAATGGCATTTATCTGGTACACGTATTTTTGAAGATTAACTTAGGAGACTTTCTTTATCAGCATTTCGAAGTACACAGTCTGCCAGACAGCAATTAGCCTGGCAATATTCTGAACACCTGCTTCAGGGCTGGTCCATCTTTCAGGACCTTTCAGAAGACCACAGTGTGGGTTCATTGTGCTGCATGTTGGCAAGGCAGATGAAGTGTTTCTGCTGCTGGACCTGGTACTCCTGGGACTCCTGCATGCTGAGTTCCCTGTCAGCGCAGCCCCGATGGCACTAGGGACTATTGCAGTACCCTTTGGGCATCTGGGGGGAAATCAGAGTTCTTTGCAGCTTAAGCAATCTTGCTCCCTTTCACTCAAATCTTAAAGAAGTATAAAGATCCTGTTTAACGTGGTCCAGCAGCTTTGTTTTTTCTGCCTCTCACATGAAAGGTTAAATTATAACATATGACTGTCCTTTAGACTCTGTGACTTTAAACACAGATGTTTAATACATCCACGTAAATTATACTGATTGCTTTCCTCACCTTTTTTCCCTTCAATCATTAATGAACGTTTCCTACAAGTAAGTTAAAACACCCAAGCAGATGACGAACTTCGGACTTACTAGTTTGAATTTGTACTTCTAGAGTTAGTTCACCAACAGAGAGATCTTGTAAAGACTGCAAGTGTACAAAAGGGTGCTTCTCAGTCTGGACCACAGGTTAGAGGACAGTAGTAGGTCTATTATGTGGAACAGTTCTGTGTTTCGAGGTTTTCCTCCATAGCAGATTTTGTACCTTCTGATAATAAAACAACAGCAAAGAAAAACCACCACTTTAAACTGAGGAAGTAATTCCTTTGGGTTATTCAGCACACCAGCTGCATTCAGTGCCTGACAAGTACTCCTTCCAGGGGGCTTTATGGATGCACTCTACACTTCTCTATGCCCTCAGGAGCTGCCACTGCTACACCACCTGCAGAGCAGATCATCTATCTGTACACCCATACAGCTGTGACCTAGAATTGCACACCCCGAGATCATTCTAGACCAAAATAAGGTAATTTTTTAACTAAGTGTTGGTCTCATGTCTGGCCATGTTTCATGAGTATCTTTGCCCTTTGGATTCCTAAGCCCTAAGGCTGGGGAGGGCTGCTATAGGCTTTATTTGTACTTCCCTTTGTTTTCTATTTTGCAGCAGAAGATTGAGAATTCTTCTGGTGATGTATAGGTCAAAAGCGTAACTATTAAAGATGCAGCTGTGGCACTGTTACAATTTGCTTGCCTTTGAAGGCCCTTTAGGAAGGGTTTCTGATGTGAAGAAATGAGATTTATCACTGATTTGAGAACTAAGCCAAGTGGCAGCTGCCAAAGCACTGTAGACGTGAGCAAAAACCTGGAATTGGAGGGAGATGTGTTGCTTGTTGCAAAACCAAGGATGAAGCAGACGTGGAGGAGGGCTTTGGTTTCTATGGCTCATTTTCATAGGACTGTTTTTTACTAGCAAGGCTGCCCTCTCACAATTATGATATGTGCGTGACTGGCTTGTTCATATGAAAGGCAGAGTTAAATTTAAAGCAGAGGACTTCTCAATAGGAGGGCATCCAAAGGAGTTAAGGTAAAGCAACTAGGATCAATATGCACTCACATAAAATGCATTTTATTTCTGAAGTGAGGTTTCTCATTTAGGTCCAAAGCTGCTTGTGATCTGAGGTTGAATTGCATATGCCTTGGACCACTTCCTCTGCAGAAAGAGCCAGGTTATTTTAATGTATGCTGTGACTGATACACAACTCCTTTGAATGTTCCTGTATAGATAAGCCACAACTAACTTTTAGCTTCTTCTGTGCAGATCTACTTGAGAATACACATTCTTCCTCACCCTTTTTTTCTGATGCTTATAACCAATTTTGGTAGACTGAAATGTTTTGTGTTTAATTTTAGCCTGTAGCATTGTTTTCTAAGCTTTTGCAGAATTCAAAAAGCAAAACACTTCTGTCAAGTGCCGTAATGGGAACTGGGGCATCTGTACACTTATGTGGAAAAAAATGAGTTTTATCAAAGTTGTTAGTTTTCTATTACGTATAGGAAACAGCACGACTTGAATGGTCATTTCAGAATTGTTATTTTCCAGCTGCTCCTCGTGTGGCTACAGTAAAATTTCAAGTGGCCTTTCCGTTTCAGCTGTCATGGAGCCCAAGGAATGACTGAAGTAAATGGAGACTGTGCTGGCTGGGCAGCTGTCTTCAGTCACTTCTCACTTAGGCAACCCAGTGCGTGTGTTTGCGAAATGCCACGCTCTCCCAGGGAAATCTCTGCCAATGCCACACTAACCTTACTTTTCCTAATATGTAGCGCAAAATTCTCTGATGGAACTGAAGCTCACTGACCTCTTGGTTATGGCTAGTATAAGTTTGTTCCTTTTTCTTTGCCGTGACTTGTTTTATTTTCTGGAAGAATGTTATGTATCATTCTGCTCTCCTTCTCTTTAGGTTAAACCCCATGTAGTTTTCTCCCATCACCAGTTTTCTAGAGCCCTGATGGTTCTTTTTGTGTTGTGGGCTGCTCTTTCTGCTGTGAAGTTCACAGACAGAGCCTTTTGCACTACAGCACTGTCTCAGAAATGAGGCTGGAGTTCATATCATACATCTGTCACTCCTGGCAGTGTTTCTTTATTTTCTTGAACACTCTGAGGTAGATTTAAGCACCTTAAGAAACCGCTGAAGTTCATAGACCTTTACAAAGTGTGTATGGAGGAGTCAGTCTGGACTGCTGATACCAAAAAGGAGTTCTGCCATGCCTGTCACTGCTGCGGGGGCTGTGCACGTTTTAAATTGCTTCAGAACGTCAGCAGCCACTCGTCTGGGAATATTTCTATTCCCAGCTGCAGCTGATGCGGATGCGGACGCTAGTGCCGGCCTGGCGGGGCAGCGGCACGGCTGTCACACGGGCCGCGGTGTCGGGCGGCTTCTGCGGCGGGTGTCGCAGACCGTGGAGGGAAAGCCGCAGCGCGCCGAACGGGGGGGAGCTCGGGGCCGGCCGTGATGCCGCAAGGAAGCGCCTGCGGTCACCAAGCGGCGCGGCCGCGATCCCCTTCTCCACGGGGAGGCTGCTGCGTGCACCCGGGCGCGTTAAAAGCGAGAGAAGCGGCGGTCGTGCCTGCGAGGCTTCGCCACAGACGCGTCAATAAAAATGGGGGAGGCAGCGATACTTGCCGGCGGGAGGAGGCGGTGGGGCCGGGGACCGCCCAGAACTCGGAGGAGGGCCGGGGCCGCGGCGGAGGCGAGCGGGGCTCTCGCCCGAAGGGGTCGCTCGGGGCCCGTGGGGCCGGGCAATCCCCCCCCACCCGCAGCCTCGAGAGGAGGCGGTGGCGGCGGCCCCCGGCGGCTCCTCCCCCCGCCAAGTTACAACCGGTTCGGGCTGGCACCGGCCGCGGCCGCGCCCCGCCCCGCCGCGCTGGGGATGCGGGGCTGCCCCGGCGCTCCCGGGGGTGGCTCCTGCCCCCGCCGCGCAGGTAACCGAGGACGGCGCCGGGGGCCCGGGCCGGGGGGCCCCGAGCGGAGGCGCCGCCGGTCCGGGGTGAGGCGGGGCCGCGGCGGGGAGCCGGGTGGGGGGCCTCGCGCGGGGTGTCCTGCATCGCGCCCCGCCTGGACGGGGCAACGCGGGGCTCCCCGCGGCGCTCGGCACGAGACGGCTCCGCGCCCGCGCCGTCCCTCGCAGATGCCCGTCGGCGTGCAGACGTCCGCTGGCTTCCGCTGCGCGCACGCGGCGGTGTCCGCGGCAGGTGCCCGTCACTCCGGTGCCCGTCGCGGAGCGCCCTCGGCGTTTCGGGAGAGCGTGCGCCCGTCTCCCTGCTCGCGTGACGTTGGGCTCCGCTGAGAGGAACGCGCCGAGGATGTCCTCTTGCCGTTCCTCGCCCGCTATGTGGGCCCGGGCGGAAGGCACCGCGCGTAACTTGGCCCTTGGCCCGGCGACTGGGCTGGCCCGGGGGCGTGGGAAGGGGCCAGGCGAGCCGGGGCCATAAAAGCGCGTCCGTCCCGCAGAGGCGGCCGAGGGACGCGGGCTGGTGAGGGAGCGCAGCGCGGCAGCCCTCGCAGGTAGCGATGCGTACGGAGAGGCGCGCTCATCTTCCCAGCGTGGCTGGCTGGTGGCTTGCGACTGGCTTTACCTCTGCCTGCTCTCTGACGGCTGGTTGTACTGCAGAGGGGGGGTTTCCACATCCTCTGGGGCGGTGGGGCTGAGAACAGGTAGGACTGGTTGTGCTGAGCTGACGGACCTGTACGAGGGTGGCTGGGCTCTGTGCTGCCCTGACGGACGCTTCTTTGCGTGAACTTAGTGAGCGTAATGGGAAAAATGTTATTACGTTGTCAGGAAGTTTTGTTCCGGTGTTTTGTTTTAAGCCCCGTGGTACTGCTCGGGCAGAAATGGAAGGAAGTGCTTATGTTGAGGAGCCTCCCGTGTGAGCTGCCAAAGGGAAAGTGGAGTGTGATAGATGTGTAAACCTGAATGCTGAGAACTGAGAGGACGCTTTTGTGCTCAGGGTAGAAGTACTTAAAGACTGGTATTGAAGTGTGGGGAGCTACTATAGCTCAAACATCAGTTCAAGCCTGACATTGTCAAAGTACAGACAAGCCTTTTTCAGTGCGTTTAACACAATGCCTGTACTTGCCATAGCATCTGTGACTGGAGAAAAAAAAGCCCCACAAATCTACCTGAAATGGAATCCTCTTTAAAATGAGGGATGCTATCATTCTGCCTGCTTCTGTCTCTGTTCGTACCAGTG
Organism: Lagopus leucura; assembly: GCF_019238085.1. Taxonomy (NCBI): domain Eukaryota; kingdom Metazoa; phylum Chordata; class Aves; order Galliformes; family Phasianidae; genus Lagopus; species Lagopus leucura. Next base: position 7,453,524 of record NW_024962255.1, on the reverse strand, counting down.
CGTTGCCAGACTGGAAGAGCTGTTAATCACACAGATTCTGCTGACTTCAGCCTTCCTTGCAGCCATATGCTGCTCACAGAAAGCGAGGTGCTTAACGAGCTTCCAGTTGCACATATAATAAACTGAAAACAATCCTTTTGCTACTGTTTTTCTCAAGATTCCCTTTGCCACAGATTGATACAAGTTTCTGTGCTGAGGGCTGGAGTTTCAATTGCAATCATGCAGTTCAAGTCAACTTGTGTTTTGGTGTGTTGGTGCTCATCTGTCATCTTTAAGCTGAATTTTAACATTTCTACAATAATGGTTTGGTGTTGTGAGGAAACCAGCTATACAGAGTAAAGTAGTTACAGCATGACACCACTATCCTATGTTTTAACTGTTGTTCAGTTTGTTCTCTAGGGTTTGTTTTTCTTTTCTTGCTATTGTTCAAGGCCTTCATCAAACAGCTCTCTTCCTCCGATTCTTGTTCTTTGTGAGTACAAATCATTGAAAAGCTTTTTCTAAACGCTCTTCCAGTTACTGTTTACTCCTTTTTGCTTTATTTCTCCATTTCTGTCATTTTGAAGTGACCAGGTTTCCTGCAGTCCAAAACAACATCCTCAGTTCTTCTGAACAGTAAGATTTGCAGACTGGTTCCCGCCTAAATTACGGTGTTAACAGGTGTTCATTGTCCATTAACCTCTCTTCTGTATGAGCATCCTTCTTTATTTTTGATGATTTAGTACAGTCTGTGTCTTCCTCTTGCCCAGAGAGAGAAAACAGTGGGAGGCACTTTGCATCCCTCCCAGGCAGATGCACAGAATGGATGCCCATCTAGGCAGCACTGGGAGTAACAACGCTTTAACTCTTACTGTCAGCTCTTGGCCATCCTACTGGATTTTTATCATAGTATCATTTGAGTTGAAAGTGACCTTTAAAGGTCATCTAATCCAACTCCTTTGCAGTGAACAGGGACATCTACAGCTAGATCAGGTTGCTCAGGTTGAATGTCTCCAGGCTTGAGGTATCCACCACCTCTCTGAGCAGCCTCTTCCAGCACCTCACCACCCTTATTGTAAGAAAAAATCTTCTTCCATGTATCCAATCTAAACCTCCACTCAGTTTGAAACCATTTCCCTTGTCCTGTCCTGTCATGACAAACCCTGCTAAGGTGTTGTGTCCCCTTCTTTAATATAGCCTCCCTTTAGATACTGGAAGGTCTCTATCAGGTCTCCCTGGAGCCTTCTCTCTCTAGGCTGCACAGCCCCAGCTCTCTCAGCTCATAGTCGAAGTGTTCCATCCCTTATATCATATTTGTGGCTCCCCTCTGGATGTGCTCCAACAGCTCTGTGTCTCTCCTGTACTGAGGACTCCACATCTGGATGCAGTGCTCTAACTGAGGTCTCACCAACATGGAGTAGAGGGGCAGGATCACCTCACTCACCTTGCTGGCCATGCTGCTTTAGATACAGCTCAAGATGCAGTCGGCTTTCTGGGCTACAAGGGTACCTTGCTGGCTCACAGCCAGCTTGCCATCCTCCAGTACCCCAAGGCCTTTTCAGCAGGGCTCTGCTAAATAATTTTGTACTCCAACTTGCCATTTGCAGGGAAGTATTAAATGACGTACCAATAAAAGGTACCTTGATATCCACACTTGTGATAATAGGTTTGGTTTACTGGAGTACCTTTAACTATGTACTGTAGCAGAAAGCTCCAGGAGACAGGCTCTTGGCTAACACTTTCTCCACAGGAGAACTTCATGCCTTCAGGGAAGTAAGAAAATGTGCCTTGTTGTAAATAAATAGGCACACAGCAGTGTCCCTTAAGGGACCTGCAAGAGAGGGAAAGAAAAGCCAGGGCATGATAGCTGGTAAAAACAATCTGTGGGATTTGGTAAATCCTTTTTTCACTACAAGGATGATTTCTGTGGGGGAAGTGATGGTGATTTTCACTTTGTGCTTGACAGTTGCCTGTAAATGGCCTGAAGTGCTTAGAAAAGAGACATTTTTGCTGTCTTTATAGACATCTCTCATATATATCTGTCATTTTAGCTGAAAGATTCGAAAGAAAACTGCTGTGGAAAATAGGAGTCTTCTGGGAAGTCAAAGGTCAGCTCTTTTGCCGCCCTAACTTGGCAGAACTCCGTTAAAGTTGATAAAGCCATGCGGACTAAAGGCAGACAAGGAGCTGGTCCAAATTTTATTTTAAACTTTCTATTAGAAAAGACTAAGACTGAAGGCTGTGAAAACTTTTCATCACCTGCCCTCCCTTCCTCCCCATCGTATCAAAGAACAGCAGAACTGAGTTAGGTGAGAGCTGTGCCTTTGCAAAGTTTTGCTGTGAGCATAACAGCTAGCATGTATTGTTTTCTAGAGACCTTAAACAAACAAGAGTTGGGATTATTCACTGTATATATCTATATTTTGGTGAGTTTTCAAAATCTACAATGTGATTATTATTATTATTATTATTATTATTATTATTATTATTATTATTACTTTTCCCCCAGTGGAACTGTCTTTTCTAGAAGCTGTAACTAATTTCCACCATTTTTACCCCATTCAGGGACAAAGCAAACACTTCTTTAGTGCAAGAAGAGGTGCATGTGCTCAGTCTTCTTATGACTGTATACATGTAGTGTGCTTTGTTTAGAGATAGTGGAGATCCTCTGTTGTGTAATTGTAAGGGTTATTGTTGGAAGATACCTTTAAGCAGCTTTTTAGTGTGCCTTATGTATCCTGTGATTTCAGACAGCTATCACCCTGGCATCCACTGTGATCAATGGACAGTTGCCAGACATTTGAAGGAGTAAATCAGGATTTAGATTTGTAACTGAAAGAAAACTTCATGATGATTGTAACTGGAAATACTATATCATGAAGGACAGTTATTAGGTTAAAACCATAAATCTTTCCCCAAAGACCTCGAATGTCAAGGCTTATTTTATGTTAGTAGGTCATGTTATTGTTAGTTGGTGCTCAAGGCTGCTGTCAGCTGTTGATTTATTG
>NW_024962255.1:7392566-7450524 GCF_019238085.1 Lagopus leucura | reverse complement strand
GAGGGAATCAGTATTTCTCCACTGAGGTAAGTCCGTAACTTGAATTCTTCTGAACTTCCTCTGTAAAAATACTGTTTCTACTATTGCAGTGATACTTGGGCTGAACAGTTGCTTTGCTGCTCTTTTTCTGCAGGTAGAGCTGCCACATGAAGCTACATTTGTAGGGGGCTGAAGGACTTGCCTGTTGTCATCTGTAAGTATCTACTCCTGAAGTAACATTTAAGCATTGTGTCTATGAACTAGATAGAACCAGCTCTTTTCGTGTCTCACCCTATAGTATTTATTCTTTGCAATTTTATACTGCATTTTTTATTGCTGGTTTTTTTTTTTTTGTTGTTTTTTTTTGTGAGTTTTCCACATGAATCCTTAAAAACTGATCATGAAGAGCAGACTCTTGAATGGGACTTCTGTTACGATCTATTCATTTAGATCATTACTTTCATAAAGCAGTCATTTTTTTTTCCCCTTTTCACTGAAAAATGTTCAAGAACTGGCACCTCTTCACAAACAGACAGTAAGACCTGCTTATTTTGTTGTTTTGCCCCTGGGGTCTCCCAGATCAGAACCATTACTGCAGCACTCTTAATGCTTAAGCTGTGGTGTGAAAATGTCCTGAAAGAAACAGAGTGAGATCTTATCTGTCTCTGTCTTACAGGGTAAAGAAAATAAAACCATTGAAAATCACACATCTGGTTAGTGAGAGAGCCAGGAACAGAACATGGGTTTTGTGATCATCAGTTCAGCAGATTGCTCCCTAAAGAGAGGGAGGGCAGGTTAGTTGCATGCATGGGAACTCACGTATCAATGGAGTCATCCAAACTCCAAAGCAATTTAGTCTGGAAACTAATAAATTCTTTGCTACAAGTTAGAGGCACCTCTCCCTACATTCAGAAACTAGCCCTAAGAAGGTGAGGACAGTTAGTTACTTAAAGCTGAGATGCACAGATGGTGGATCTTGCCATGCCTTGGACTAATACTTTTATGCTTCTGAATTTTTTTCATGCCTAAATTATTTATTAGAGTTATTTTATACTTGTAGTCTTCCTTTGCCTTTGGGCCTGTGTGCTTGCTTAGGATAACCAAGGGCATAACTGCTAGTGACCAAGTGTTTCTCTTGCTGTACTGCACCATGTATTGGTGCCTGGGGCCTTCACAAAGCTTCCGTAGCATTCAGAAAACGAAATGTGATCCATTTCTGCAGTGCTGATGGATGTGTGACATACTAATATATGACTCGCACTGTACAACGGGAGCCATATATGACTATGAAGGATCAGAAATACCATATGGCAACTCATCTTCATTGCCTGTATGCTGCTTTTTATTATATTTCTTGAAGTTTGCTTGGCATTATCTTACTTCTACAGCTCAGTTATATTAACAAGCCCAGATTTTAATGCTCTGTTCTGACTCTCTCTTTTTTCTTGTTTGTTTGCACAGGGTCTACGTGTCCATCTATGCTCATCTGACAAGATGGTGTTTCAGAAACCACCCGATGGTGGCTGGGGCTGGGTGATTGTTATCGTTTCCTTCTTTACTCAGTTCTTGTGTTACGGATCACCGCTGGCGGTGGGAGTCTTGTATTTGGAATGGTTGGATGCTTTTGGAGAAGGCAAAGGCAAGACTGCTTGGGTTGGATCACTGGCAAATGGAATCGGATTGCTTGCCAGTAAGTGTAGATACAGTATCTATCTTAAATGGAAACATTTCCTTTCTAACAGATGCCTTCATCTGTGTGTGCTTTTGGAACTGTATTTAACACAACTGTCAATGATGAAAGAGCATGAGGAATATTGCATTTTTGTTTCAGGTCAAGATAGGTAAGAATACTGCATTTGTAGTTACCCTTTCAATAAACCAAAACAATGGTAAAATAGCAAAAGAAGTATTAACCTTATAAAATTCAAAATGGCTGTATCTGAAGAATCTACAAATACCAAACTATACTTGAGAAACTGAATGGTAATTTTGTTGTTAGGACTTTTTTTTTATTAACTTTTTTTTTTTTTTTTTTTTTATGTGGTGTTGGCTAACATTTGCATTAGTGTCTTTAAAATCAGAGCAAACTGCTAGTCTGAAATGTCTCAAGTGCTTCAGGAAAAAAAAATGTCAGTTAATAAACTAGTTACTTGTTTTTTATCTCTAGAAATAAATTCACCAAGTGAAGTAGATTTGGGCTCTCTTGCTTTTTGTTTGAGGTGAAAAAAGCTGTTCTTGAAGGTTTTTGAGCCATGGATAAAAGTGGCATTAAATAAAATAATTTCACTGGAAGCTTTTTATTTATTTATTTATTATAGTAAGACATTGTCCTGAAGAGGAACAGCAGGGTTTTGTGAAAATTAAGTACCGTTGCGAAAGTCCATAGGTCCGTTTTGCTGTTGTTGTTTTACTACTGAGCCATGGGTAATCTACTGGTAACGTGACTAACTTCTGCTTCTCAAAGATTTGTCAAGGGAGCTATTACCTTTTTGCTGAATCTGGCGAAAAATGGCCCATCAGCAGAAATATTGCTATGGGCAAAAGCATTCAAGTAACTTAATGGCTGAAATCTAGTTCAGGATTCTGAGGAAATCTCTCCTGAAAAGAGAACTGACATTCAAATCATGATACAGAACTGAACAAAAGCCTCTGCTTTATGCAACTCTAAATGGCCAAATACTGTTCTTGCATTTGTGTTAGGGATTTATATCACTAGGCAGAACAGGAAGAGGCAAAGGCAGATGGTTCACCACACAACTATATTCAGTCTGAGGATGTATGAGTCTATTCTTCTCTTATAGAATTTTACTTTTCTGTTTTGAGGGCGTTTACTCTTATTATGAAAGGATTAAAGCCTAAATAAACTTGTGGGAGAAATAAGGCCAAACAAGATAGTTACTGAAGGAAAACTAAGCAGAAGGGGATTGCAAGAGAAGGAGCGAGGAAAAACCTCTCTGCAGACTGGAAGTCTTTGGCTCACTCCTCTAATGAGAGCTTCAGACCCTTTCTTCATATGGCAACACTGTGCTAATTTCCAGCTTTCTTAGTTCCCTCTGCCTTGCCTCTGTGATCAGTTGTCAGTAATGTGCTTTTAGGCAAATAGAAACTTCTGTGACTGAATGGTGCAGGAAAAAGGTGCTGTTATAAATTGCTTTGGTGTGGAATGATTAAATTGCTTGACGTTTTGACAGTCTGTCAGTATGATTTTATTATTTCAGTTTGGGATTTGAAAGCTGAGCAGTAATTTGTAGTTTTAGCTCAGAGAAAAGTACAGAGAAATATTTTAATTGCATTGAAGTTATCAGAGTTGACTGAAAACAAAAGCTGTGTCCCCTGTTCTATGTTAAATGGAAGATCCTGCTGTCTTGTCAAGCTGGGATCTGACCTTAGTAGTAACTCTACTTGATTTAAACTTATTGAAGGGCACTGTGATTATCCTAACCTCTACTGAAAACTAGAATGCTTTTGAGGGTTTACAATTCTGTGATGTGCTGGTATCCTACTGGAAAATTCCCCCAGTACCCCTTAAATTGAAGTATGTAAAAGTTTCTCTGTGGGACTAACATAAACACAGTAATGATGATGTTGTCCAGTTGGTTCGGTGTTCACAGCAGGAAATAAGGGAAAAATCCCGTTGTTCTTTTATATGAAATCTTATGTCTTGAGGGAGTAATTTCTGGCTCTGACGATAAAAGCTCTTTATTGCAAATAAGGGACTTATGAAGGAGGTTTAGCAAAGACTAAAATAATGAAATTGATGATGCTCATGAATCTGTGCACCCATCATATCTTCTGTTGCTCTCTGTGGGAGATTTGTTCCTCTTTCCTTGCTGTGTAAGAAGGATGCATTAGTGTCAGTGACTGTAAAGCTCATCAGAATTCTTTCATGTTGCGTAAAAAGTGACCTTAAAAACTGTAATTCTCTAAAAGTGTTTTTATTAAAGATCAGCTCATTGAAGAGCAGGAATGGCTACAAAAAGCCTGTAAAAAGATACGGTTAATTAATCCTTTTTTTTTATTTGTAGAAATGTCTCAATCTCTTATCATGTTAAAATTCCAAGGGCTTCAGTAGATTAGCCTTCTAGATTGGTACAAGGAGTATTTTCATTCTTGTTTGTGGAACATGCAGTCTCTTACAGAAACTGTTTTTCCTGCAGAATTCATAGCAGGAAAGACCCAGTCACTAGTGCAAAAAGCATGTGTTTTTAGTGCAAAACCAATGGTATAACACACTGCAGTGTTAGAACCTTTTCATGATCATAGAACAAGTGAACTTGTTTTTGTTATCAATTCTGGTTCTATCAATTGCAGGTTCTAGTATTACAGGCCAGATGCACAGGACCATTGTGTGTTGTAGCCTATGTTAAATAGATGATCAGGCTAATAGATATTTTTCTAAATTATCAGAAAGTGTTTGTTTAGCGCATTCTCCATCTCTTGTAACTTTTCTCAGTAGTTAATTGCTTCCTTGAGAGTATGTAATCTTATCATAGAGGTTGTTTAGTTTTAACTTTCAGCTGATTAACAAGTTTATCTTTAAAAATGATATATTTGAAGTGTCCAGGATAAGTGTTGTTTGTGTTTGGAGACTGCAATGTAATTATTTTTTTCTTTTAAGCCTGTATACTTTGATTCAGTCTCTTTTCGTCATTGATACCAGTTTTCTGGGTTTTTTTTGTTTTGTTTTGTTTTCTCATTATCAGCATTGAAAAATACATCAGATAACTTCTGTGACAGTGAGAGGTATGTCTAGTGAGTTTGCTAGATAGATACTGTAATTTAACTGAAAGCAGGACTATGTCCTTATGTGAAAGACAGTTGGCAGTGAGAAAAGTTTCTGTCCTGTCTGTAAATGTAGTTTTAAACATTTTTTAAAGTAGTAGATGCTGGTGAGTGCTGATACATTTGTTTTGCTGATATCCTTTCTACAGTGTTTACTCTGCTTGCGTGAGAGCTAAACTTAGGCCAAGACATAGAAACCTAGTACAGCACCTTGTTTATTGAGACGAATTCCCTGGTACTCTGGTGTTCAGTTACTGTCCCGTTGGAGTACAGGCTGTGTGGCTAAGGACAATCCAGCTCTGAGTTGAAAAAAGTTCATCAGCTAGAAACGGAAGTGGGACAGGGGCCTGACCGATTGCTTCCTTGTGGGATGACTCAAGTTGGAACTTTCTATGACCGTGTGTTGAAAGAAGAGCAAGTTAAAAAAAAAAAAAGGAGAATGCATCAGTGTCATTGTACAGGGCAGTGGTGAGACAATGTCTACTACATGAGATATCATAACACTGATTGGTTATCATAGATGTGGGAGATGGCTCCAGAGATGATGTAGGACTTGTTGTGTAGGAAGAAATTAAAAGCGCTTATGTTTTGCTTGGTAAAGCAGGCCAGAGGAAAATATGTATTATGTTCTTGAAGATTGTTTCTCCTGCACCAAGTGTTCTTAATTTGACATCCATTTGGAGCCTGAAATTAAATTAGATCCATGTTATACTTGTTAAAAGCAAAACAGACAAAGACCTTGGCACCCGTAGTTGGCACCACAGCTGTTTACTGTAAGCCAGCAGTATGTCTCTCATTCCCACTTCCCTTTATTGATGGATTAAGAACAAAGGGAAGATTTTCTTGAAAAGCAGGTCTTGATAAATTAATGGACTGTTTCTGCTGGCCTGAGGTTCTTTGTATTAAATGTCTGAAAAAATGGTGAACTTTTGTATTGTCAAGCAATATTTGTACAACTCTGCAAAAGACCATCTACAGAGTTTTAGACAAAAAACCTTGCACATGGGTAGCTCCCACCCATGGCTGTGGAAACTGTACAGAACATGGAAGGAGTGGAGAGGGTCCCCAGATTCCTCCAAAGAGAAGCCCAGACCATCTAAAAATTTTATCAAAAGGGAGTGATCTTCTTTAATGAGTTGGAGAGGGATTTCTTTTTCTTATCTGTGTTCTTATAGAAACCTCTTAGAGGATGCTGTGTTTTTTTTCAGCAGGTTTTAGCAATGCTTGTAGTATGCAAAAAATGTTCTTGTGTTATGTCCAGTTTATTTTACTTACAGTTTATGAGCATTGCTCTTACTCTTCTGTTTCAAGGAGCTAGTAGAGATACCAACAGGTAAGGTGGGTCAGATTAATGTGGGTGATAAGAAAAAGAACTGTTGCCCAGCATTGTTTGTTTAGTAGCTGTGAAGTGAGGAAGGAGGACTGTAGATATGAGGGTGAAGGAAGAGCGTATTTGTTTGCAGTATTTTTTTATTTTTTTTTTGCTTTGTGTGGGAACACTGAGGAAGAGAGTGTTAGCTCTTGATGTCATAAAAGAAAACAGCTCTGTAGTGAAATTGCAGACGGAAGCATCTGTTTGGAAGGAGTGTGTCTACAGAGGTCGGAAGATCAGAGCAGTTGTGAAGATCTTGCATTAGCAGCATATGGCTTGTTTTCACATTTCATGAAGGAATCACTGTCACATCCAGATCTCACTGAGTGTAAAATCTTTTATTTATTTAGAAAATCCTAATGAAAATATCAGTGTAAACTTGATTCTTTTCTGGAGTTCTTTCCCTTTGATCATTTTCCATCAAGAGAAAGCATGTCTTTTCTGCCGCCTCTTCCAGTTTTTTTTTTTTTCTAGGGAGCATCTGGACCACTCTTCTGCATATAGAACAATTACCAGGCAGCCGATCATTGATAGGTTGTATGCAGAACACCACTGGCAGTTCCAGTGCTGCCTTTGAAGTCTTTCAGAGAACTCAGTTTTCTTCCTAGAGTTAGCTGCCCTTCTGGTAAAGTGGGCTGGTTTCTTCCTGATAGACTTTACTTGGAAGAAAAAAAAAGAAAAAAACCCTCTGAGATTTAATTTGTAAGAGAGGTATATTGTGAGCCATGTCTTCAAATATTCCAATTCTAGTTCTAACCTCTGGAGTTGCTTAGGAAACTGAAGAAAATCCTGGCCTACAAAATGTTATCTGTGCTTCCTGTTGAGGATTGCCACTGGGATTCTATTTTCTGTTCATGTTATGATGGGAAATGTATTATCAGTAGAAGGATCCTTCTGAAACATTTGACTAAATAAAAACCTTTACACTGCCTGTAAATCTTTTTGCTGTGTGATTGTGCGTTGACTCTTACATTCTTGAGAATACAAGCGTCCACTTTGAACAAAATCCACAGGGCAGGAGTTCACAGAGCAAGTCTCAGTCCCATTCTGGGAAAGCTGAATGTTCGACCAGATTTAACTGCTTTGAACCCATTGTGCTTGAATTACTTGTAGAGAATGACATGTTTGTGTACAGTAAACTCCTGTGCAAATACCATGGTAATAACCAAACATACTTTGCCTATTGAAAAAAGTGTTCTTTGGGAAACAGAGTTAAGAACTGTGGAGAGGCAGGAAAATGAAACAAAGATGCTTGCTCTTGTGGGGATTTTCTTTTGTGACTTATTTTCTAGCAGTATAATAATGGGAGTGAGAAAGTAAGGCCTGTTGTGGAAGGGAAGATGGATCTGTTTTTCTTCTCATCCTGGAGATCTATAACTGCTTTAGTGGTGCTCCTTCTTATAAACAGAGCCATTGCTGAGATGCCAAATCTCTTGCTGTGTGAGACGACATATTAATTCTGAACTTACTGGAATGAGTTATTTAGTTATGTGCAGGTTATTTTCCATGTCAGAGCAGAAAGATCTCTTTGTACATTCTATTCTCTTTTGGGATTATTTTTTGTAATGGGAAGAAGATGGAAGAACATCTCCTTGGACCCTGTCAGAGCTGCTTCTGATGATGTTCCAGAGAAGAGTGCCCTTGTCACAGTATGCAGATGTGTTCCTCAGTTCTTTCTCCCCTTGCCTTCCTTGGCTGGGTTCCAGGAGATCCCATTTTACTTTGAATCCTTTGCTAGCAACCAGTGCAATCCATATCAGCACTGCAGGCTGGGCAGAGAGCTTCTGAAAGAAGAATATGTCACAACGTAGAGAGAACGTGTAAGGGAAATAGTTTGTTTCAGCAGGGCAGTGGGTAAGAAATAATGGGTAGAAAGCATGCAAATTCCTCTGCTTAACTGAATTATGTTATCACTGCCTAACGTTCTTTCAGTGTAGAAGTTTGTTTTTTTTTTTTTTTTAATATGATGCAGATTAAATCCTTTATTTATTATAAACCCTGCAATTTTAAGAAACATGCCAATCTTAATTTGCCAGTTCTTGTAAGTAATTCTAGGAATCAGCATCAATCTAACACTCTCAGCTTTTGTTCTTGGCAAGTTGCTCTGCCCAAGTTATTCTGGCTGGCTTTCATTCCCACAGCGTGCTGGTTCTTGAGAAGCAGCAAGTGCTTATATCTTCCTTTCTCATTGTTTCCAGAATGCATGTAAACCCAACTTCCCCAGAAGATTTTCTCCTTTCTTCTTGAACTTTGACTTTTTGCCTAGTTAAATCTCAGTTCAAACTCTGTTCTCTTTAAGTTTCCTAAGCAAACAGCTCTCACATAAGGCAGAAGTTCTGACCTGCTTTCCATCTGAGGGCTGTTTCACCTGCTAACGAATCAGTGCTCCTGCCTGCCAGGACTCCTTGTCCCATGGCTGGTAACCACACAAACACCTTATCTGCATTCCCAGCTGCTAGCTCCTGTCTGTAAACCTAGGCAAGCACCGTCATCAGCTCCAAGTGTTGTTGTTCACCTTATATCATGTCTGGGCTCAGCTCCCATCTGCCAGGAATCGTAGTTCTGTGTGAGTCGGAGAACCGACCTGAAAAAGAGCAGACTCTGAAATTACTGCTTTCACAGACTCTATTGACTGTGAGGTGCCTTTTTATCAATGTGAACATGATGCAAAGATGGTGAGGGGTTTTTGTTTTGTTTTGTTCTTTAAAAAATGTCACTTGAATGTATATCAAACTTCTAATTTCATGGCTGACAAATTTAGGATTGTGGGTCTGAGATACGTCTATGAATGTTTGGAACTGGGGGGTTTCAGAAGAGAATTTGTTTTTTGTGAGCCGAGTCCCATGCTGGTTACTTATTTATGCAGGATGCGGAGCTTGCATGCTAAAAGGCCACACAACAGAAAATTAAGTGCTTGTTCTACAACTTCTGTGAGGGAAGAACTGATTCAGTAGAGGCAGAGTATGGCTGTTGCCTGTATTTTCTTCTTGTTTTGAAAAACCAACCAACCAGGAAATGTTGGGGGACAAAGAGAAGGAGAAACTTCTTGCAAGTTTTGTAAACATTGCTCTGGACGTTCTCAATAAATGACTTCTATTTTCCATAATTTTACAATAATAGTCAAGGCAGGTAATGAACAGTTATTTAATAAAATACTGACGGGCAGATGTTCCCTCAAAAATCAGGGAAGAGTACCATTGGACTTTATGTACTACATCAGCAGATGTTTCCTCTCTCTAAGCACCAGGTGGCATTGTTACTGTGATTATGATCAGATTTTTCCATTTCGCTTTTCTACCTTTCATCTCATATCAAGATGCCTACTGATACTCCTTTCTGAAACACCGTTTTTTGTTTCTATTAAAAAAAGTCTACTTGGCTAAAGCCTGGCTGAGGGTCTAAATTTTTTGGTACGTACAGATGAAGGCTCTTTTTCAGAACCTTCGTACAAGTTCTCAGGTTTGTAGTCACAGTGTTATAGTATAGAATGTATGTATCACCCTATTTTTATATTATATTTTGCTCTCTCCCTTCCTCCCTGCTCTTATAATTTTGTATTCCTTGAGCAGAATTCTTGCAAGCTTGATCTTTCATGTTTTTATAACCTACTCTTAAAGAATCCCGTGTGTACTCAATTGTTTTTTAGTGTAATTATATATTTATTATCACAAGGAACATTGACCAAGGTTTTTGTATTTCTTCCTGTTACTGCTATTTACAGAACTGTTTTTCCTGCTTTTTACCTAGGTCCTGTGTGCAGCATATGTGTATCATCCTTTGGAGCAAGACCAGTAGCAATCTTCAGTGGCTTTATGGTGGCTGGTGGCCTCATGATGAGCAGTTTTGCACCAAACATATACTTTCTCTATCTTTCATATGGGATTGTTGTTGGTAAGAAACATCTCCCTTTCATATAGAGACTTAGAGCTTTTTAAGTCTTGGTTTAGTAATCTGAAAGAAGCTGATTCACAGAGGCAGCTATAGTCTGGGACTTGAGTTACCACGGAGTAACTTACTTCAGGGTGGGTCGCACAGCCTGTTACCTCGTGAAAGACAAAGGCAATGCATATGTTCTTTGGGATTTAAAAGCAGTTTGTTCTCTGTTAATATGATTACTAGAGATGGAAATACTCATTTACCCTGAGGGAGGGGTAGATTCAAGCAGGTCTTCTGTGGGTTGGAAGCACTAATCTTGAAAGAATAAAATCCCTTCAGGAATTTTGTACTCATGTACTCATTCTAACTTAGTAAATTAGAGATCGTTAAGGAGCAGTGTTGTTCTCCACATAACTGGTTTGAACCTAAGGTATTCTGCTAAGGGCATGAAAGTGCTGTTCTCCTGGTGGGAGGGGGGCTGTTTCTTTGCTGCAGAGGGCTGCTGTGGGTGGTTATCAAATTTCCAATTAACTGTGTCAAGAATCTAGACGCCTTACTGGCCATCAGGACCCAGCAGGGTGTCCTAGCTATGGTACAGTGCCATGCAGACAAAGCTGTATTTTGGCCCAGGCCAGCCATTTAACTGCTTCCACATAGCATAAAATGTGAGCTGGTGAACTGCTCAAACTGAGCCAGCTTCATGCAGATTTGGCAACTGGGATTAGCTGTAGGGAGAGAAGGTTTGGACAGTGCTGGCAGCCAAATGCCACTGTCAGTGTGATGGGTGCTGAGCCAGGTTTAAAAGCATCTCTGTGTCTGGGGTACACCACATCTAGGGACTAAGCGGATGTTCATTTCCCTGAATACAGTTTATGCCTTATTTTTCTTTCTTTGCAGGACTCGGATGTGGCCTTCTGTATACTGCAACAGTTACCATCACTTGCCAGTATTTTGACAAACGCAGAGGCCTTGCACTTGGTCTGATTTCAACAGGTATGATTTTTAATTGCCGTTCTCTCTAATTTTTCAGTGCTAACACAGCTAATATTATTCTGGCAGTAGAAAAATGGAGCATTATGTTTTTCTTAGTTACTTCCTGAAGTGAAAGCCTCAGTAGCAATGAGCATGTAATGGTCGGCTTCAGATAAATTAGTAACTACATCTGCAGTTATATGGTCATGTGGATTATCCATAGAGATGAGAAATGGCAATTCACCAAAATGAAAATAGATTATGAGTAGCTTGGGCTGTGTTCCATGGGAGTAATACCAGAGGAAACTTTCTACACAGTTCTCTTCTTTCTCTTTGTACTTACACAAGATTACAGATAAAAGAGACTTGAGATATAAATATAAATGCTGGATTAACATAATCTCTCATCAACTATTTCCTAAAAACTAGAGTTAAAGTTTGGGCTTAGTCTTGTTTTTGTTTTCCTTTTCAGTATAAAAGGAAGATGAATGTCTGAAAGCTCAAAGAATGTTCCAAAAGCTCATCCCAATTTTTATCCATGCATGTGAAAGGGATCTTAGAAGAATGAACCTCTGATAATAGAAGGGAAATTCTTTGAAGGCTGCTGAGCAGCCTTTCTCAGTCTTTAGGTTGTGTGGTGTTGCACTTTTTACCAGGAGAAATTAACTTAATGAACCAAGTAGAAATAGTTAAAGAAGTGTACTGTTCCACACCTGTCTTTCTGTGTTGTATTGTGTCTTTGATCCTTTTTCTCAAGCAGTGGTTAGTTAAGAGGGGCCTGGTCAGTACCGTTAGTACTCCAAGTTATGTACAGATGACCTGCACTGGTGTAATAAAGGGGAACCACTACTGCATTGTGCCCTAGAAATACTTTTAGTGGCTTTTATTGGGTTTGCAGGCAGTTGGCTGTGGGACTTGATCTTATTTGAGTGTTAGTTCATACATTCAAGTGTATGGATTACTTTTATAAAACCTAGGTTTCTTCAGAAAATAATTAAAAATTTGTCTTTAAATTGACTTGAAAAATCAGTGCTTTGTATTTGTGAGTGGATATCCATTGATTATACAATGAATCTATGCTCACTTTAGCCAAGAGTGCATACTTTACGTTGGTAGGATTGCATAAAATGCTTGTGCTCCTTGTAGTTGCTTACCCTTCAATATTTTCTTCTGAGTAGTCAGATTTCTCAAATGCATGTTTGGACCTGTAGGGCTTCAGAAGTGCCTCTGGAGTAAATTTACCTGTAGGCTCTGAGCTACTCTCTTTAAACACTGGATGGTCACCTGCTGTTTGTAGAAAGGCTCTTGGTGAACCAGTGGTCTCCTTCTTCCTTAGAGGAGGCAGGTGGCAGCAGTGAGGAGAAAGGAGAAAACGGTCTTATGTGAAATTCTAACAGAACTGATTCAGAGTGTTACTGAACATGGTTCCTAAAGGGATATGTGTATAATTTTCATAAGATACTGTCTGGATTCTACTTGCTTCTAAAAGTGTCTGCTGGTGTTAATCATCATAAATTCTCCAATGTTTTGAAAAATATTGTGTGCATAATCAATCAAGAAACTGACTTAAACAGGGAAGGTAATTAGTTTATTAGATTGAGAACAGAGGAACACAAATGACTTCTGCATTTCAACAACTACAAAATATGCTGTCACAGGAATGTTAATTTTTTATTGGTGAACAAAGTTCTCAGTTATGTTATTCTTGTTTTATAGGCTCAAGTGTTGGACTCTTTATATATGCAGCATTACAAAGAGAGCTTATTGAGCTGTACGGACTGGATGGTTGCCTGCTAATAGTTGGTGCACTCTCTCTAAATATATTAGCATGTGGCAGCTTAATGAGACCATTGGAGTCATCTGATTCCCCTTCAACAGAAAAAGCACATATAGACAAAGTCCCAGATCAATACTTTGTTTACCATGAAAAAGAAAAAACTGTAGAAGAAAATATAAGCATCCTTGAAAAGGGCTACACTGATGAGAAATGCACAAACAATGTGCCTGACTACAAACAAGATAATATTTTAAATAAGAATGTATTAAGCTCAATAAATGTAAATGAGAAAGACACTTATAAAAAGAAAGTTGTGGAACAGACAAACTTCTGCAAGCAACTAGCTAAAAGAAAATGGCAGCTCTATTTGAACTACTGGGAGGAAACTGTGGTTCTTTTTAAGAACAGAGTATTTTCAGCTCTCTTTTTTGCCATTTTGCTCTTTGATATTGGTGGATTTCCTCCTTCTCTGCTCATGGAAGATATAGCAAGAAGTGCAAACATCAATGAAGAAGACTATCATATGCCCCTTGTTTCCATTATAGGCATTATGACTGCTATTGGCAAACTTATTTTAGGAATACTGGCAGATTTTAAGTGGGTTAACACATTGTATCTATATGTACTTACATTACTAATGATGGGAGCAGCCTTGCTTGCAATTCCATTTGCCAGAAGTTACTTCACATTAGCAGTGCTTTCTGGGATTCTGGGTTTTCTGACTGGGAATTGGTCAATTTTTCCATATGTAACAACAAAGACTGTGGGAATTGAGAAACTGACTCATGCTTATGGGATACTGATGTTCTTTGCTGGACTTGGAAACAGCCTCGGACCACCAATTGTAGGTAAGGTCAAGTTAAAATTAACACGAGATTATCAGAACCCCATTTGTATGTGGGTAGTCCTACTTTGTTCTAATAACAATAGAAAGATGATATAAAAATCTTAAAAACTAAACCCTGTTTCTCCAGATTTTGTTCTGTTTTTGGCTTTGCTTAAAAGCACATTTCATGTGTAAGTGGTCATAGTGTGAATTACATTTAACCTTTTGTTTTATCCCCATGATTTTCCTTTGATTTACAGTGCTGTGTTCTGTTTAACTCTTCACTGATGCTCTTCTCTTTTATTTTCACCCTCAGGTTGGTTTTATGACTGGACGCAGGAGTATGACTCTGCATTCTATTTCAGTGGCTTTTGTGTTTTACTGGGAGGATTTCTTCTGCTGTTGGCAGCGTTACCCTGCTGGAATGCCTGTACCAGTCAGAGCTCAAAGCTGCCTCCAAATACTTACTCCTACAAAGTTGCATCTAGTGCTTAGGTGACAACTGGAAAACACTACTTTATGCCTTTTTTATATATTATATAGCAAAGGATTTTAGTAATTTTTCACTTATTTATGAAGTCCAAAAATCCTTATCCACTAGAAAAATTATATTGCTGTTTATATTCAGCTTTTTTTTCCTTTTTTTTATCCTTTTCCCATCCCCTTTTTTTAAGAACAATATTATCTTATAAAATCTTATTTTGTCTACTGTGCACTGTGTTTTCTGCCTTTGTCTACTGCAATTTCCTCTCAGCCTGTAATGGATATATTGTGCTGTATTATTGGCTGTACTGTTTTTGTTGTTGTTGTTTTTTAAGGGATAGGGAGTGTGGAGGGTTGAAGACATTGAAGCAAAAATGAAGGCCTATTTCTTATTGGAGAAGACTGGCATTTCTGTCACCATTTATAGGTCTCCAAGATGCACAATCAGACTTTATGAAACAAACATTTGCCTTATGAGAATATAATGCTATGGCAAGGTGCTTGTAACATAATGTTTAGATTAACCTTCTGACTTCTCAAAGTTTCTCCAATTTACAATTAAGTGCCAATGAGGGAGGAAGAACAAAACCATCCTTCTGTTGCATTAATGAACTTTATGATGAAAGTAAAGATTCTTACTAACACTGCGACTGAGGACTATGTTTAAAATTATTGCACTTTTGGTGAAGTTTGTTTATGATACTGTTGAACCAAAATCTTTCAAACCAAGGAATAAACATGATTTTTGAAACCATGTAAAGAAATGCTGACTTTGTTATACAAGTTGAAAGTGTTCAGATTGAAGTTGGAGATGTGTTCACAGAAGCCCTCAGGTGAGTGTTTCTAAGCAAGTTGCTGCAGTCTAGCAGTACCAGGGGCATCTCTTGTTGCACAACTGCAGTTAGTTGGCTGGGCCTGCTGAATTGAGCTTGTGATGAGTCAGAGAGCTTTCAACAAAGAAGATTTGACTGAAAAAGGAAAAAATGTGATACTAATCTTATTTTTGCTGCAATTTTCTGAATGGATATAGCAAGAAGAGAAGCAAATAAAAGGGATCAATACAATATGTGTGGGAGGGATAATAGAAGAGACACGGTGAGAATTGCAACACTGGAATGCCAAGCAGGCCCTGAATGAGCTACTGGAACTGCTGCCCTTAAACTCTCTCACTGCAGTCCAGCTCCATACGCCTGTGTTGCTTTTTGCTTAACTGAAGGTTGGTGTGACTTAAGGGATGCTGTGTGAGGAGGAGGCTTTTCCTGAGCAAGGCAGGAAGGCTCAGCTGGGCCTGCTCTGCTTTCAGTGCCCTGTGCAGTAGCTTCTGTTGCTTCTCCCACGCCATTGTTCTTACATCATAGTCACAGCAATCTCCTGTCCACCAGTGGCACATCCTGTGTGCTTTGGCTTCTTGTAGGCTTGAAGTTTACTGGAACATATTGGGAAGCCTTGTACGAATTGGATGTTTTTAGTTTTTCCTGATTTACATACTGCTCTCTGCAGATGCATGTGTACTTCTCTGCCATTGTATGTTCTTCAAATGTGTGCTGTGATTCTGGCTCACAAATAATTCTTAAGATGAAAAGAAATGCATGTAATGAGCAGCCTTTGTTGTCAAAGTACTATGAAGAGAGTCACTATTTTTTCAGAGCTAGTTATGCAAGAGTCAGATATCCATTAAGTGGGGCAGATATAAGAGCCAGTGAAGTTCCCTTTTCTCGCCCAAGGTGGAAAAAAGCAGGTTGCCTTCAGACATTTTCTGCTAGCTTTCCAAGACACTTATTTCTGTTTGTATTAAAGTCTGACAAAAATAACAGTTCAGTAATTTGGCCTTCTGTTCTTTCCTCCACATGTCAACTGGGTGTAATGACTGTACTTTATTTCTTAGATTTCTTATTCAATGCATGTGGGGGGAAAAAATATTGAGTACTCATTATATGCAGAAATGCAGCTCCAATTCTAAATTGGAGCTCTGCAAATCTGAAGTGGATTTGCACCTATAGTCAGCTTTCACTGCACTCATGTGGAGGTAGTAACATTCTATGCATCTCAGAGACACTGCAGTGGTATATTGGATGTGATCAGGATGTGTGTGCCTGCACGTTAATATCTTAAAAGTATTTCACTTTCTGCTAACGGTGCATTCTGAATATGTTGAGTATGAAACTGGTGTTACATTATTATTTATTAGTTTCTGGAAAAAGTCAGCTACAATTAATGTTAAAGATTGGGCAACGTGTAGTGCTCTTCTGCAATGGAAATAGTGTCTATAATTAGGCAGCTTGATGTGTTTGGAAATCTGGCTAGTGATTTGTGACGGTTTCCTGGTATAACATTATCCGTGTATGAGGAAAGAAGCCAGGCTGTGGAATGACCTTATATTGCCACTGCAGTCAGTGTGTTAGGACTGCTAATCCCAACCAGATGGTTGAGCACTGTGCCCATACTAACTGATAAACAAGAGCAAGGACTTAGTGTTTCAGCTTTCGCTTTTACTTCTCTAGTTTTGACTGGGGGAGGGGTAGGTTCATTTCAGGAAATGATTTTCAGGGATGCTTGCGTTCTGTCTGAAAGTATTTACTTCTGACTGGAAGATTTCATTTACATTGAACAATAGGCTCAAATGGGGTGGGTTTTTTGTTGCTGTTTTTTTGTTTGTTTTTGAAGGTTGCAGGATGGGTACAACATGTTTATCTTTGCCTCCTTTGTTTGATTGTTTGGTCATTAGTCTTGACAGGCTGTTAGAGGTAGGTAAATATACAGTTCTGCCATGTAGAATTAAATTCTGCATCTCCCTGAATCTTACCATTGTTGCCAGACAGATGTGGGACAGAAAAATTTCAATGCTTAGATAATTATTCTTCATTCTAAAATAAATTAATTGCTTATTACCTAAATTAATATGGCGTCAGTCATGAACAGAACATTTATGTCCTTATTTGCAGATCTTAAGAAAATGTACTGCAGTTACCAAAACCCAATACAAATGAAACGACTAAGTTCTGTTAGATTTATAGTCTATTATGTGCCTTGCTTAATTGATAGTTTTTATGGTTAGCTGCAAAAAAATTAATTGCATTCCTTTGGTAGCTGTTAATTTGTTTTCATCATGCTGATACTGGATTCCAGCACTGCGTACTGCCATTGAACAATGTACTGAGTAAGGGCTACAGATGACGTGCTATGAAAATTGGCTGAGATGGTGTGTAGTACTATACTGGCATTGCAGTATTTTTTTATAGAAAGATGTTTCAAAAAATGCTCTTTTTAAGTGCAAGTTTGATGAATATGTTGGGCTGAGTATGATGCTGATCAGATTAAAACTGGCAAAGCATAAATGATACAGAAATTGGATCGATATCTCAAAGGGACAGGCAAAAGCTTCTGTCTAGTACAAAATAGAATTCTTTAAATTCAAAGGACTGTTTTATTGAAGTTTTGCTGTAGACTAAAGGAATTATGCTAAAGACCCAAGTTAAAGGCTTGTGAGACTTCTATCCAGAAGACTCTCTGCTACAGAACTAAAACCAAGTATGACTGGTATGAATGCAGACCTCACAATTTCTCTGCCTGCAGATGTTCAAGACTTCATTTAATGAAGGAATGGAGGTCTTGAACATGATGAGTAAAGGTGGGACAAATGACTTGGCTCCAGGGTCTCAACACGGATCTTTTCATTTGGATCTCCCATGTCGTATATGACCTGTATGTGAACTAGCATAAGGTTAGAGGCAGGAAAACAGTATGCTTGGAGCATAAGACTTAATATTTATGGCTCCAGTCTTCAAGGAAGCATCCTTGGCATGCTTTTCTTGCTGAGCTGTTATGCCTCTTCAGTGCATTTTCACAGGTGTTGCATTGTGAACCCATCCAGAAACCCCCTTGGAAATGCTTCTTTTTATAGCTGAGATTAGCTAGTTGTTTTTAAAGTATGGGTTCATGCGTAACTGCCTGCTTGGTAAACAACAGCATGCCAGCATGAGGATTGGACTGAGCTTGAAGTAATTTCTTTGGAAATTGTTATGGTCATGCAGCCTACATCATGCCCGGCTGTCTCAAACTCCAAGCTGAGCCTTACTTTGTCATAGTTAAACTTACCAAGATGTTTTCTAATAATTCAAATTAATGTGTTGGGTTTTTTTTTTTTTCCCCCTGTTTCTCTCATTACAAGCTGAAAATCACCTGACTAAACTCTTTCCATTTTTGTTGGTGTCATAGTTCACATTGAAAAGTAAACGTTTTCTGTGGTTAACAGCAACGACTTGGGGATGTTGCTGAGTAACAAGATGAATGCCTACCCACCTGTTTTGTAAATGGCCAATGTTCAGACCAACTCTATATTTAGAGATCATATCTAGATTTTGTGCTTTTTTTTTTTTTTTGTGATTATGACTTTAAAATTTGGTAATGTGACATGCATATCAAGTTGCATTGGGCCATGCTGCCTTCTGTTGGAATTAAATTACTTTGCTGTTTGGTTAAAATGTCCCTGGGTTACAGTGGCTGTCTCTCTGCTTTTAGTTACTTAGCTGTCCTTGCAAATCAGAGTAACTGAAATCATCTGATATGTTCTGAATTACAATAAATACCATATATGAGGGCAAGTGTTCATTAAAAAAAAAAAAACAAAAAAACTTCTATTATTTAATATTTGCTCCAAATGAAACAGGATCACGTGAAGGTATTGTCACAGGATAAGGGACAAAAAATTTACAAGACTAGGCATGACTGTCTGGTGTCTCCATAGGCACTGTTACTGTAGAAAATAGAACTAAATAGTCACTGGGCTGTATGGTGGCTACTGAAAATGGGGAGAGAGAGATGGGGAAGAGGGAATTCTCACTGAGCACACTGTGTACCTTGTTGCTTCAGAAATTGGAGGCTTTAATTTGAATATGACGGATTCAATTACTGAAAACAGGGTCTTCATCTTGCCTGGAATGGGGAGAGCTAGTGAAGTTGCTGCTGCCATGTGAGTTTCATAGAGGGAAGATGTCATTTTAGAGGGTCTTCCACCTTTTCTGAGTTCTTTCTAATTTTGCTCAAGAACAAGTATCACTAGGGTGCAGAAGACAGAGTTAATGCTCAGGTGAATTCATTTGAAATGATACTGAATCAGTAAAGACCAAAGGTATCAATATGCTACTGGAAAGAATATAGATAGAAACCTGCCTGTGCCTGGCTTCCACGTGTGTTTGGACAATGTTTATGGTGCAGGAAGATGCTGAAGTCTCCTCTTACTGTATTCCTGCTGGTTTTTGTTTTTTTTTTTTTCAGTTCCCACTTCAGATGTTGTTCAAGCTAGATGCAGAGAGCAGGCAAGGACTAACTGTGTTTTATTTCTTTGCAGCTTCTCAAAGAGATAATATTGTGTTGGAACTATCATTTATGTAAAATGGCAGTATATTATGCCAGAGATGATTACTTTAAATAGATGTCCATAGTCCATGAGCTGTATAGAGCTGTAGGTGGGAGTCAGGTTTCTTATCAGCCATGGAAAATCATCAGAAAGTGGTGACCAGGTTCTAGATGGAGCCTCGCGGGTTGGTCAGGCTAGATATTGCAGATGTTTCTTCCTGGGAGGATGACTGGGGTGGCAGGAAATGGGCTGGTCCTTAACAGCTTTAGCTAAAGCTAGTCCAGCATTCAAATATGATATGAAAATGAATGGATAGGGAACAAGCCATAATTATGAGTATTTTGTTTTGCTTCAAGTTTCGTTTTTCAGATTCTTGTTTCTTGGAGAAGAAAACCTGGGGTCAGCCAAAATGAAAGAACATTCTCCTAAGTTATCATTTCCTGATTACATTTGAATGAATGTTCAGAAATTGCTTGTCAGTCAGCTTCATTCAAATATTGCTGTAGTGCCTTAGCAGAAAATCCAGGTGCCCTTAACTGCAGGAAAATACCCATAGCTGCAGCAGAGGCCAAATCTTATTGAGATGTTTTCTGTACTCTGGTGCAATTGTAATGCTAGAAATACTGACTTCTAGTGCTGTAAGCTAACATTCACTTTGAAGTGAAAAAGACAGCTTAGGAAATTTGGAGCAGAGAAAAATGAGGCAACCGTTAGCAAACGGCAGAGAAATCTGTCTGGAAAGAAGAAAAGGTTCTCTTTTACAAATACAATCCTTCATACCAAGCCCCTGTTCCCGAAACTTCTTTTTTGTGTGTGTGGACTGCACCAAGAAGCAGGTTGAATATTTGTCTGTGGAGAGAGAATGGTTTTCTTTCCCACTGAGTATTTCTTCGTGTCTTTTCCAGTAAGAGATGCTGTATATACTGACATATGAAGTATGATAAGGAGCAGTGATAGATGTCTAGTTGCAGAAAAGCCTTTGCATCTATGCTCAATTTTTACTGCACAGAACCTCTAATGGTAAGAAATATTAACCCCAGCTATTTTGGAAATACTTTTCCTCTCAAATTTACCATCTGTGTCAAAGTTTGGGATTTACTTTCACTCAGTTAATTCCCTGAATATAGAGCTCAGTTATCAGCCTTATTCATATGCATTTTGAACTTTGTGATATGTCTTAAAAGAGTTTTAAATAACTCGTAAGTCTTGAAAAGAGCTTTTCTTCCTCCATACCCACAGCTGGTTTTCCTGATGCTTGTGCTCTTTAGCAGCAAGAGCAAGACAGTGCCTTTGATAATGAAGCAATACTGAATTTTGAATACTGACTTGCTTTCCCTGGAACAGCATTAAGAAATTTAAGAGATTTGAGTGCCAGATGGAGATTAGAGGAAGAAAATGAAATTGAAATCAGGAAGCAGAGAGAGGCAGGCTTCAGCTCACCTTCATACCATTTCTCCCCAAGTGGAGAAGAGCACTGTCAGCAATTGACCAGCCACATGGTGCTTGTAGTTCTGCAAAAAGTGCCAAGCCAGTATGCCATTTTCTAAAGCTTATGATTTTCTAAAGCCTTTGAAAGAAAACATGCATGAGTTTAAACAGGGGAAGGGGGTGCGGGGGAGCTAGGGTAAGTGATCAAGCATTCCTAACATGTGCCTCCTGCTGTTTTGTTGGACAGTTCTCCACATGCCTGTAATTCAGCTGCCTGGAAACAGGTTCTGCTGAGCCACTGCAGGGCACTAACACATTCACTGCCAGAGATGGGTGCAGATAGAGGAAAGCAACTGCAAACTTGCCAGGTGGGTTAATGTAGTGCTGCGTCTACAGTAATAAATAATAGCCTTGCCGTGACTCAGGAGATATTTGCTCAGGCACAACACTTGACTGGTACGTGCCTGGCTGATGGAGAAGGAGGCAGTTTCCTTGCACATGTCTGGCCAGGAGATGTACCTGCCTTTGTCCCCCAGGCATCCACATCCCAAGGAGATGAGATCCTACCTCATCAGCTGTGAGCAGAAATAAAATTAGGTTGGGGGGTGGGGGACATTGCTGTTAAGGCAGCTGTTAAGCTTGCCTGGTAGGAGGGATTGTGGCCTGTATACTGTTTCTACAAGTAGATGAAAAGCAATGCAACAGGGGAGAGCTGCTTTCTTGTCAGGACAGCAACATCTGACAATTGAGTTCGGTAAGCAGGCAGTCAAAATATTGTGATGGGGGATGTGTGGCAACCATTCTTTTATGTCTATACTATGGCTTTTAGCAGCTAAATTATGGAGAAAAGTATTGTATATTTATGCAGTAGTGATTAAAGTATAGAAATACCATTTTTTTCATGCCTCATTTCTAGTCAGTAGTTATCTAATGTGTGCATTTTTCTCCTTCTGCACTTCAGTACTGACTGTCCCTCATGAAAGATCCAGTAGTTTCACCACCAGTTCCATCTAATTGCCTTTAAAATACAAGATTTTTTATAACTTACTCATTTTTCAGTTTCAAGTGGTTCAAGATTAATTGGAGCAAAATAGATGACTGCTGTGTGTCTGTGGTGTCAATGAAACCCACTTTGGGGGCCAGTAAGATGGGTTCATCTGATGGAAACTTCTCTGTATGTATCTGACCCTGAATGTTTTCTGTGATAATTCAAGGATACTTTTATATGGGGTAAGTACAGAAGAGTTGTCAAGCCCCAGATGTTGCAACTGTTGCATCATAGTGAATTTAGCAAGGGATCATGCTGTTTCCATAGAAAGAAAAGAGAATACATTCCTGAACTGGACAGTTTTAAAGATTTTGAACCAGGGAATGGGCAACAGAATTCTGTCTGTGTTTTCCTTCTGTTCAGACAAATCGGGGGGGCCTTTCGGTGTTTCCCGTCTTACTTTCTGAAGCTGTCAGCTGTAAGAGGTCAGCATGCTCTGATGGGTGCTGGCATGGGTTTGTGTGCCTGTCATGGTCTTTTATCCTATTTTTAGAAAGCTATATGGATTACAAAGTCAGGGCAATTGCATCCCTGCTTATGCAAGAGACTTTTCTTGAAGCTCCCCACCCAAAACAAACTGTGCTTTTCAAAATCCTTCTGAGTACAGCAGAGCAATTTGCTGGAGTCCTGTATGCCTTGCTTTACACCATCAGCTTCTTACGCTGTCTCATCTTGCCCTGCCTTCTCTGCTTCCCTCAGCTCTCACATGGTCTGCCTGGCCCTTTTTGCACTGCACTGCCCCAAGGCCCTGCGCTGGGATGGGCAAGAGGCAGTGTTGTCATGGGTCTCACAGCTGCAGGGTACTGTTTGGGTGCATGCACTGATTGGCCTGCTGGCAACCGCAAAAAAAAGCAGCACCTTTAACTGTGAGATTCTCTGAGATGCTGCCCAGTGGGCTTTTTCACCTGGCATTTGTTTTGGGATATGGAAATGAAAAGATTGTTAAAGCAGCTGAAATGATTTGGATGTTGATTATGTGGAATTGTAATATCCCCTGTTCCGGATGCCACGCAGTTCATAATCTTCCTGTAGCAACAGCATAATTTGGCATCTCCACCAGAGCAGTCACAGAGGGTCTGGATTATTTAGTACAGATGGAACAAATTTTGTGCTGTTTTCAAGAGTTGGTTAATTTGCATTTAGGCTGTTCTCTGACCTTCTCACTCAGAGAAATGGTTCTTCTTCACTGCAGTTATCCATGTGAAAAACAATGTAAAAGACCTACATGCGACAAGGCAACAACACATATCAGGGAATCATAAGTTCTGTTTTAAGATGACATGAGTTAGATACATGAGTTAGACAAGCAGTATGACTAAAACACAGCATTTTGGTGTGGACAGTGCTTTAGATGAGTGCTGCCTTTTCATTGGCATTGTATTTCCATGTATCCTTGAAAAAAGCTGCTGTGAAGCTTTCACTAGCTAATAAGGATCGTGTCATGGAAGGGCTGGCTAACAGTTGCAGTTGGATTGAATTTCTTTGCTTTAGATCAAACTTGGTTTATTTTTGAACCCTACGATTCTCCTCTGATCTTGAGCATCTAGCATCTGTGGTTTGCAAGTGACTCTTCAGCTGGGATCAGTAGGGCTGCATTCTGTGGTGTTTTCTTCTAACCCAGGGCCACTACAGTTTCTCCAGCTGGACCTGGTCCAGGGCAGGGCAAGTGGCTACCCACGCTGCAACCCCACCATGGCCTCTCTGCAGGGCATGTGCTCTGGCTGTGATGGCTCTTGCCCACCAAGAAGGGCTTTTTCTTCCTATCTGACTGCATGCCATGAGACTCCTGAAACTGAGATTACTGGACCTTCAGAACAGGCTGCTTGCAGTTTTGAAGGAAAACTCTAACGGAACCATAAAGTTCCAGTTAATTATTTTTCTTGCTGCTGTTGTTTTTTGTTTTTACTGCTGCTGACAGACTATTTACCACAGCAGCTACCTCTGCCCTCTCCCACAGGGATACTGTTGTTTCTAATGCTTCTACTTTAAAAAAAAAAAAAAAAAAAAAAGGAAAAAAAAAGTTTTCTAAAGAAGAAAATGAATCTTTTATATTTTCTTTCCATGTTTATTGTTTTATATTCTTCCTCTCTTTTCAAGACATCAGCAGGCCTCAGAAGCAGCCCTTCTGAAGCTGGAGGTCATTTCCAAGTGAAAAAAGTACGAAAGCAACCCCTAGTGCTTCCCCAGCCTCCTTGCACCACCCAAGCCAGGGCACTGTCTTTTCTCAGTAGCCTTCCCCAGGTCAGTAGGGTGAGAGGAGACCGAAAGTTTTGGTTTTAATTTAGATGCAGCCCTTGAAGTAAGGGTGGCTGCTCAGAGCACTGTGCATTGTACTCAGACAACAGAAGTCTTACAGGAATTCATTTTAATCAGAACAAGGGTTTGGGCTGAAATATGTTTCATTTGTCATGTGTGTGGCCTTCTGTTCTTCATACAACATCAGAATGAGAAATCATCCCTTTGAACTGTGTTGCTTTGTATGAAAGGAAAACTGTTCAGGCCTTAGGTTTCCTTGCTGTGTCTGCAGTGAGGGTTGCAGGACCACCTCTGCAGCATGCCTTGTGTGCCCTCTAGCTGCTGCAGGCTGTCTGGAGAGCTGAAATATCTCAGTTTTACATAAACTTCACTTGCTGCATTCTGGTTTTGGACTCAGCAGGCAGGTTTTGAAAACAAATTATTGGACAATTGCAGTTAAGGACACAGTAGAGAGCAAGTGGCTGATTATAGTCACTACTGCCTTGTTTGCACTGCTACTGCTGTGATGATCCAATAGAAAAAACTTGTGCTTGCTGCTCAGGCAGGGAATTTGTTGCTTTAAAAGGTATATGCTTAGAGTTTAAATGTTCAGCTGAAGCAGGGGGGAGCAATGTGTCAGCTATGACACATTCTGTGAAATAGAGAGAGATGAGGGGTTAGAAATGCTCTGTGTGGCAGGGAGCAGCGGGTTAGGGGTTTTTGGCTCAGGTTTTTGTTACTCTGTGGACAACAGATAGCTACCAGCCTGCAGGCACAGTTAGCTGGGGAGCTGCTGGCTCTGACTGCTTTGTGCTTTTTTCCATCCCAAAGGAGATTCAGTGCAACAAAATACCACTGTAACCTCTCAGAGATAAGCACTGGACAGCCACATTGCTGTGACAGAAAAGAGTAGTCACACCATGGGGTATTGCAGGACCAACACATTTTGTTGTCTTTTTTTAATCAGTCTTTTTGTGTGGTTTCTTTTCTTGAAGATAAACATCCATGAGCTGTACTTGTTTGTCCTGCTCCAGGGCCATCTGTTCCTGCAGCCAGTACTGTATCTCTGCAGTTCATCTGGACAGGGCATTGACGCAGGCTGTGAGTGAACCCTCTCACTGCTACTAGTGGTTGCAGAGCTGTAGTCATTCCCATCTCAGTCATCATTTCACAATTGTGCTTGGAGGTGAGGCATAGAATGACTGTCAGCTGCAGGCAGGACATGTGCTGCCTGGGGGTATGGTACTACCAGCCTGGGTGCTGCCTGCAGGAGCAAGAGCAAGAGCTTGAAATTGGTCATTTCATAGGGTGGCAGTGCTGGAGGTATCCAGGCAGGTTTAGGGCCTCTCAGACAGCTGTAGCTATGGGCCCAGGTGGAGCATATCAGTGGTGATGGGATGCTGCTCAGCTGGCTGGACACCAGGAGGTAGTGATGATGGGGTTGCTGTTCTGGGGAAGGCTGTGCTGCTGGAAAAGTGACATCAGCCCCCTGTTCAGCCCATGGGCAGAGCATGAGAGAGGTCCCTGTGGCTGTGTGTGCAGGCCAGGATGGCAAGAAGGGCAGGAGGGAGCTGAAATGGTTTTGGGCTGTAATCTATACAACTGTTTCTCTTGCAGCTGTCTTCTGAGCCTTTTCCTTCACAAACACAAAGGGAGAGGGCCCTGTTTTTCACTTTCCCAGAGCATGTTCAAAACCCTGATTTTCTGGTACTGGAGGAAAGCCTAGCTGTTGCTGCCTGCTAGCTCCTGTACAACATCTGCCTGACAGGAGGACAAGGCAATAGCAGCACCATGCTTGCATAGTCCTCTCTTCCACCCCAGTGTCTTGACAGAAAATAACAGAGGGACTTTGAACAAAAGGAAATGTGACACACTTTGTTCCAAGCAGTCACCTTGACACTGCTGCTGTGTGCCAGAACTGGCTGTCCCTTCACACCTTGCACTGGGACACTGATACTAAATGGGCTTTGGGGGAAACTGGACTGTGGAATAGCATGTGAACCATGAAACAAAGAGATTAAATGCCCATTGGGGTGGCTAAATCTGCTAGCATCTTCTGTTGCAAAGCAAGGTAATTGACTGATACTCCAAGTGCTAAAAAACCCAGATCTGGAGCATGCTGAGATAGCAGTGTGAATATGAACCCTGCTTACTACAGGTTTGGCCATGTCCTCGCTGCACCTGGGTGTAATGGTGGTAGTGAATGTGCCCTAATGTGAAAGCAGGGTCCTCACATGTGTGCCCTGTTGATTCACTCCAGATGATTAGGAAAACCTTGGATCATAGGCAAGAAAACTTTAAATTGAAGCATTTCCAGAGAGCAGCACTGGACCTTGTGGAGAGGTAAGAGGGCTAAAAATCTGTATTATATTTAAGTGATACTCCCTCTACTAAGGAAGACGGACTTTCCATCTGTACTTAAACCACTGATTTGGTGTGCTGATGGAGTAATTCATTTTTGTAGCACCCTAGAAAGGAAGTTCCTTTACTCCGTTTATAATTTTGCGTGTTTATCATTTGTGTTTATTGTTTTCTATGTACCTGATTACAAAATTGACTAAATTTGTGTTAAGAATCTATCCCAGTTACTTTTAATTGCAACATTAACTGCTTTCTTTTGGCTTATTTCATAGGATTGAATTAATATCTGAAGGAATTATAATACTGTGTGTGTTGTTCTTAACAGCATCTATGACTTTATTTCTAAGATTGGATGGATCCTTGCTCATATGCTTACCAAGATGTTTGTGTAAGTGTTATATAAATGTATACCTATAATATGCATATGCTGTGGGCCACCTCAAAACATTTTACTGCTCCTGGCAGACAGAACAGACAGCAGGCAATATGAGTATTTGCAAATTTGCATTGGAAAAGCTGCTCAAAACTAAATATCAAACAGATGATGTATGGGTTTTCAGGAAGCTGTGCCATTGTGTATTAGGTGCCATGGAGACATCTCTTAATGGTAATACACCCGTGAACTTTTGCAATATGAGCCTGGAGGAAAGTGTTGGCTACAAAAAATTCTCTTCTGCTAGGAGTTAACTTCTACCTGGGACATGCTCGGGGTGAAACTGCTGATGAAGATGATACTTAGCAACTGTGCTGCGATAAGTTAATTACAGAGGAACAGCCTGATGGATGCAGTTTGTCTTGGCTGCGCTGCACAGACTTATAATAGGAAGAAAGGTGATGGTATCTTCCGAGCAGCACAGCTGAAATACTGCTATTCTCCAGGCTAATATGGGAGCAAGTGCCTCCCTTTCAGTTTGTGTAAGTGAACTTACGTCTGGCTTTGTGGGTCTCTCTCATGTCTTCTCTTGTTTTCTGAGAAAGATGCTCTTCTTTTCTCAACTCAGCTGTTGTATCTGAGACTTTTAGAGTAAAATATCATAGATATTTTTAATATAGAGTCTTTTTTTAACACGTCACAACTTATACAGAAAAAATGTTTAAAATACATTAATTTTTCTATGCTTTTTCTTTTTCTTTTTTTTTTTTTGTAGTAATCATTAGCTCTTTAGCATTAATAATATCATCTTCTAACCTTGCATATTATGTACTGAAAGAGCAGAATAAGGTTTAGTTTTTTCAGTTTGTGCACTTTTGCCATGGCAACAGAGCTGAACAGAAGCCAAGTCAACAGTGCCGCAAGCCAGAACTTGAAGGTGTACATTTTATAAGCTGCTTTTGCTGTAGCAATTCAGCTGCGAATCTGTGAGAAAGTCTTTCCTTTTTCCTTTTGTAGTGAAACATAGTAATAACAACACAATATATAATATTATATATCATATATTGTAAAATTATATAATATTATATATATAATATAATAACATAGTAATAACAACATTTAAGAAGGTTTTTTAATGTGTTAGGATGGCACTATTAAAACATAAAAATCAGAATCCCCCTTTAAAATGAAATGTGGGTGCTTGTTTAAATCTTCCTGATGCAGAACTGATACCAGCATGTAAGTCTGGAAGGTTTGGGTTTAGAATTCTGCTTTCTGTGCTGTGTGAAGCTTTGAATAAATGAGTCCTTTCCTGTGTGATAAAGCATGGCCTGCATGAAAGAAAATTGAGAACAAAATGCAGCATAGTGGATAATACCAAATCATAGAATCATAGAAAAGCTTGGGTTGGAAGGGACCCCAAGGATCATCAAGTTCCAACCCCCCTGCCATGTGTAAAGCCACCAACTTCCACATTTAATACTAGGCCAGGCTGCCCAGGTCCCCATCACAACTCACCTTGAACACCTCCAGGGACTTCATAAGGCAAAATGCAGAGGAATGGGTATGAGGAGGGAAGGAGAATAAGGAAGTGGGGGCATTTTCCCCTTTGCTAGGTCTGATACTGGTTGATTTCTACTTGTATTTTTCTGGGAAATTCAGAGGTCAGTCTGTGGACAGAGAAGTGTGCTGATAGCAGGTGCCTGCAGCAAACTTTGGGTTTGGTTGGGTACTGCTACAAACACGATGTGCTTTCACACATTAGGTGTGGTGTGTGTGGCTAAGAGTGTGTCAGCATATGTGCTGAGAATATGGGTTTCCATTAGCTAGGGTTTGTGGAAAGTTGCATTTTTTTGGATTTAATATGCTGAATGTAGGGGTTAAGTTTGCATTACTTAGGAGCAAGAGAACAGGAGGGAAGGGGACAATTGGTGCTTGAGGCTCCTGGCTTTGTGTATTTTGGTAGCTGAGGTAATGCTGCGTCTGCATTACACAGGAACTCAGTTTCCAAAGCAGAAGGTTTGATTGCCAGGGAGGCTGGTGTGGTTATAGCAATGCTCAGGAGTGTTCTCATGGAACAGCTGACATAAATAGCACATGTACCTTTCAGGGCTTCAGGTTAAGCTTCTGACTTGTGGCCACCTGGATTTGAATACAGAAGCAATGGGAGGCTTGTGGAACTCGGAACGACTGCTGCTGTGCCATGCTGCTCTTCTCATCAGCAGGCTGTGGTGAAGGCCCCGCCACTAGGACCTCCCAAGAGACCTACAGCTACTACTCACAGCCCTCTATGTTTTAAGTTTGCATGGTTGGATTTCTTGCTGAACTGTAGCGTTAGGTTGTGTCTATGTGCAGTTATAGGCATGTCTATGTGTGGAAACCACAATAAGCATTAGCTGAGCTCCTGGCTCTGCAGGGCTGAAAGCTCCATGCTGCTGCTCTCCAGGGCTCTTCAAACACCACCTGTATCTGGATTTTTATGGTTAAAGTGTTCACAGGTCCTATCTTAGCTCTAAAGAAGGAAGATATTAACAGTCTACAATGTTAGGAATGTGCAATGGAGGTAAAGCGTGCAAAGAGCCTCAACTGTGAGCTGGTGCAGTCTCACCTTGGGCACTGTGCACTGCAACATCAGAAGGATACAAGACTATTAGAGAGCTTCCAAAGGAAGGCTGTGAAGGTTAAAGATCTGTAAGGCAAGATGTATGAAGAGCAACAGAGTCCGTTTGTTTGCTCAACCCAGAGCAGAGGAGCTGAGGGGAGACCTCATGGCAGCTGCAGCTCCTCAAAGGCAGCGGAGGGGCAGCGCTGAGCTCTGCTCTCTGTGACAGTGACAGGGCCTGAAGGAACGGTGTGGAGCTGTGTCAGGGGAGGGGCAGGTTGAGTATCAGGAAGAAGTTTTGCACCAGAGGGCGGTGGGCATGGAAAAAGATTCCCAGAGCTGTGAACAGGGCCCCAGGATGGCCAGAGATCAGGGGGGTTTTAGATGATGATCTCAGAAATGGAGCTTGATTTTGGATGGTCCTTTGTGGAGCTTCAAGAGTTGGACTCAATGTTCCTTGTGGGTTCCTTTCAGTTCTGGATACTCCATGATTCTAATGAGCACAATAATTATAACTAAAATGTTAGACTCTTCAACCTTAAAATGAAGGAAAATCAACTACTTCTTCTATCTTGCCTGTTTTAATTCCCCAGAAATCATTATCTTCTATTCAAGTCAGGCACACAACAAGTAAAGTTTCACCAGACCCACAGTTCAGCAGAGAAAGAGCATTTGGTGTTCCTCTAGAAGCTCTCACAAAGAATGCAACGCAATGTGGAGTCCCCTCTCTTGTCACGCAGATGGTGGAGTATCTAGAAGTATTTGGTAAGTTAATGTTTTGTCTTCTCTGCTCTCTGAGAGCTGTTGTTATTTTTTTTTTTACATAAACTGTACATTTAAGCTGTAAATACTCAGCACTTCCATCATCTATTTCTATTATTGTGCTTTTTTAAAGAACTTTTTAAGATGCAGTTCTCACCACATAGGTATGATATATGACTCTTGCTTACTGCTTCATATTTCTTCTTGAGCAGGTCTGCAGCATGTTGGTATATTTCGAATCAGTGGTTCAGTGAATAAAATCAAGGAACTGAAGCAGAAGTACAATCAGGGAGAAGAAGTAGACCTCATTAATCATGGAGATGTTGATTCTGTGGCCAGCCTTCTGAAACTGTTTCTAAATGAACTGCCAGTGGCTGTTCTTCCAGACAACGTCTGTGCTGGCATGCTAAAAACTTTCCAAGGTACAGAATGGACATTTCTAAGCTTCCTTCTCCAAAAGATTCACTGCTTTACTAACTGCTGAGATACCATTTTTTAATCTAATCACCATAATATTATGTTTATTTATCTACTGCCTCACATCTCTCTTTCCAAAGCCAAATCTTCACTATTTCACATTTCCTTGTACAGCAACCTTTTTATTCCCTGTTCTGACGCAGTACTTTTTACCAATTTTCTTACCAACTTCCTTGAAGCAGTGGGTGGCATGGAATGGTGTGCAGTATTTTAATTGCAAAGCCAGAAGGAGTTGCTTAGAGCAATGCTGTCTAGTTCCCTGTTCCCACTGATAGTTCTTAATGTGTAAAATAAAATAAAACTCTACCATGGATGGTAGCTAATGCTTTCAGGCAATTACAGCAAGTGCTTTTCAGTGATAACCAGTTCAAGTTTTTGTGTACAAATAAGTGTGTTTTATGGGTTATACTGCAGGTTGCTCTTGTTCAAACTTCATCTGCTAATTCCAAGTTATATAAATACTTCAGAAAAAAGAAAAAAAAAACAAAAACCAAACCAACAGTGATGACAAAAAGAGACCACAGAAAATCACTTTCAGCAACTCTAAAAGATTGTGCTGAAAGATCTTTCTGTTTCCACAAATTTTTGCAATCATCATGTTTTGAGTACCCTGAATAATCTTGCTTGTTCTTTTTTTCCTCCTCCATTCCAACTCCTTTTCATTAATATGTTGAGCAACATGGGTCTTAATTTTTATGAAATGTATTTTTTAGGGTTACAATTGCCCTAAAGGATTGATTTGCTCTTCACAGTATTAAAGCTACACAGATGTTTCCTGGAGATCTACTGCAAATTTGGGCATCAGCTGACAGTTACTGAGCAGCACTGACATTTCAGTTCTAATATCCAGGAGACTTTACCACTCTAATTCTGAATTGCTGATCAAGCAGGGAGATAATTTTGCTTTGTAACATTTCTTTGAAGAATGGGAATCAAGGAAATGCTAAGTATCCACAATTTAGTTTTTTTGAGCATCTCGTGTAACTACACATGTATTTATAGAGCAAAATTGTTTTGAGATGGAGACCTACTAATTAGTCAGGAAATGGAGGTAAGTTGGGACTGAAGGGGTACTATTTCTTATACCTCTTAATGAGAGGCAAACAGCATGCGTCAGATCTCTGCGGAAAATCAAGGCTGATAATCTTATGTCCTCAAGGCAGCCTTAAGGATTCATGTACATGATTACTGTCTGTTACCAGCTTTACTAAAAAAGCAACAAGTACTAGCTTCTTCTATCCTAGCAGGAAGAATAGCATAAACAGTGCATATAAAACTTGTTATCTGGGAAATCTGTGAAAATAGTTACTAGAATTTAGTGTATAAATTCTTCATTTAGAATACATACTAAGAGTAAAGCACAGAACAAATATTTTAATGTCTCTGGTGAGGTTGTTATTACCAGGAATAACTATGAAATAACTTTTTTTTTTAATACAGAGCACAGGACCGACACTACAGAGTGCATAAAGAATCTGAGACAGTTAATTAGCTGCCTTCCCAAAACACATCAAAACCTTCTCCAGTTCCTGTCTGCATTCCTGTTAAAGGTAGCAACGTACAGTGCAGTGAATTGCATGACTCTGGAAAATTTAGCCATTGTGTTTGGACCTGCTCTTTTCAAGTGAGTACTACATGATCACACCTTAAAATAAGGCTTTCTATCATAACATATCCAATAGTAAGCATAGTGTTTTGAAAGTTAAATGTCTGTACAGAATATTATGGGCTAGTGTCTCTCCAAGATGCACAAGTAATTCATTGTATTCTTCGTCGAGAGAGTTTTGGATATATTGGTGCCACTGAATTGCATGTCAATACCTGAACAGTGGGCAGCTCTGCTTGCAAGCAGTAGGTGCTGAAGCTGCTGAAGGTGCATTTGAAATGGTAGAGGCCAGACACTAAACTGGGTGCTAAAAAAGAAAGGTGGGAGAGCATATGTCAGGTCAGTCAAGGTGGTAAGAAGCAGCAGCCTGGAATAGTCTGACAGTGCTGGGTTTCCCAGAGAAACTGAAATCTCAGCACTTCATCCAATCCTTCACATTGACACAGAAAAGTGATGAAGTGTTTATACTTGTTTCAAAATTTGTAAACCTTTGTTTCAGTGGATCAGTCATTCCAGCTTAGTGTGAATTACAGGCTAATGTCTACTTGCAAAATTTTTATTAATTATTGTCATTTTCTATACAGCAATAGAACTCTTGTGTTTTTTTCCTCCTACTTCTTAGTGTGGCAAATTTTTTAAAGGCAGATTTTTAAAAAGCATACTTGGTACCTATTTCACTGAATATATGTTAGAAAGTAATGACAATCTTTGTTTTGGGGAACTGTGCTCAGCATTTTCAGGGTGCTCCATGTCTTTTTCTCTGCTCTGAGAGCTTAATACAGGGTGTACAGCTTATAAACCCTTGCAAGTTAAAAAAAAAAAAAAACAGCTGGAGAGACTTATCTAGCAGTGTGTAGTGTGAGAGGGCTTATAGCATTCACTCTTACAAGAATAGTCTTCACCATGGAGCCTACTCCACGGGACTCCAGTGGAACAAAGCAGTTGTACAACAAAACCCCTTAATACCTGTGTACTGAAAGCTTATTAACT
Source organism: Lagopus leucura (assembly GCF_019238085.1). Lineage (NCBI taxonomy): Eukaryota > Metazoa > Chordata > Aves > Galliformes > Phasianidae > Lagopus > Lagopus leucura. Next base: position 7,417,219 of record NW_024962255.1, on the reverse strand, counting down.
AATAAGTGTAGGCAAATGAGATTTGCTTCAAGTGTCTGGGCTAGTTGCATGATACTTAGAATAAGTAAAAAAGATTGATGCTAAAAAGCCTCCATCAAAAATCCAGACGTCACCCCATGCTAACTCAGCAAGGACTGCACTGACTGTCACACTTGTATCCTAAGGCACCTTTGCCATCACATTTAGCTTGTGTGCATGTAGACATAATGTTTTATTACTCTTTTCCCAAATTATTTGAATCTATGCCCACAGATTTCTTTATCTCTGCAGAAGAACCAAGTGGGTTCCATTTTTAATTGATAAACTCTTCCAGTTTTTAAGCATCCTAATCTATTTTGGGAGATCCTCAAGCTAGTTCCAATCATGCCTGTTTGTTTGGGTTTTTTTTAGAGTTCACTTAGTGCTAAACTAAATGTTTGTGGCAGTAATTTGTATGAGAAGCCTTAGAAATTATCAGCTTTGAGTTTCCCTGCCAGAGAGATTTGTTAAGCCAGCACAGCGTCTTAAATAGAAGTGTATCTACCCAATGAAAGTGAATGTTAATGCTTTTTATAGTCATTCTGATCTCACCAGCTCTGGGAGAGGTAAACCAGTAGGTCATTTTCTTTTTTGTGAAGTGTGTAGCTAGTGCTGTCCTTGAGAGCTACTTTATAGAATTGTGAAAAATCACCTTTCTGGTAATTGGGTGGGGAGGAGAGCCTTTCAACTGGCATTTTCTTTCAGTAAGATTGCTGTACTGCTTCCTGCTGAGTAGCCTGAGGCCTCCAAGATTCAGAGCAAACTGCTGTATTTTCCTGTACCAGATTAATTTCTAGGTAGTCAAGCATGGCACAAGGAATAAAGCCATACATTACCATTAAGTCTCTCAAAGAAGGACCTTTGCACGATTAGCTGCAACATCATTAAATGCTTGGCACCTAGGATACAGATAAACAGGAAAGTGAGACATACTGAGTGCTCCTTGCCATACTTTGAATATAGTTCTGCTTCAGAACATATAGCTTGTGGAAAATACAATTTTAATTCTAGTCTACAGAAACATACACCCCACGCTATTGTTGGAAATATCTTCCTGGATGTAACATTAACTATGGTTGTGACATTAATTTGTTGCAGGTATTAACTGTTCTTCACCTATACTGGTACTCTGCATTTTCAGTATAACAATGTCTTCCTGCTTTTATGTTGAGTTATTCATTATACTGTTCTGCTTTGGTTTTTGATCTGTTGATATTCAAGCATAAATTTGATTTTCAATTATTACCTGTCTAAATCTGTTGACAGTTTCATTATGGACACCTGTCATGTTCATAGTTCACTGTAGCAATTGGGCAAATCAGTATGATGGGAGGATCAGCATGATAGAAAGGTGCTATAAGGGAAGGGAAAAAGATTGCTTACCCATATCAGAAGATTCCAGGTTCACAGAGGAAAGCTCCACCAGAGAGAGTTTTCCGGGAAGAAATCTTCCCCTGTGGCAGTCAGCCCTTAAATGGATGTAAGAGGGGTGCAACCAGGCTCCATGCCTTCCAGTCACACAGCTGCATTGCCTTCACCTGTGCTCCCAGGGCTGACCAGGTCCTTTCTGCAGGTGCTCAATCAGCGCTTCAGGCTGTGACTCAACATTTCCTGTACGCTTCACTAAAGTGATGGAGTTTAGTATTTCAGTAATTGGACCATGGAGCAGTTACGGATTTTGAGACACAAAATTAGAGTATAAAACTTGTTGCTAATTACACCTTGCCAACCTAAACTGTGTATACCGAACAGCTATTAAGTACATTATCTCAACATAGAAATTACAAGCCTTAGCATAGGCGTTACATTGGAAGACTAGTTACAGGAACACAGAAAACTTACTACCTTGAATTTTAAATGCTAAAAAAAATCTCCATGTGAAAACTGGCTATTAAATATCACTTCTCTGATTTTAATCTGTTGCAACCCTTTACCTTAGTCCTGCTTGTTTTGAATATTTGACTGAAAACATTTTTACACTGGAATTATTCTCTATTATATTAGTGGCACATATACTTCTTGTCCCTGTTTGGTGTGATAGGACCAAAAGTGTCAATAAAAAAAGAAGGTATATATCAGAAAAAACGGTAACTGAGTAAAATATTCCAATTTTACTTTAGTCTCCATGAACCAGCTTCTGTTTTTTCCTTCCTGTGACACCATTCTCTTACATTTTGAGCCTTTTTTTGAGATTTTGAGGCATTTGTTTCTTGCTTTTTAAAACTTCAGCATTAAAATCTGCACAATGCAGCTATCGCGTCCTCACCTCCTTGTAGGTGAGGGAGCCAAAAAAGTAGCTCATAGGTCAAGAGTTACACTGGTTACTCCCTAGATTTTCTTTGCTGAGGCCCATTTTCTTTCAGTTTCCACCAGTGAATTCTTTCTGCTCATCCTCTGAACTATTCATTTCTATCGCTATTCATCCTTCTTGTGAGCTGTTTCGTGTCCTGTTAGCCTGCACAAGTGCTGAGAAGAGAGAATGTTGCTTTTCTTTTATCAGAGATTTGACCTGTATTACTTAGATTTCTGTGTGTACTTCGCTATGCCTCATCTTGCTAAAGAGATTTTTGCTAACTGCAGTTAGCAGTTCTTGGATGTGTGTGTAAGGATGCTAGCCAACTATCTGTTTGCATCTACTCATTTTGACTCATTCTTTCTGTAAATTTACAGCAAGTCTTACATGTAAGCTTCTGCCAGCAAGGAACCTTGGCAGGTCTCCTGAATAAAACCAAGGCAAAGCGTGTATGAGTTTTCTAGCTTGTGCTCTGTGGCAAAGCAACTTTGAAAGATTTAGGCTTTCTCAAGGAAAGCATTAATTGATTCCTGACAAATCAAGTTTTATTTCTCATTTTTAGAGTTCTTTTGTGTTTGATTTGTACTACAAAAGAGTTTTTGAGCTAAAGTGCAGCATGTGCTCCAGTAGCTATGCCCTTCCTAGGAACATATTCCTGGTCAGTGCAGAATGAACACAGCTCCTCTTGTCAGCCTGATGATTAGTTTCTGCTAGAAGCAGAAGTGTCTGAAGAGGCAGGAAGTGCTTGTTTTGCAGAACTAATTGAAACTGAATGTGGCTGCAGAGAAAACTAAAAATGTTCTTTCTATATTTGGAATCCTCATGTGTTGCCACCTGTGAATATCTGCAGATATCTGATATTTGGAGTTAGCAGTAGGGCCGCATTCTGAGTATTGCTTTGGTTTGTCTAAAGCTGACTTAGAATGGAGCACTCAGTAGTACTGTGTGAATGTGAGCCCCAGTAAATATGGAGAGAGCTGTTTGTGGAATGCTCCATGCTAACATAGTAAAGAGTTGGTAAATTAGAGAACAAATGTTTAATTCGATGAAAAAGAAGGCAGGGAACAGAAAAGATTCCTTGTAGCAACTGTGAATTGAGGGTATTAATGTTTGGGTAAAGTATGAGTAGTCTCATGAGGTTGCTGTGTGCTCTATTAACAAGCCTGAAAAAGAGGATTTTTATTTTTGTTTTGCTTTGTTTTTTGAGAAATTGATGAAGTTTTGAGAAAAAGAGGAATTCAAAAGGGAGAATTGTTAGCCAGTCCTGAAGAAAAAAGTGCTTGCTGATCAGGCGGTTTATCCAGTGCATCTAAGTTACATCTGCATGTAACTCTGCTTAAAACATTCTCCTTTAAAAGAAGCCCAAGCTCTTACAGAAACAACAGTAGGTAAAAGTAAAATGTGAAAACAAAAGCACTTGGACTGGACCTGGTCCATATATTCATACTTCAGAATTGCAAATGAATAAGGAACGTACCGATTTGGCAAACAGAAGACTGGTGTGTGCATTTCTCTTCTTTAGTCTCCAGAGTTTATGAATTTCTTGTTTAAATAATAATATCGTGCTGCGTAGAATTGAGTTGATGCAGCATAACTAGGGAAGCTGGATTAGGCAACAAATTTATATGCAAATGTCCTCCGAGCCTCCAGATAGGTCACGATGGGAATACACAGACCTTTCAGGGAATGAGATTACAATGCCACCTAATGAATCCCCAGATTTAAATTAAATTATTCCAACTTAGTCTACTTGTACGGATAGAACAAGTTAAACTACCACTTATTTAATAATAATAAAAAATCCCATGATGGACCATCTATTATTGGGAGCAGCTGGAAATTCTGCTACATGTGACCAAAGTCTATGAAATTACAAATTATTATAATGAAACACTGTCTTACTTACAATTTTCTTTTTTCCCCACAGGCTGTTCTCTTAATATTTGAGTCATCAAAATTCACCATCAGAAGCTGAAACAGCAAAACAGCTCTTTAAGCCCTTGTGCCTTTGAGTAGAGGCAGATTTTTGAGGCTTTTTTTTTTTTTTTTTGTCCTCTTCATCCTTGATTTTATGAACTTCACAGCTGAGAAACTGTCAGGCTCTAGCTATATTGTTGTACTGCATCAAAGATTCAGTGTGATGTGAGTAGCTGTAGCAAACTGAGACTCTATCACTGTGAGCTTTGCAGTATCGTGACCCCCAGCAAATGGAGATGACTCCCATCCCAACAATTACATATTAGGAAGGGGGCTGGAACACTTGTTTTATCCAGTTGTTCAACAGGCTGCATTCTGAATTGTTTGGGGTATTAGGGGTGCTTCCTGCATGACTTACCACTAGCCCCTGATCTCAGAGCTCTGAAACTTCATCTATCTGTTCTTCCCTTAGGATTCCCGTCAGTCCCTTGGCTTGTGAAGAACAAAGGCTTTACAATGGCCTCCTGCTGTATTTGCTTCAGCACTATGAGATGCTTTTTGTTGATGTGAACCCTTATTTCTCACCAAGACAAGCAGATGGCCTCCAGGTAAGAAAGTTACATGAACTGATTCAGCAAGGAAATGGAAATAATTTACTTTGTATGTAGTTTAGGTACTGACCACAGCTACTTGCGAGTACTGTGAATACTTATTCATCACATGCATAAGCTAGAGGGGAAACAGAAGTTAAAATTCTGATTTTTGAAAAAATGCAAATGTAATAGTATAAGAACTGAGTCAGGAATAGAATTCTAATGTTTTCCATTTTAAATATCTTAATGCAGAAATTTGTTAGATCAAAGCCACTGAATTTTTCCCCTGCTGAAACTCTTTATACCGTATTGCTATACATTGGTGAGTCAGGGGAGCAAAATACAGAAGAGTGAAACCCATTTCATCTTTCCATATTTTGCTGAACTGTCTGAGATTCTCCTTGGGCGACATGTTCTTCTTTAAAAGAATGTTAGTACTTTGATTTCTTGTTGGCCTCATTTGTCAAAAATCTCCTGGTGGAAGAACCTTGATAGACTATTGTTGCTTTAGGGGGGAAGGTCAATATAAGTTTAGCTTTCAGTTTGTGATGTCACATATCATTACTGCCTAATTTGAAATTGATTTTTTTAGAAAAAAAACTGGAGGGGCATGTAGTAGTAAGGCCTGCAGTCTCATACTACATACCATGAAGTTACCACAAATCCTTGCAAGTCATGCCTAGATGATTAGAAGGATAACAGATCATGTAGAGTATTATTAAATAGTTTTAAATTGTATGTAATTGAAGATCATGAGTCTCACATTTGTGACTCCATTCTTTTTGGCTTCTTACTTAATTTTCTGCAGTAAGGAAAAATCAGCAGACTTTTATAATGCTAAGTCACAGTTCATATGTAGAGCATGTTCTATATCTGCAAGGAGAATATTGGGACTGTCATTCTTCTTGGAACACCTCTCTATAAAAAAAAATTCTGAAAAATTCTGTATAATCATAGGTACAGAGAACAGAAGACACCAGTGCAAAGAAGTTTATGAAATGATTCCAAATCTAAAATCCTAGTCAATTCATATAGATAGCATCAAAACATGCACTTCTACCTCCCATCATACTCTCCTGTGTCACTGCTATCTTTGAGAATCCCTGAAACATGTACTCAAATGAGTGTGCAAGACCATCCAACTGTATATGCTTCTACTCACAATAACTATGTATTTTTACAGTAGCAAGAGGAAATTGGAAATGTCTTGGAAAAGCCAAGAGACTTGGCATTCTATTTCAATGACTCTTTTAGAAGGAACTTCACTCCCTGTAATTCTGCAGAATGTCACAGTCTGTCTGGGCTTGTGGTGATGTGGGAAAGAAGTATTGTGAAAAAAATCCTTTCAAGTTCTTTAATAAAAGTCCAGATGAAGCATAGCCACGAGGCACTCTCCTGCTCTGAGGTAAGCTTATGAAAGAAATCCCATCTGTGGTGAGAAGGGAATTTAGAATTCTGTGGTTGATCTTTCTTTTGTAATTTCTGGCAGGAAATCCAGCATATTGGATAGGTACTCTTCATCTTTCATAATATAACAATTGCTAAAAGTCCACTAAATGAGAAACATGAAAGTTAGGTTTACAAAGTAAACACAGTCAACGTGCATGAACTAGTTCCAGCAAAGCAAGCAAAAAGTGAAATGGCAAACGTGGCTCAGATCCCTTGTTGCTTCCTGAAAATGAAACTTGCTTTTATTGGCTGTTTCTCCTGAAGTAACTTGAAGCAGGTACACTGATGTTTGCATTTTCAGCTATTTAATTTGAGGGATCTTTTTATTGCTGTTGGGGTGCGCTTTTTGTAGAAGATTATGCCATGTAAGTGAATTAAATTATAAATCAAACCTTGCTAGTAGTGATTTGTCATACTCTTTCATCATTATTTCCAAATCTTATGTTCTGGGTTAAGAAACGACTGGATCGATTATTTATTTATTTATTTATTTATTTATTTATTTATTTGGCATGGACTTTTAGAGTGCTTTTTCATATTTCATCTCAGTGCTCAAGCATGATAGATAAATCCTTCCTGAACTAAGCAAACAGAAGCATGACTTTTTTGGTGTGTGCATACCACTGCATCCCATCCTTCAGTTAATTAAAAGAAAAGCTAAAACCCTGAGGAAATAACTCTCATTTTTTGTTTTCTCTTCTTCCTGTGACCTTTACGTGTGCTTCCCTTTTTATCAGCAAGGCTGCAGAGACTATGTAGTTATTCTCTGCAATAGTGGAGCCCTACTGAAAAGTGATCACAGAGAGCCATTGCTGGGAGAGGGGAGCTGAACTCTCTTCCAGTCCTTCAGAAAGACCACAGACACCTCAGAGTGGATTTCTGAAACTGTACAATGAGGTTTGAGTTGGTCGGCTTACTGCAGCTAAATATTTTATGGAGAATTTATCTGTTTGACTTACAGGTTTATTGAGATGGCTCTTTGTGGTTTAGGGAGTTTTGTTAGTATCAGGTTTTTAGCATTTTTCAATGAGGATTGTGGATGTTTCCACATTAACCGATTTGTTTAAAAAAAAGAAAAAAAGAAAAATCGATGCTTCGCTTTTGTTTGAAGTTGATATAAAAAAAGATTTGCAGTTTTCCAAGTGGGCTGTCCTCAATTTCAAGGACAGCTCATAATTTAAATGATGTTTTCCTTTCGCTAATCCCATGATCATGCTTTTGAAATTAGTTGAAAACTTTCAAAAAAAAAAAAACAAACAAAAAACAAATGTGATCTTGAGAGTTAGTAAACTCAAGCTTCCAGGTTAGACTAAAGCATCCTGCCAGTGTAATTTTTCATGGATAGAGTCTCATAGTTCCGATTCATATTTGTGGGTTTAGCATTTTTTTCTAACTGATACAATCCTGATTATTTTCTTTCACATAAGTTCTCTGCATTGCAAAGATAACTTCTAGTTGAGTTGTGAACATAGCGAATTCTGTGTGTAGCATTTGAACTGCCAAGAGATTTGTCAGTTCTTCTGGCTTGCTGTTATGTTATAGAAAGATTTCTTTATATTACTTCCCATTCCACAGGAAAAGTATTTTTTCTGACCTTTGTAAATTTTGTGAAAGCATGGGCTCATTAAACATTAAGTTCTAAGTTTGAGTTTGGGAGCTGTCCAAACCAGAAGACTGGATTAAAAATGCCGCACATTGAGAATCAGAGCAGGACTTGGATCTCCACAGAAATTATGGGTAATATATTGTGAAAATGTTTTTTTTTTCTTCTTCTTCTGGATAAACAAAGAAAAATATTTTACTGACTGCAAGCATAAGGATTTGATAAAGAGCACTGTATTAGGCAGTTGTGACTTAAAAAGACTTACTGGAGGTGGCTGGAATATTCAGTACACATTCTAGGTCTTCAATGGCAAAGCCTTCCCATTGATAGGTGAAGAGCAGAGGGGATATGGTAATGTGTGGTGTTATTTCTGAGCCGTGCCTATGGTCTTCAGTAGACCTGCCTTTGTGGTGGAGGTCTGTAAGTCTGAAATGACAAATGTCCCTGGTCTCTGTTTTTAGCAAACTACAAGGTGTGGAGTGAATGTGACACATTTAATGCTTGCTCCAGCATTGCTGGGGCTTTCTGCTGCCTTACTGTATGAGTGCTGTCACATTTAAATTCTTTTTGTGACTTAGTGGATTTTGTCACTACCTCCCTGCTCTCTGTGACATCTAGACAATGTTACTTTCATTTTTCTTTGGCTGGTGAAAGTTGTGCTAGGAGAGAATAGGGGTAGGAGAAGGTGTGTTCTGCAGGCTTTGAAGCACACTCTCAGCTGCGCTTTACTTCAGCAAGTGACTTGAACATGAAGAGAGAAGCCAGTTACATTGAAGTCCTATGATTCTTTAATGTGATGAATAATTCAGAAATAGTGCTCAAGTGATTGCACAAGCTGATGACATGGATCACCATCAGCCATTCAATAATGGCATAAAGAATGTGAGTGGGAAAGGTCTTTCTAAAACTGATTGCTGACAGATGCCTTTCCTGAACTGGAAAAACACTGAGAGGTGATATGCTGTACAGAAACAAACTAAGCAGTAATGGAGATTTACCTTTGTTACCTCTCAGTCTGTGAATGCCTGTTTTCAGTTTTGCTGTGAACAGAGCATCTTGAAAGCTCCTACCAAGCCAGACTTGCAGACCGTATGTTGATTACAGATCGAAGAGTCTTATTTGCAGTTCACAACGGAGAGAAATATCTGATGTGTTTAGAATGGCAGGTGGTTGTGTTGCTTATCAAGGCCAGCTGCAACACAGGGAAGAGACTCAATTAATATAGTGTACATGTTAGGATAACACAAAGTTCTACTTTCAGAGGACCATGCGGCCTTCCTCTGATGTTTATTAAAATTTACTGTGCTTGTGGCTTGAGAAGACTTGCGGCTCAGAGATCCATCTCAAGTTTGCAGCAACATTTTCTTCCACTTGGTGTCAGCATTGTTCTCCCTGGCTCCTGAGCTGTATTTCCTTTAAGCATAACCCTTTAATATGTTCTGAGCACCTATCTTAAAAGTACATATTAAATTTCTATTTCTGTAACATATCAGCAGACCATCCTGTTCCTTCCTCAGATAATTACTGATGTCAGAGAAGCATGAAGGAAGGGTATGAACTCACCTCCAAATCACTGTGAAACACAACTCTTTTTCATTTTATGTTCATGTCACCTTCTTTAACTCGGCAAGACTACCAATAAAGCCTGTTATCGCTTTTGTATTCATTTTCTTTGGTGAACACGAGCAACTTGATTTGTTCCACACATACCGATGATCAGGGTGTTTTGAGAAAACATTGGAGGTGAAGTCTTTCATAGGAAACTCCTCCCTTGGGAAATTATTTTTATTGAAAGACTTGTGATATGTAAGCATCAAAACATTTCAGTCTTTTTTTTTTTTTTTTTTTTTTTTTTTTTGCTGTTATTGTAGCCAAAAAAATTGACGTTTCTTTTAAACTTTTCGTGGCTTTTCAGTTTATATTAGGGTAGGGTTGGGAAAGGGAAATGTTTTCAGAGAAGCAGACAAAATGTAAAATAAAACCCTTAAAATATCCACTGTTATGGATATTTTCACTGGAATGAAAAAAAAGATCCTGTTTTTCATTTTTCTGTAGTTTTCATAGAGAGTTGGGCTTTCTGCTATGCAGCAGTGAATTTAATAGATGTTTTCTGAATGCAGTGCTCCCTCCCTTCTGCCCCAAATTCTTAGACCACTTTTTTCATCTTTAGTGGGTTTTTCATCTACCCTAGCAAGTATGCAAACATGCTGAAGTACTTAACATCACTTTGCCAGAAGAATATGCCAGCACTTATCACATTTGCAAGAAGAAAAGCTTGGCTGAATCTTGAAAGCGTATCAGTGTGTTATAGCCTAATGCAGTTTCACTCCCAACTTATTTGGATTTTTGCTGTAGAGCAGTCTCTGTGGTATTTAATTTCTTTGCTTCAAGTGAAAAAGGAAATGTGTATTCATGAGTCAGCACTGCTATTAAATAGTTTCCAGAGCTATCAAACTAAAGACTGGGTACTTTCTTATTTTGCTATGAAAAAGGAAAGATGTAAAATGTGCTTATAAGGAAAACACAAATGCAGCTGAGCAGAAAAACCAGATGAAATGTATGGCTTGAAATGTAGGGCCACAGATGAGTATACCTTTCCTTACTGGGTAGAGTCCTTAATACTGTCTGACTTTGTTCTCACAAGTGGCATAACTGTGCTGTGGGATGACTGTATTAAAGGGTGCTGGTCAGTGCTGCATTTTTTTGGTAAATTGTTGAAGAGTTAAATACTTGATGAGGGGTTGCTGCAGCACGAGGCAGCACTGCTTCCAGTATGTGACTGGAGCTTTACCTGGGAGTTGCTAGTGTTGCTGGCTGTACACAAAAGCAGAGTTAGGAGCTCAGATTTCGGTTAATTCTGGAGAGCCCTATGCCAGCATCCAGGTTTTGGGATCTTGGTTTTGCCCCTCCATCATGGAACCAGGCCAAGCCAGGCTGAACTGTGACAGAGCTGAGCTATGCAAGTTAAGTATTGGGGGTCCAAGTAGAGGAGAACAAATGGTATCCTAGATTCTTTAGGATTTTGGGTTTTTTTCCCCATTTTTATACACTGAAATTAAGAAATCTATTACCGTTTAAAAAAAAAAAAAAGAAAAGAAAAAAAAAAAAGTTGGGGAAAAAAGAACCCATTATGTACATTTACATTTATGTGATAGCTTTAGGATTTTCAAAAAGTTATGCTGAAGATCAAGGGAGCAAGGGAAGAAATTGCAACTTAGCACTTTCTCTGATATTATTTCAGTTGTTAGCTTTTTAACGCTTTTTTCAAACATCAGAATTGTGTGGATAGCTTTCACAGAGTCACAGAATATCCCATGTTGGAAGGGGATCAAATCTAACTCTTGATACTTTGAGCTACCTAATCTTTTTTACCATCATTAGGAGAGGGCTATGCCACAATAATAAATGGTGAGTTGAGTTTATGCAGCACACTGTAACTCAAAGCCATACACTACTTCTAAAAATGTTTGTCTTTTGCATATTTTCACTAGGAAAGCATAGCAAGCAATCTGCCACCTCAGTGCAAGGAATGATGGATGAAATTATTTCCTTGGCTACTTTACTTTTCTTTCAACTCTTCCTTTCATGTCCTTGAAGTTTCATCTAAGCAAATTCTTAGCTATTTTACTAACCATATTCCATAACTCTTTCCATGTTTAAACAGAATACTGGCTGGGGTGGACAAAAGGGAAGAGAAAGAGAAAACTGCATTCAAGGTTAATATTAAATGGGCTATAGAACAATGCAGACAACCTGTCTCTGCGTATTTATGTTTTGCAATCAATAGGGGCACCTCATGTAAGAAGTTGAGCAACTCGTGAAAGCTGCTGCTGCTGGAACATCAAGCTGGTATGTTCTAGATAATCACTAAGCTCTGCGTTCCTTTCTTTTTGACTGCTCTGGGTAATTTGGGCATTACAGAGAAAATAGTCTTCTATTCTTTTAAGTTGTAGAATAAAAATGCTCCTAGCAAATTTGCAATTGCAGGCAGGTTTGTGAGCTAAACCAAAATTTCTATCTGGATATGTGTGCAGTGAGTTACTGGCATCAGCGCTGCTGACTTCTTTTCCCGTGTTGCTTATTCCTTATATGGATTTGGTAGCAATGTCACTGTGAATTCTAACCAGAAAGAGCATAAGCAGATGAAATCTAAATCTAGATCCATGTCTATGTCAATCCTTGTAAAACTTTGCTTCTAGTATATATTGCAAAAGCATATCCATGTAATTGTCATTCTTTATGAAGTTAAATTAAAAGAAAAAACATCAAAATCTCTATGTGCAGAAGAGGACAGCAAACTTTTTTATACTGTTATGAAGCTGTCTCTCTTGGGCAGCTTGGCATTTCTTCAGGCACTCTGGAAAAGGAAAGAAATTCTTCAAAATGGGATATGGTAATTTCAATGAACAGACAGGTCAGCTCTTAAGAATACTGAGGGGAAATTATGGTTCTCTTCAGTTAGACTTCTTCCTAGTCAGCAGATTCTACAATATATATTGTTCCCTCTTTGAAATCCTTACATAACATGGGTTTTCTTTTTTTAATCAAAGTTGACTTTGGAGTTGAAGGGATGCTGCTGTCCCTGTATGGTCTTCAGTATGGCTTTTCTATTAGTTGAAAGGAAGAAAAAAATTGTAGTGGAAAAGAGAAAAATAAATTACTTCTTCAATATCAACTCATTAATCATTTAAATGAACTTTGGAGTTGTGTCCCTATCTCACCCTTCTGCAGCTCTTCCATTCATAGCAAAATAATAGTTTTGGAAACTGCTACATGACCCTTATATATACACAGGACATTCTGAAAGTAGTGCCTCCTATTTATTTCCATGGAAAGTACAGCAGATACAAAGAGCACAATGACATTATGTGAGACAAAAAATTGTCAGTTACAACGAACTCTTTTCAGCGTAACCACCACCAGCAGCTATGCATTTTCATCGACTATGAACAAGAGCCTGCATGCCGTGCTCATACAAACCTGCACCAGTGGATGTGACCCACTGTCACCACTGCTGAAACGCAGCACCCACCGCCTCTCTGTGCTCATATCCACTGCTTGGTCTTCAGAAATGTTCAGCAAATGTCAGCGAATGTCCATGGGTGCCACTTCTGCATGGAGCCACCACTTTTGCTCCATTTCCGCTTCTGTGTCAGATGCCATTCCATCAAACTGCCCCTGCCATTTGTCACGCAGCAACAAAATATAACACAGAATCTTAGCAGAAACATGCAACCTCTGCTGCCATACCACTAACATTTGCCTCTGATGTCATGAGCCCGCATAATAAAATAGGAGACATTACTTTTGGAGTAGCTCTCATATATTTTTTCTTCCCTTTCTCTTCCAACAGTTTTCTTCAAAGTGTCTGCCAGTGCCTGCAGCTTATTCTTTCCCTGCTTTTTCAATGCAAGATATGCTTGGAATGAGAAACACTTTGAAGATTCAAGTCAAAGTGTCAAGTTCAATGCCATTGTTGAATAGCACCAATACTTAAGCTCCTTGTTTACTACAGGCCTCTCTTGCTTCACTTCTGAAAACATCAAATACGGACTGCAACCTTGAAAAGGAGCTGGACACAAGTGGTGCGCCCTGTAATCTATTCAAAGCCTCTTGTATTGTAACATTTCTGTTTCTTTGAAATACAAAACCACAGATCTGTTTTTTGGTTTCTAATTTTTGGTGGATTATGTTCCTGGGAATTGCCAAACAATTTACACTGAGGTTTTCTTTGTTTGTTTTGAGAAACTGTAAGTGCTGTCTTTAGTTTTGTTCTGTTTTTCTTCTCTTGGTAATATATAAGGCTTTCGTTTTATGTTTGTATTATCAACACATTGCTTGAAAATGTGTTTACGTTAATAGTTCTGGATAGCAAATTACCAAAGGAAATACTACATGCTATAATGCTGTTGTTATGTACAATGTATACTATGTTTATATTCTATGCTAATTATACTGTTCCTTTTACAATATAGTAATTTATTAGTAATTGCAGTGAATTGTTAGTTTGTGGTGATTTTACTTTCCCCCTTCCGCGGCCCCGCGGGGGGGGGCGGGGGGCCCCCCCCGTATTATCCCCGCTAGTGTTGCTTCTACACATACATAACAGTACTATGCTGATACAACCTATCTGACTAAAGTGAAATAATGCTTCCTTTTCAGTGTTCAGAGCACAGACTTTAATCAGCCTGTATTGCTAAACCTAGTCCTTGAGTTAGGAGCAAGTATTTTTCAGTTTGATCGTTTATCTTTGTGAGCAACAGATTTGTTTCTCGTATAACCAGTGTTGCTAAATGAATAATGCTGTACTGGATGTTTTACAGGGCTGTCACCATTTTTATGGAAACTGTTAGAAACACAGAAGTGGATTGCTGCTTGTGGCATACCAGCATGCAGCACTGATCTGTAACAATAACTCAGCTACTTAAATATTGGCAAGAACGCCAATGGCTGTAGTTACCTCAGCATAGCATGAAAGTAGCAAAAGGATAGGAATTTTGGGAAAACAAGTAATGTCTGCATCCTGCTGAGCGTGCTAGTCAAATCAGGCTTATAAGATGCTGATTACTTTTCTACTTACAATTGCAGCAGAGAAAACAATTGTTTTACTACTTGTATGCATAGTAGTTTTTTAATTACACTTTCAGTTAGTTTCGTTTTAATAACCTATTAAATTGTACTAGCAGATAGAGTTAAAAGGAACTCCAAGGCATGTATTCAGAGGTTTGCGTTCTCGAAACTTGGGGAAATAATTTCCCTGTTCTTGATCTTCTGTGCAGGAACTCTTGCACATGGGATAGCAGATTGAGTTTCCCCAGGATTAATGCTAGAATTAACTGAAATCCCAGAGATGCAGATCAATCATTGCTTCGGAAGCTGCGCTTCTGATTTACTCTGTTCTCTAATCCACTGTCTTCTGTTGTGAGAACACTGATCCTAAAGCAGAATATGAGCTTGAAAGTGCTGTAGTTTAAAATTACAGTTAAGATCGTGAATGTATCTCTGTTGCATACATAGTATTCAAAACTAATAGGCTTTGTTTGTTTTTTACTTTTTCTTTCTTTCTTTTTTTTCCTACCCACTACAGTAAGATAATTCAGCAGAAACATTTAATTAGCTCTTATATTTTACTCCAATGCTGCTGTTGTTTATGGGGCCATAGAAATAAGCTGTTTTATACAATTTATACTATCTGTGGTGTTAGATCTGCAGAATTTAATGAAATGCTAAGCTGTCTTGCGATCAAGCTTCTCATTTTTTTTCCCCTACATCTTAGGAAATACTTGAGCGGGTGAGTTCAAATGCAGAGTTGGATAGTTAAAACATCTTATTTGGGAAATGATCAGGCTCAATGACCTGGTAAAGAAAAGTCCTGAGCTTGACAAATGAAAAATATACTTCAGCTTGCTTCAGTAATTTTATGTTAAGTGCATTTCTAAACTCCTTGTGATAGCACATATAACACGTGTGAATGTAAATCTGAAGGTCAAGATTTTACTTAGCCCTTCCTGTTATTGTTAATGAGGAATTTCCAGAGTTGTGTCATAGTTTCATGATTTTTGTTATTGTAATTCCACATCATGAGATTGTGTACTGCACTGGGAGTTAAGGTGTTAATGCTGAGGATCTGCATATTTCCTGGTATACCAGTCTCAGAAGAGAAGGAGAATGACATATTCCAGAGGACTGTTCGCTGTTCTGTTTCCATTTTCCCTTAGAGGTTAAAAAGAAAACTGTACACAGGTCACAAGATGTTCCCTTTTCCCTTTCTGCTCAACTCTGCAGTGCATGGTCCCTAGCCGTCTCACCTTCAGCATTAGAATAAGGCCTTTGGTTTTGGACACTCTCTCATTTTATTTGAATTATTAACTTCAATTCCAATTACGTTGTATTGTATCGCCTGCTTTGCAGGGGAGCTGGACTTGATGATCTCTAGAAGTCCTTTCTGGCCTCTACAATTCTGTGACTCTGTATTGTGTTGTCTTGCATTCTGATACCTTTTATTTAGTAAATTATCTTTCCTCCTCAAATTGTTGCTGCTGCTTTGTTTTTAGGCCCATCTCCTTACCCTTTCTCCTTTTCCCCTTTTCCCAGGGCGTGGATCCATGGGGTGGGTCCCCCTGCCTCATTAGTCACGGAACTGGGTCAACCAGCACATAAACCGTCTACAATGGGTACAATAAATGCTTTCATGCACTGCAAGTTTACAGAAATAAGCTCTGGAGCAAATAGCGGCGTTAAGCTACATGCAAACAAATCCACAAACCTGAAATATTTGTGCCTCATAGGGACAACAGAAATCGATGTGTCCATGGTAAAGACAAAACTGGATCTTTCTCAAAACGCCTAGATCCTTCCTCTCAAATGCCACAGTTCCAAAATACTTCTCTATCCTAAGCGAACAGCTACGAGGCATGAAAATAATCCCAAATATTCAGTTGGTAGAATGAAATATTCAGGTAGAATGAAAGTAAAAGAAGCAGATGCAGTCTGTCAGTGTTAATTAACTAGTTTGTAAAAGCAAAAATTTGACAGACATCTCATTAAATTACACTCTCACGAAATTGGTGAGGAATAAACAACAAATTTAAAGTCATTTGCTTACAGAAATATTAATTTCAAATTGGCTTCCAGCACCTGCCTTGCTAAGAAGCATCTTATAAATGTCTCGAGTATGAGAAGTCAAATAGGTATCGATATTTACTGCCTTTCTATCACTGTTTTGTGATGATCCCACTAGTGAAGTTCTGAGAGACTTGTCCTTGGAGGACAAGGTTTTCTAAAGTTTGTGATAGCTTTTTTAACCAACTTTTGTTCTGAAAAGAAATCTGCAGTATGGTTATTCTGCCTTGCGTTATAATGAAAGGGTGGAACAGTCAGCAGGATATACATCTGGGATGAAGAGGTTTGAATTTTGAACTAGGTCAACTACTGGCTTAATGCATGGAAACAGGATATTTGAGTCCCCTGTGACTCAGTCTTCTGCCTTTGAAATGACAAAATATTTACACGATCCATCAAACTGCTATTTGAAGCAGAGTTAAACACCTTACATTCCCATCTGAACTAATTGAGGGGCTGATCTCTTGAGATGTAGCGCCTTTTTCACCAAATACCACCCTTAAGTTGGAACATTTCAACATGCTGAATGTCAGTGATGTGCGACAACCAGGGATCCAATCCACAGAGCTCACTTGAAGCAGTTCTGTATTGTAAAAATATTATCTCTTCAAATGAACTGGAACATGAAATAAGAGTGTTGTCCATTCTCATTAATCATCATCATCATCATCATCATCATCATGCATTAACAGAAAACAGGCCAATAAGAAATGGCTGGCCAATTTTGGTATTTGATTCCAATTAAGAAATACTTTCTTGTCTATTGATGATGATCCTAATTAGTGTTTTAATAAGGTGTTTGAAGAAGAGCAGACATCAAATCTGCCCTTCTTAGGACTGCTGTGAAATCGCTGAAAGTTGTTTTCGATGCAGCACAGGAAGAATAATGTGTAAACTCTGAAAAACTGCTCACAAAGGTACGTAGGTGTTGTTTTAATGCAAATCACATCATGCATGGCACAAAAACAAATGATTATTTTAAATATTTGAGAATGAGTAACCAAATTGTTCCTGAAACACTAAATGAGAACTATTTCCAGAGATTACAAATAGTAAATGCCCCCTCATAAAAGGGCACTATGACCCCAAACAGTTCACAGTTGGATTGAGTCTGAAAGCTAATGGCAAGGGTCAGCATTAAGGTGAATCTATTTTTTCATTTGTTGCAATGTAAAGCTAACAAATTCTGTGAATCTGGGGGCAGCGAGAGACACCATGTTGTCTGACAGATCAGCATGTGAAGGAAATGAAACACAGAAATGACTGCTGCCACAATCAAATTTAGGTTTAAAATGCACCCTGGAATTATATCACAGAAAAGCTTTAAAGACAAATAATTCACTGATTTCTGAAAGGACAAGTAGCTGTGTATTGCACCAAATCAATCAGCTGTGCCCCTCCACTGAAATACAAGAGACAAAGAGCTAAAAGGGACTAAAATAAAAATAAGTTATGAAAGGAAAGAATGAGAGTATATAACTAAGGTCACAGGTCGCAGCGTTTAAAGATAGAGGAAGCATTATTCCAGCGGGCACTAGAAGAGATTCACAGCGATCCATTTCTTGTGGAAAATCAAAGCACTCTTGTATGCTGAAGAAACCAGACGCGACGTCCTTGTTTCCATATTGCTAGGAAAGTTCTTGTAACTAGCAAACCACTACTTAGAATCACCAAATCGTAGAATCACTCAGGTTGGAAAAGACCTTAAAGATCATCAAGTCCAACCACAACCCAACCGTACTACCCTAACTCTAACAACCCTCCACTAAATTATGTCCCTGAGCACCACATCCAAGTAGTTTTTAAACACATTCAGGGATGGTGACTCAACCACCTCCCTGGGGAGCCTATTGCAGTGCTTAACTGGAATAGACTTCTTTCAGTAAAGTTTTTCCTGATATCCAACCTAAACCTCCACTGGCACAACTTGAGGCTATTTCCCCTCGTCCTGTCACCTGTCACCAGTGAGGAGACCAGTCCCGCTCTCCTGTAAGCACCTTTCAGGTACTGAAAGAGAGCAATAAGGTCTCCCCTCAGCCTCCTCTTCCTCAGACTGAACAACCCCAGTTCCTTCAGACTCTCCTCCCAGGCATAGCCCTTCACAAATCTTGTTGCCCTTCTTTGGACCTGCTCTAGCACCTCGATGTCCTTTCTGTACTGAGGTGCCCAAAACTGAACACAGTACTTGAGATGAGGCATCACCAGTGCCGAGTGCAGGAACAGGATTATTTCCCTAGTCCTGCTCACCACACCATTCCTAATACAAGCCAGGATGCCACTGGCCTTCTTGGCCACTTGGGCCAAGTTTTAGTTTTGGGCAGTAGCTCTTACAAGCATTTAACGTCCATGTATCCCCCAAGACATTCTCATTCCAAGTGCAGAGTCAGAGGGACTCTTTTCAACTCATCCTTTGCATACAACTGATTGTAACTCAAAGTTTGGTTCCTCCTATCTTCTGCCCATCAGACAATCAGATAAGTGACATGAGGCATTTTCCGGGAGTCTGGTGAAGAGCTCTCTCAAAGAACTATGAAGTCCTTTCACACCATTCTTCAGCCAGCTCAAAACTAGAAGTTTGTTGAGGCACTGATTTGGAAGGGAGGTTCTTTGGTAGGGCGTCACATCAGATGCAAAGCGATCTATTTGAATTAGGCACAATTATTTGACTTCTTAACGAATCCCACGGCGAGGTGAGGAGAAGCGCATAACAAACTGTAATTGAAAGTGCGATTTAAGACCCTAGTTCAGATCTAGAGTCCGCATGTCTAACTGTCAGGACCCCCCGTCGGCGCTAACGAGGCAACGACTCCCAGGTGCCGCGGGGCCGCGGCCAACCGGGCACAGCTGCGCCTCGTCGGCAGTCCGGGGCGGGGCCCAACGCCTCTCAAGCTCCGCCGGAGGCCGCTGGGAACCTCGAAAGCTGCCGGGGTTCATAGCTGGCGGGAGCCGGAGTGGGCTTTGCTCTTTCGTCCGGTCCTAGCGCCGCTGATGCTGCTTTTAAAGTGAGTGCTTTGGATTCTGAGTAGTGTTCTTCTTGGGTTGTTTTGTTTCAGGCTGCAGCGAGATGTCTCACAGTAAGGATCAGCCCGAACCGGTGAGCCGTTCCGGTAGCAACGGGACCGCGGAGGCGGCGAGCGCTCGGGAGCCGTTCGGAGCCGTCTGTCCGCAGCAGGAGGCCGCCGGGCTCTTGCCGCCCTCCGTTCGGGGCAGGCGCGGAGCTCCCGCCAGGCTCCCCCAGCTTCTCGGAGCCGTCGTAGCGTCGGCTGCCGGCGCGTTTTCAGAGGGTGCTGCCGCTCGGCTCTCCGAGTCCTAGCGCAGCCCAGGGCTGTATAGTAGAGACTTCAGTTCCTCCCGTTCTCATCGTTGGGAGCGAGCGGGACGGGGCCGTATTCCTGCAGCCTCAGTGCTGCTGGGAGTAAGAAACAACGCAAAGGGCTGCTGGAACAAATTTTCTTCTATTGCAGGCTGAAAGAGGACTGCAGCGGAACCTCTCGTTATTCTGAACCGGTGAGATGATGGAAGTGGTGAGTGTTTAGAAGTCACTAGGTAAGCCGTGTCTTCTTGTGGTTCATGTAGGGCCGCCGCTCGGCTGCATCTGTTTGTTCGGGTTCGGCACGGCGCTATCGCCGGGCTCCCACGTGGCCCTTTTAGAAAGGCCGGCGCGGGGTCGTCGCCCGAGACCGAGCGCGACTCGGGGCGGCCTCGGCCTCCCGGAAGACTTTTCCGAATGCTTCAGCCTCTCCTGCTTCCAGTGGTAGGAGCGAGCAGGATGAGACTATGTATTCTTATCTTGCCTCCCCCCCTGCCCCTTATGTGTAATTTCAGGATGCGATCTCATTCAACCCATGGAAATACGGTGGGAGCGATTGCACGACTGGAATGCTGCTGTGGATGGCTGAGTCCCTTTACAGGAGAGGCAGACTGGTGAGGTGGTGGAGTTGCTCTTCCAGAGAGAGAACTGGAACGTGTTGAGCTCTGCCTAAGGATGAATGCAGAACTAGGGGAGCAGTGACATGCGAGGCTCAAGAAGCAGTAAATGTGGGTAACAACACTGGGTGTGTTGGTTACAGATGAGGAAGCTGATAAGATCTTCTGCATGTGGCTGACAGTAACCTCACAGCTGTGGACATTAGCTATCACAGTAGGCTTGAACCACCCTGCCATTTGTTAGTAAAGCAGAGCTGTCAGGTATACCTCATTCCAGGAGGTTCCTGCAGGTGTCAAAGATGAATTTGCTGACAGAGGAGATGGAGGAGCCAATGAGGAGTGAGGCGTTGCTGAATTTTGCTTACTCAGTGTGGAGGAAGGGCTGGTTGGGGATGTGAAGACTGGGTCAGCCTCAAGTGCAGCAGTTGTGAGCTGGTGAAGTTCAGGATGTCATGTAGAAGATGCAAAGCAGTAAGTAGGATTGAAACCTCAGATTTTGAGGGAGCCAACTTAAAGGACCACCTTGGAGGTATTCCTTGGGTTAGAGCATTGGGAGGGGTCCTGCCAGCAGCTCTTGACTCTGATGCATTACTTGTTTGTGCTCAGGAGGGTAAGAAATAGAGCAGCAGCGTCAGGAGACCTGCACAGGCAAAGGAGGAGGTCAGATAACTTTCCTTTTTCTCTGGCTGCTAGGGGTGGGCCTGGATGTGGTCTGCCCTCTAGATGAGATGGCATGATTTAACTTGCTGTCAACTGTGGGACTCAGATTCCTTTTCCCCAGTGCAGCTCTCTGGCCTCATCCCTCTGGCTGCCCCTCTAAGGTGCAGGCTCAGGTGCTGGCTGCTGTCAAACTTCAGCTAGCTGGCAATTGTATGGCCTGCTACTGGGTAGAGAGAGAACTCAGCAGAGCCCTTCTATTCCTGGGGAGTATGTCATTTACTGATGTCATTTACTCTGACAACTGCTTGGAGCCTCTTTTGTATGGGGCCAAGTCAGTGCTTAGCCCTTTGGTTTAAGAAGTACAACTAGGAAGGGCTGTTTCCTGGCACAGGATTTAGCTTCTGGATCCCCTTACCTGACAAGAATTTTCCTTAACCTCCTCAAAGACATAATACATGCTTGGAACAAGAGCCCAGGCAACGATGTCTTGCTTTTGTAATGTGGGTGTTTTCTCATGTGCCAATAAACTTGTAGGAACAGTTAAACAGAAGCGACAGCAATTATTGCATGTGTTAGACAGTTGAAGTTACTGGAAACATCCCACTATAGATGAATGGAATAAGATGTGTAATAAATATCTGTAATACATCAATTACTTTATCTGTGTGTGTATATATAATCTGTAATAAATCACTAATAAACACAACTACAAATAAACATTTTCTCCCAAAAGTTGGATATTTTAACTGCTACAATCCATGTTATTTTACTATTCACGTGATCTGCATAGTAACATTATTAGTGTATCCTACCATTTACTATCTAGAATGGCTGAGCAAGAAGTACAGTTTGCAGCTTTAAAGCCTGAAGCTGCTAAAAAAAACCCTTTCAGTGGTTAGAAATGTATTTTCCAGGTGTTCTCAGAAGAGGACTTCTGCTGTGCATGCTAGTCTTTGTAATGTCTTTCATTGCAAACAGTTATAAGCTCTCCTCACCCTCACTTTAACCAGAGGACCAGACTGTATGAGTGTATTCCTCCATCAGTGAAGAGAAAAAAGGATTTTCTTCCTCATTTTTATGATGAATCAGAAACAAATGCAGTGATCCTTAATTCATGTGAACTTCACACCAACAACCAGCATTTGACCATGAGCAGTTTCAAAAAACCTGACCTTTGTTCTGTCCTTGTTTCTGTGGAACACCAATCCCTCATCAAACAGCACAGGAGGAAGACCTTCTTCCACTTTGTGTGCTCACTTGTAATAACATCCTTAGTCATCTCCCTTCTGCATCAACTCAGGTTATCAGGCTGAGAAGATAAATCCCTCCCTACCCAAACCTACACACTGAATGTCTAAGAGGATTTTTTCACTTGAAAAGACATAAAAAAAATAAGCTGTGCAAGGACAATAGGATGTCTTTTAAACTCCTTTACCTGATTTAGCCTCTCAGTGGTTTGTAGGTTCTGAAGTATTCGATGCAACACAAAACAAAAAAAAAAAAAAAAAAGAAAAAAAACAGCCGGAGAAGGAGGAAAAGTAAGGAAAGAGCAAGGTTGCAGATTTCATCTTCGTAACTGCCATGAGACAGGCACAATGAAAAACTGTCACAAAAAGTTGCATGCACACATCCAAAGTCCTAGGCTCACGAAACAACTCTGCAAAGGAGGGATCTCCTGAAAGAGATCCTTCCTCAGTGCCAGTCAGCCCTTAAATGGGGTTTAAGAGGAGTAGAGCTTGGCTCCACCCCTTCCCCTCCCACAATTGAATTGCCTTCACCTGTGCTCCCAGGCCTGACCTGGTCTCTCCCTGGGGCTCAATCAGTGATTTGGGCCCTGATTTGGCAGTGCACTTGCAGTCAGGCAAATCTCACTGCTTACACTATAAGCTACTCAGGCTGCCGAGACATGCCGGCTTTGAGAGGTCAGACAGAACTGCTTCCTGGAGGGAAGTGGAATCGCTTACCCTTCTCAATATGTTTCCCCAGAGATGAGATCCCACGAAATTCACTAGCCTAAAAAAAGCGCTCAAGAATGAGACAACCTAATTGCAAGGAAAAATACTGAGCTCACTGGTCAGTACTGCTGGGGAAGACGGCTGTGGAGATGGGCAGACTGACAGGCTTTTTTCTTGTTCTGTTTTTACTGGTAGTCTGACACAGTAAGATCATCAGACGTAAGAGCACATGCCTGAGGTCACGGTCTGACTTAATGAACCCTCTTCACAATTATTTACACTAAAGCAGAAGGCAAAATCTGAGGTCTCGCTTAAAAAAGCTGCAGGAAGAATTTGCTTGGTTCCCAGACGGGACAATCACCTACCTCTTATAAGAAATTTAATTGCCATATCCTCAGGAACTGACTGCTTCCCAACATATCTGATTTCTGGATGGGAATTTGCAGTGGCTGTACTCCAATTCAGACTATTTTACTAATTTTTCTAGCAAAAATATCTAAGAAAATACCCTTTTATGCAGACCAACTCGTTAACACCTCAGTACATTCTGTGTGCGGAGCATGTCATTTTAATTTATTCCACATTTGATTTACACCATGAAGAAAGCCAATCTGCAAAAGCAGACAAGAATTTCAGAAAAAAATAAAATTATATATATACATATATATTCTCAAATGCTGAATTATAAAAGAGAACTTCAAGACGCCTTTCTGAGAGCATGAGCGTTCTCCAGCTCTCACGGTAGAAACTGGGCACAGAAGGCAGGAAACCAGCATGTGACAGAACTATGATCGGCCAGGGAAAAAGCAGGGGGCAAAAGAAGGAGAACGGAAAGGCAGGGGAAACATGGATGCGTCGCCTGGGAAGAATGCAAGAATGCTTTCCATAAGTCAATCAACAGAGGTGAAACTGAACTTGGAAGGAGATTTTAAAAATTAACAAGAAGGGATTTCCATGGGTACACTGTTCAGAAGAGAAAGTTCAAGGAAAGTGTGCTCCCTCCGATACGCCACAAAGGAGAAAAGGCAGCAACGTACATAGGTAAGGCTGAGGCCCTCAGCAAGTTCTTTGCCTCAATCGTTGCTGGCGGTCTGTCTTCCCATATCTCCCCAGTCCCTAAACTTCTGGGTAGGAGCTGTGGCAGTAAAATCCCTCCCACTGTAAGAAAAGAGTAATTCTGAGACTACCTGATGAGACTGAATGTGCTCAGGTCCATCATGCCTGATAGCATGCATTCCAGAGTCCCAAAGGAACCTCCTGATGGGATGGCCATGCTGCTTTCCATCAAACTTGATGAGTCATGGTTGCCAGGCAACTCCCCATGGTTAGAGGAACATCACATACCCAGTTTCAAGACTCTTGGAGAAGAAAAGGCCTCACTGGGGGCTTGTAGCACTTGAAGGAAGATTATAAACACAGCTTTATATGCAGTCTGTGTAATACTAAAACAAAATCACAATTGTACAGTGACAATAACAGGCTGGCAAAGTCCTAGGCTGCAGCAGATCAAGACAAACCCAAACATAAGAGCCTCCACAGATGCAGAAAGAAAAGAAAAGAAAAAGAAAGGAAAAAGAAAGGAAAAAGAAAGGAAAAAGAAAGGAAAAAGAAAGGAA
>NW_024962255.1:7391617-7392466 GCF_019238085.1 Lagopus leucura | reverse complement strand
AAAAGAAAAGAAAAAGAAAAGAAAAAGAAAAGAAAAAGAAAAGAAAAGAAAAAGAAAAGAAAAGAAGATGTTTACCTCCACAAAACCTCTGATAAGCCAGGACCTCCAGCAAGGTGGCCTCACCTCTACTGCCAAGCCTTAAATGAGGCCTGGGAAGGGATGGATCTTGGTTCCCCCCCCCTTCCTGTCACTCAACTGCACCTGAGCTCCCCTGGGATGGCCCGCCTGCCTGCCAGGTGCTCAATCACCAGCTCCAGCTGTGACTGAGCATTTCTGCTGCAGCCTGATAGTGACAGGACAAAGTGGAATGGCTTTAAACTAACAGAGGGGAGATTCAGGTTAGATATTAGGAGGCAGGAATTTTTACTTGGAGTGGTGAGGTGCCGGCACGGGATGCCCAGAGAAGTTGTGATGGCCCACTCTTAGAGGTGTTCCAGGCTGGGTCGGTGGAGCTCCGGGCAGCCAGATCGAGTGGGTGGAGGCCCTGCCCGTGGCAGAGCTGTTCGAACCAGATGATCTTTAAGGTCCTTTACCACCTAAGTCACTCTGTGATAGAAATGGATCAACTGAGGCTGAGCCAATTTTTTTCTTTCTAACATTCACGATGTCTGATTGCATAGAGCTACAACATCGTAAGCCGTTTCTAAGTTGAGAGCAGAGTGCTGACGTGGCTTTGGATCCAGTTTGCTTTCGATAAAATCTCAATCAGCTTCAGAACTGCGTTCATTGTTCAAGCAATGCGTCAGGATCTCTGTTGATTTTTCACGTTCCCAGCAAGTCTAGGTGTTCCAGTTAGTCAGTGATCACATTGCTGAATTCACATACAATTTATTAACTTTTTCTAGCTAA
>NW_024962255.1:7355794-7391607 GCF_019238085.1 Lagopus leucura | reverse complement strand
TTAGCTAGAAAAAGTTAATAAATTGTATGTGAATTCAGCAATGTGATCACTGACTAACTGGAACACCTAGACTTGCTGGGAACGTGAAAAATCAACAGAGATCCTGACGCATTGCTTGAACAATGAACGCAGTTCTGAAGCTGATTGAGATTTTATCGAAAGCAAACTGGATCCAAAGCCACGTCAGCACTCTGCTCTCAACTTAGAAATGGCTTACGATGTTGTATCTCTATGCAATCAGACATTGTGAATGTTAGAAAGAAAAAAATTGGCTCAGCCTCAGTTGATCCATTTCTATCACAGAGTGACTCAGGTGGTAAAGGACCTTAAAGATCGTCTGGTTCAAATAGCTCTGCCACGGGCAGGGCCTCCACCCACTCGATCTGGCTGCCCGGAGCTCCACCGATCCAGCCTGGAACACCTCTAAGAGTGGGCCATCACAACTTCTCCAGGCATCCCGTGCCAGCACCTCACCACACCGAGTAAAAATTCCTGCCTCCTAATATCTAACCTGACTCTCCCCTCTGTTAGTTTAAAGCCATTCCACTTTGTCCTGTCACTATCAGGCTGCAGCAGAAATGCTCAGTCACAGCTGGAGCTGGTGATTGAGCACCTGGCAGGCAGGCAGGGCCATCCCAGGGGAGCTCAGGTGCAGCTGAGTGACAGGGAGGGGGTGGAACCAAGATCCATCCCTTCCCAGGCCTCATTTAAGGCTTGGCAGTAGAGGTGAGGCCACCTTGCTGGAGGTCCTGGCTTATCAGAGGTTTTTGTGAAGGTAAACATCTTTTCTTTTTTTCCTTTCTTTTTTTCTGCATCTGTGGTGGCTTGTATGTTTGGGTTTATCTTCATTTGCTGCAGCCTAGGACTTTGCCAGCCTGTTACTGTCACTGTACTTTCAATTGTGTTTTAGTATTACACAGACTGCATATAAAGCTGGTCTCGCACACAGCTCAGGGACAAAAGGATGCAGCTCACCTCTCTCCATAGCATCACACCGCTGGAATGCCCACTCTGGCTCTGAACCTGCAGGAACAGTTCCACAAACCACTTCTGAGGCACCAGAGGGTGGGCAGAGGGCTCACAACCTCAGACTGATCCTCACTGCTGGATGCTCCCCTGTGGCACTCACCCTGTAATAACATCATCCAGGCGCAACTTGAAGATTCCCAGAAAAGAGGGGTCCACAACCTCTCCAAGCAGCTTATTCCATCATTCTCACAGTAAAATCATTCTTCCTCTTCCTAGAAAAATTCTGGCATGTGAACACTGCCCCCATTCTACCACCACACCCCTCCCACCAGTATCCAAAGAAGCCCATCCTCATCAACTACGCTCCTGCACTTAGATACTTACTAACAGATGCAATATTCCACTACCTCCACTGCCATTCTCTCATCTAATCCAATAACAACACAGAAGGCTACCAGCTCACTCTGACATCACTTCCCCTTGCTGAATCCACTGTGACTGCTCTTCAGAAGCAACTCCCCTTCCAGTTGCTCAGAGGTAACATCTAGAACAGGCTGTCCCATCACAGTGCCAGGGAAGCAGGCAAGACTGACTAACCTAGAGGTGCATAGGCTGTCCTTCTCACCCTTTCCGAATGCTGCGGTGACATTGGCTCTCCTTCAGTTCTCTGGCACCCTTCTTATAGAAAAGAGCAGAAAGAATATGATAAGAGTTCTCTGGCAGTCACTTCTGCCAGCTCTCTCGGCACACATAGCCATAGCTCACTAGGGTCTGGGGATTTGCGGGCATGGATTTTCCCTAAATGATCTTTGAACAGCTCCTCTGCTCTCAAAAGGAAGTCATCCTTCCTCAAAGACTCTTTCCCAATGAAGACTGATATTCCCAATGAGCAGCTCAGCAGTGACTGCTGAAGCTGAGAAGGTATCTGGCACATCTACCTTCTCACATCCCCTATTTTACAAGGTCTCCTGCCACTGCCACAGCACAAACAAGTTATGCAGACTCAAGAGCTGCTGGCAGGACCCCTCCCAATGCTCTAACCAAGGTGGTCCTTTAAGAGGACAAAGTTGGCTCCTCCCTCAAAATCTGAGGTTTCAATCCTACTTACTGCTTTGCATCTTCTACATGACATCCTGAACTTCACCAGCTCACAACTGCTGCACTTGAGGCTGACCCAGTCTTCACATCCCTAACCGGCCCTTCCTCCATACTGAGTACAAGATCCAGCAGTGCCTCTGTCCTCATTGGCTCCTCCATCTCCTCTGTCAGCAAACTCATCTTTGACACCTGCAGGAACCTCCTGGAATGAGGTATACCTGACAGCTCTGCTTTACTAACAAATGGCAGGGTGGTTCAAGCCTACTGTGATAGCTAATGTCCACAGCTGTGAGGCTACTGTGGGCCACTCATCACCCAAGAAAGCATCCAGACAATGCTTGAATATCCCCAGAGAAGTGGACTCTGCCACCTCTCCAGGCAACCTGCTCTATCACTTTCACAGCAAAAGCATTCTTACTTCTGATGTTCAAGACCGTGAGCACTGCCCCCATTCTGCCACCACACACCTCCCGTCAGTGTGTGAACAAGCCCATCCCCAACAAATAGACTCCTGCACTTCTGAGATCTACTGGTAGAAGTGATACTCCCCCCCACAATATCCACTGCCCTTCTCTTATCTAAACAGACAGTCACAACAACACAGAAGGTTGGTCCAGCATCATTTCCCCCTCACCGAATCCAACATGGCAACTCCTTAGAAATTTCTTCCTCATCAAGTCATTTGGAGATGTCACCTAGACCAAGCTGTCCCATCAGCTTGCTGAGGAGGGAGGTAAGGCCAGCTGGCCTGTAGTTGCACAGGCCATCTTCTCACCCTTTCTGAAGTCTGTGGCAATGTATACTCCAGTCTTCAAGTACCTTTCCAATGGGAAAGAGCATATGGAATACGGTAGAGAGCTTTGGCACTCGCTTCTACCAACTCCCTTGGCACATGGAGGCACATTAGAGCTCAGAGACCTGCAGGCATTGATTTTGCCTGAAGTGATCCTTCGCCACTCCTAAGCAATCGAGAGGATGTCATCCTTCCTCAAAGATTCCTTCCTCCTGAATCTGGGATTCCCAAGGAGCGGTCTCAGTGAAGCAAATAAGTGGTTCAGCACCTTCGCTTTCACACATTCCCCCCTTACTGGGGCCCCCACCTCATAAAACAGCAGGTCCACACATTCCCTACTCTCCTTTTTGCTGTTGGTGAACTTAACTTCTGTTAACCTTCACCTCCCTCCCCTATGGTGATACTAAGTGGGCCTTAGCCTTCCTTCTCCCCTTTGAGTTTATCCACAAGCTCCTCATTCGCCAATCCAGGTCTCCTGCCATTTCTGCTCTATTTCTTACTTTTTGGGATGCACCCCTCCTGAGAACAGAGAAAATTAAGCATGAGCATAAGTAACCCCTGGCACGACTCTCCCTGATGCTCTAACCCAAGGGACACCTCCAAGATGGTCCTTTATGATGATAAAGTTGGCTCCCTTAAAGTCCAGTGTTTCAACCCTACATATTGCTCCACATCTTCCGTGTGATATCTCAAACTCTGCCATCTCAAGGCCACCCCTGGTCTGCACATCCCTAACTGGTCCTTACTCAATATGCAGAACAAGCTCTGGCAGTACCCCTCTCCTCGCTGACTATTTCATTGCTTGTGTCAGAAACTTTACCTTTGACACATTGCAGGAACCTCATGGAATGAGGTTTACCTAGCAGCATTGCTTTCCTAACAAGTGACAGGGTGGTTCAAGAACTCATGCCCACAGCCATGAGGTTACTTTCAGCTTTGTGCAGGAGGACTTCTCGATTTCCTCATTCTGGTCTGTAGCCAACACACCCAGTGACGTTACTCACATTTACTGCTTCTTAAACCTCACATGCCAGTGCTCCCCTAGTTCTTCATTCATCCCTAAGCAGAGTTCGATATGTCCCAGTTCTCTCACCAGTCCGTTGCTCCTATAAAGAGCACAGCCATCCACAACAGCATTTCATCTGTGCAAGCTGTCCCTCCACATCTCCATGATGGGAACGAGATCACTCTCCTGAAATTACAAATAAGGGAAGGGGAGATGGGGGGGGGAGGGGGGGGTGGAAATATATGGCTCCATCCCTCTCGCTCCCACGGCTGGAAGCAGAAGGGGCCGAAGCACCCACAGATCCCTTCTCGGGCAGTTTGGCGCCGGCCCCGCACCGGTCCTTCTTACGCAGGAGCTCGACGGCAGCACCGCGCTGATCCTCCAGAATCACAGGGTTGGAAGGATCATAAATCTCCAACCCCCTGCCACAGGCAGGGCCACCAACCTCCACATTTAATACTAGACCAGACTGCCCAGGGCCCCATCCAATCTGGCCTTGAACACCTCCAGGGATGGGGCATCCACAGCCTCTCTAGGCAGCCTGTTCCAGCCGGTGAAAGCCCGACAGCCTCCTGCTGCAGATGGATGGCCACAAACGGCTCCCAAGCGCTCGCCACCTCCACGGTCCCGTAGCGACCATCGGCTCACCGGTTCGGGCTGATCTTCACCAGGAGATACCTTACCGCAGCCTGAAACAAAACAACACAAGAAACAGAGAACATTACATAGAAACCCAAGGTCCGTTTCAAAGGCAGCCCCTCGCTATGCTTCTCAGCCCCAGCGCGCTAGGACCAAAGGAACAGAACCCTCTCCAGCTCTCGAAAAGAGCCCCGGCAGCTCTCGTAGTTCCCGCCGGCCTCCAGTGCAGCTTAAGAGGCGATGGGGCGGATCCTCCCCGAGCTGCCGACGAGGCGCAGCTGTGCCCGGCCGGCCGCAGCCCCGCGGCACCTGGGAGTCGCTGCCTCGTTAGTGCCGGCGGGGCCGGCCGGGGACCCTAACAGTTAGACATGCGGACTCTAGATCCGAATTAGGAACTTAAACAAGACTTTCGATTATGCGCTTCTCCTCGCCTCATTGTGGGATTTATTAATACGTTAAATAATTGTGCCTAATTCAAACGGATCACTTTGCATCGCACATGAAACCCTTCCAAAGAATGTCCCCGGTCTTAACAGTTTCCAGAGCCCCCTGCTGCGTCTCTATCTCTGCAAGGCTTTCCCTCTACCCTAGTGTAAAAAAAAAAAAAAAAAAAAAAAAAAAGGGTATTAAACATGTAAAAACTTTGTACCTGACTGAGAAAACATGACGACTGAAGGTAACAGTAGAAATATGGGAGTAGTGATGTGACAAATGCTCGCATGGGTTAATGATGCATGTGAGAAAATTGCCGACCAGTGAAATCTGTAGCAGAGCTCAGGGTTATGTTCACGTGTCACGTAAATGCATAAGAACGTTTTCAGTTATCTCCAGTGAAGGACATGGGAATACTCTGTAAAGACTTCAGTGATGAAATTCACTTTACGTAGCAGTTTCGTTCTTACTTTAAAATCCTGAAAGTCGGACTATACTCGTTTTCATTTCTTACGATGGTAGAATATGAATGTTTTTATAGCATGCTGTTACAGGTATATTTTTCACAGCCATTGGTGACTTCATATGGGAAAACAAGGGAGATCTGAACATGTGGAGTGGGATGAAAGATCCTGCCCAGGGTACGCGATGCATTGCAACATTGTCCGTGAGAAGAAGTGGTTTGGTGATGGCTTGTCTTGTGGCTGAGCAAAATCCTTACATTTACTTGAATGTTGAAAGGGAATTGCTCTGGGAGACAAAGAGCATCATAGTGCACAGCTTACAACTATTTGTGTGAGCTGTTCCTACTTTATGAATACTTGTATTTTTTAATCAATGCAATGTGGAACTTCCAGTTGCTGAACCGGCTGATGGACGATGTGAAATGACTTCACAGTTCTTTGAGAGAATGCCTCACATCACTTATCTGACTGTCTGATGGGAAGGAGACAGGGAACTGAACTTTGAATTACTATTGGTGGTACACAAAGGATGAGTTTGAGGAAGAGAGTCCCTCTGAATCTGCTGTCAGAATGAGAAGTTCTTGGGGAAAACGTGGGTGTTAAATGCTCATAAGAGCTATCGCCCCAAACTACTTTTAAACTAGTTATGGTCTAAACATTTTCATGAGAAGGTCTGAAATTCCATATAATAAATATGAGATAGTTTTGCAGTGGATTACCTAAGTTGCAAAAAGTATGTTTTGTTGGCAATTATAGCCTGCTATTCTAAATGATTGCAACAAGTGCTTTCTCACTTCCAGTTAACATACCTGTAAACAAAACCAATTGGTTACTAGTGCATACAACTCCTTGGCCTATAAATGAATTATCTGCATGTGCCCCTTGCTTTCAGAACCTACTGTCTGTGAATGGGCACATCTGCTCAAAGGAAAGAGGTCCTGGGCTTTAGAATCTGACTGAGAGGCCCAAAGAAGTTGCTGGTGGGTTCCTCTTGAACTGCTGTGTGCTTAAAAATTGCGAGGTGATTTAAAACTGCCGAAAGCTGCGGTGAATGAAACATAATGGGCAAACTATCAAGAAGGCACAGAAGGGGATCTGCAGGCCTTCATGTGCTAATGCAAGATGAAAAAGGCCAGAGATGTGATCATACAGCATCCTCCTTAAGCTTGTTCAGATACCCCATACTGAGGAGAACTGTGGAGGTCTGAGATGCGCTCCCACTGAATGACAAGCCAGCTAAGTTATCCTGAACCAGAGCTACAAACCAATCCTTGCTTTTTGTCTTTGGCAGTCAGCAGTCTGTCCCAACAATGCAATGACAACATGCAGAAGGGGTCTGGACTTGTCTTGTGCATGCATATCTCCATCTGCATGCTGTGCTACCGCATCAGATCATTGGTTTTCTTTCTATACATACGCTCTAATGGGGTGATACAGACAAAGGAGAGTTGCAACTGTGGATGTATTCACTCATTGTTTAATTGTGCTTGCATAATTGGTGACATACAGGATCTTAATGAAGACTACATGCAGAATGAGAAATTGCTGTTTGTCTAATGAGAAATTTACAGTGCATCTTTTTGCGGTTCATCTGTGATCACTGAGAAGGCTGGAATTAGTGAAATTCCTATCTGATTAAGAGAAAGGCTTGCTGTCATTTTATATTCACAAGGAAAAAAATTGATTTAAAAAGCTTACATTTCTTCTCATGGAGGTGCCATAGTTGAGAACTTGATTGATGAAAAACTTAACATGAGCCAGCAATGTGCCCTTGTGGCTCAGAAGGCAAATGGTATCCTGGGCTTCATCAAAAGAGGGGTGGCCAGCAGGGACAGGGAGGTGACTGTTCCCCTGTACTCTGCTCTTGTAAGGCCCCATCTGGAGTACTGTGTCCAGGTCTGGAGCCCCTAGGACAAAAAAGACAGTGAGCTGTTGGAGAGGGTCCAGAAGAGAACCACAGAATCATCAGGGGACTGGAACACCCTACAAAGACAGGCTGAGGGAGCTGGACTTTGCTCAGCCTATAGAAAAGAAGGCTGCAGCCTTTCAATACCTAAAGGGAGCCTACAAACAGGAGGGGAATCAACTCTTTGAAAGGGCTGATAACAGCAGGACAAGGGGAAATGTTTTTAAGTTGAGGGAGGGAAGATTTAGGTTGGATGTCAGGGGGAAGTTCTTTTCAGAGAGAGTGATGAGGTGCTGGAACAGGATGCCCAGGTTGTGGATGCCCCGTCCCTGGAGGTGTTCAAGGCCAGGCTGGATGGGGCCCTGGGCAGTCTGGTCTGGTATTAAATGGGGAGGTTGGTGGCAGGAGGGTTGGAGATTCATGATCCTTGAGGTCCCTTCCAAACCTGGCCATTCTGCGATTCTGTGATTCTGTGAGGACTCTTAAATGTACCTAGCATTGACAAGAGTTACTAAAAGTTCAGGAATGTTATCTTGCAGAGAGTGAAACCTCTCACCCATGATAAATTACAAGTATTGTACTATCTATACAAAAGGGAGTACTTAATGGTATCCGCTTATTCAGGACCCATGCAAACCTACAAACAGCCCACAGCCAGTTTTTAATTGAAGATTTCTTTCCTCTGATTTTATAGGTACACGCTGGCTGTATTTGTTATATTCTGCAGGGTTTTTTTTGACTCACTGTGGACTTCTGCATGTAAAGTAAGGCCCAGGAAAGTCAGAAACACTTACTCTCCTCTCCTGAGACAACGCTTAATAGCCCAGCCTGTAAGATGCTACTTGTGACCTTAGAAACAAAAGTCTGAAAAAATAGGTGCATTTTCAACTGTAATCGTTAAGTCTTAGCATTCCCCAAAAGAAAAGCAAGCTCACCAGCTTTCCTTTGCTAACAACACGGAATTCTCAGTCATTTGGTGGCATCATCTTTCAGAGCTGCCCTAAACTAGACCCCTGTAATT
This sequence comes from Lagopus leucura, assembly GCF_019238085.1. Lineage (NCBI taxonomy): Eukaryota > Metazoa > Chordata > Aves > Galliformes > Phasianidae > Lagopus > Lagopus leucura. The sequence goes on along the minus strand of NW_024962255.1, from coordinate 7,383,279 downwards.
CAGCCTCACAGAAGTTTTTAGAACTGCATTTTAGATTAAGTCATGAGGAAAAAAAAAAACACTGAGGGAGCATTTAACACTTAAATAGGTTTTGGGTTTTGAGTCATGGCCCTTGAAGAATTTATTGGGCTTATAACGGAAAGTCAGTCTCAGCCTTAACTGTGGAGCAAATACATACAAGTTCTGCATAGTGATGCTGCTATGTAACATATTCCTCTGAAATGTTCTGTCTTAATGCGGATACTCATGAAAGCATATTGGTGGAAGCACTGGCTCTGAGGTACAAATAACATGTAAAAGCAGTAGAAGCTGCTGCCATGAGGACTTAACAGAACAAGATACTTCTGCAACTGCTTAATAGTATTTAGTCTTAAAAGGGAAGTCATTAAATCTCCACTCTGCAATTTGGATGTTATGAATCATTTAGCATGCACTCGGGAAAGCTGGATTGTCCTGCTAAGAAATAAATACAAGAGATTCAGATGCATGGTGACTGTATTTTTGAACACAAACTAGATGGCAACATGCAACTTTTAATAAAGAGCCTTAAGAAATTACAAGTTGCTAAAATTCAAGGACGACTAGGATTTCTGTCTTTGGCAGCCATACTTTTCTCTGTCAACAGCAGTAAAAATGGCATTTAGTGGCACTTCCTTTTAGCGCGAACAGAAATGGTTGTAAACAAACCCAATGAAATATTCAGCAATAAAATGGCAAAGTCACTAAATAATGTATTTATTTGGCTCTAGAGGCTGACCTGTGTGAAATTCTTTGGAGGTGAAATGCAAACCATTATTTTGGCTATGGTGTATTCTTGGGGAAACACTGCTATGAGAACTCTGTATTTCACAATGAAAGTAGTTCATTTTTTAGCTTGAATTATGTATATTCTTCAGTAAGTGGCCTTTTTCCTTCTTAGGAGGTACTGAATCAATAGCTTGGCATGGTGCTGATGGGCACTTTGCTGCTTGAGGTGCCAACCTTCAGAAGACAGACTGAAAGTGAGGCCTCTTTTCTTTCTGATTTTGATGGCTCTTAGAGCATTTTTTTCTTTTTTATTTTCTTCAATATCAAAGGTGTTAGTGTCTTGACCACAGTCCAATTTGGGTAATGACATTCTGTTTCCCTAAATTTGTCTTTGTGCAGTTTTAATTTAATATGATATTCTTCTCTTCCTTCCTGCCCTAAGCTGTTTTGTGATATTGCTGAGGACTATTAAATAAGCACCATATTTCCTCCGAGACAGCTGCATTTAAGAGGTGGTGAGGTGAAGCCTGCAAACACAGTTTGTGAACCATTCCCAGAGAAAGAAACACAAGATCACTTGCAGTTGTTATATGCTGATATTTACCTGGACAAACTCCAGCTTTCCTGCTCCCCTCTAGTAGTTTGCTTTCATTTGGAGTTTAATTATCCAGGTGAAAAGAGAAAGCGAAAGAGACCACCACCCTGCCTCAAGAGAACAGAAGGCTCATGCTTGAGAGACCTTTCTGGGAAGGATAGTGGCTTTTAACCTTTGTCTGAGAAACTAAGTCGCCACAAGCAACCTTCCTCTGAAACATGAATAATAAACAACATGAGTTTATTAGCTGCAGTGCAGGCTGGTTTGTCTTTGGCTGCCTTCCGTCTCATCTCTCTTTCTGGGTCAGTCCTACCAGGGGAACTGCACAAGCCTCAGCAAAGTTTGCCTTGTTACACCCAGGGCTACCCCTTCATTCGACACATTCTGATGAGTTCTGCAGGAGACCAAAAAGGGAGACATTGTCAGAGAGTTTCTTGCTTTAGCTTATAAAACAACCTTTCTGTTGATCTTTATTGTACCTAAACTTGACACCTTGAAGTTTAGTGTTCTGACTGAGAAAATACAGAAGTAGCACTAAGACAAATAACTGCTTGTAGTGTCAAGCATGTGGCTGGGGCTGTTGTGAAGGGAGCTGGGAGAGGAAGGAGCAGACAGATCTTGTAATGAGAAGCACAACACTGCCTCTTCCATGAAGACCAGAGCTGCAGCTTCACAGTCGTTAATAGAGAGACCTTCCCCATGGCCCAGGAGTTGCAGCCCACTGCCACCATGACCCCAGAGGAGCAGAGTCTAGACAGTACTGAGGGCTGACAACTGTCAGTGCCTCTCAAAGTTCTTCAGGACTTTCTCCTCTCCAAAGAACACTCTAAGCAGACAAGTTCTCATCATTCCAGGGGCTTTGAGCCAGAGTCTTTCCTGAGCGACTGCCAGATTTTAGTGCAGATTCTTCAGCTGACAGTCTGGTAGTATGGTTCTTGTTGCAGTTGCTTTTTCTTAGGAAGGAGAGTGTTGGAGGAAATTCTAGCATGTTTCAGATTCTTCACTGCTTGTCCGTTACTCTGGATGAAGAATGAAAACCTTCATCCAAGTGCTAGAAGCCTTCAAAGGATCAGTGCCCAACTGTGCCAATGAACAGGTTATTCCTGTGCCACCTCTACTTTGGTTTGTGTAATTGATGTGGCAGAGCTACTTTTTGAATCTTGGACTAATTCTGTGGAGAAGAGAGTACTATTTCTGAGCCACAGTTCTTTCAAAGGCATATTGCAAGATGAGACTTTTTTTGTGGCAGAAAAGATATCATGCTTTTGACAAAAAATACCAGCTGATTGGTTTCATATGCTCCACATCTATGATTGGTGATCGCCCACCATAGCAGAAGAGAATTCTACTGCTATGTCAATCTCATTACTCTAGGTGGTGCTTGGATATAATCGTGGGAACTTTAGAGTACATTGTATGAAGTGGAATAAGCATTCTGAGTTGCATAATAATGGCTTCTTGAAATTTTCGCAAGGATCTCCATTATTTTCCTCAAAAAGGCAACAACTTACAGAATTCCAACCAAAAACTCCAATATGTATGTAAAACTACCCATATGTATTGATGGCATAATTGCTGGGTATTCAAAGTGTATGTCGCTAGTAAAAACTGCTAGAACTAGAAATAAAAGATGTTTATGATGATAGAGCCTGTCAACCGAGCTATATTTTTGCTAGTTTTTCTAGGAGGGACCTTAATATTTTGCAGAAGTGTGTTCTGTGATTCAAAGTGAATCCCAGGAAGAATTGTCTAATAGCACACGTGATAAATCCTCAGGCAAACAGTAATGGTGGGAGATATAGTTCAGTAATGTAAAACCTTGCAGGGAATGTGGTTTTACCATTCTTTTTATAGAACGGAATAGAGAGAAAAAGGCAACCTTATCTAAGTCTGAGTATCTTTCCTCATCCATTGACCCCATTTGCTTTGTGCTCAGGCTGGCCTGGGTGGTCTCTGAATCTCTGCCTCAAAGCACAAGGGGTCAGATTTGGGATGCTGTATTGAATCAGGCAATTAGTAGTACATCTGCAGTTTTCCAGAAGGTAAGTATTGCTCTCCCCATTTCATCAGGTGATTGATCCTTGACTTTATTTGGGGCAGAAAAAAGAGACAGTTATTTGCATAATGAATTCTATAGAAAGTGCACTTTTGACTCTTTGGGTCAGCGCTAGGGAGCTGTGTTATTGGAGATAGATAAGACACTCTAATCCTTGGAACACACTGTAACTATGTGCTTAATTATTTCACTAGTGGGAAGGTAGTATTTTCTTTAGCCTGATGCTAGCAAATACTATGAAGAAAAACCCAATGCAATGCAAAGGTGTCTGAGTTAACTCTATATTACACAGTTCAATAGGAAATGTAGGCAGTACAAGAATATGCTTATGTTCCCTGAACAACTTTTGCATTTATCATTTGCTTTTAAATGATGAAATAAAACAGATTCAGAGCAACTGGTATAACAGAGAAATAGTCAAGGAATCTCTTTCATGGTTTTTTTTTAGTGTTTTGTTTGTTCGCTTGTTTGTTTTTGGTGGGCTTGTTATATGTGGTGGATAGGATGTTCTGAACGAACAGTGACTGCAGACTCAGCTGAACTTTTGAATAACAGCTCTTAAGTGCCAGGGAAAACACTGGGTAAAGTTTCTTCAGTATTGTCTTTCTTACTGAAGACAGAGTATCTAAAAAAAAAAAAAAAAAAAAAAAAAAAGAAAAAAAAAAAAGACAATGATGCTAACGAAAATTCTTTATTTTGCCTTTCTGGAGACTTAAAACTTGGTCTGAAGCATAATCCAGAAAAATATGTTGAGATAATTTGTTCATAAGTTCATAAGTGCATCAGCACTCTCTTATTATGACTGTCGCGTTACATATTTTGCAGCCCTGTTCTAATCTTCTGGCTGCATTCAAGTTTGGTGCTTTCCATTCTGACCAAATTAATTTGAGAAATTCAGATGATTCTGCCGACTGTGAAATGCTTAGAATTTTTCTAAGAGAGTATTTGTAAAAATTATTTTTACCCTGGTTAATAACAGGTAGGACATGTGACTGTATTTCTGTATTATATCTTGCCTTAAAGTTAATCTCCTGTTACTAGTCTTGAGCCTTTCAGGTTGCTATAGAAACCGCTATAGCCTCCAGCTGCATTTCTGCCGAGACTTAATTGCATTCGGAGTTTCATAGACTCCCTATGAACTGCAGTATTGACAGACAAAAGCACATTGCAGGAGGAGCTGAATATGATTCAATATGATGCATGCATTTTTTTCATATGAAGGCTAAACAAGAGTAATGCCTCCTATTTTATGATGTTGGCCAGTGACATCAGAGGCAGGTGTTGATGGTACGGCAATAGAGGCTGAACCTTCCCACCAATATTCCATTACATTTTGTTGCTGTGCAGTAGCTGGCAGCAGAGGGGCAGTCTGACAAAATTCCAACACAGAAATGAGGATGAGGCAGAGAGGTAGAATTACATTCCTCTCTGCAGAAAAAAATGGCACCCATGGACCTTCATTGACACTTGCTAAACGTTTCTGGAGACCATCCAGTGAATGTGAGCACAATGAGGAGGTGGGTGCTATGTTTCAGCATGGCAACTGTGATAGTGGATCACCTCTGCTGGTGCAGATTTTTATGAGCATGGCACGCAGGTTCTTGTTCAAAGATGGCAAAAATCAATAGCTACTGGTGGTGACTAAGTTTTAAAAAGTACTTTGTAGCTGAGAATTTGCTCTCTCAACTAATGTTATTGTACTCTCTTGTGATTTCCACGGAAATAAATAGGAGGCATTATTTATGGAGCTACTGGAGTACTGTGTTTCCTTATTCTTTTTCAGGTTTTCCTTTATGAGCCAGTAAAGGTCTAACATGTAGTGTTACCACAGAGACAGATTTTCTTTGCTGCGACTGTATTTGAAGTTTTCTAGCCTTCAATGTCATTGGAGTAGCTGCAAGAGTCTCTTTTACCTCTGCTTTTGTGAAATGGACATGGAAGTGCATAGCTGCTATTTCAACAGATCTTGTAAGCCTTTATTTTTTATTTATTTATTTTTTTTTTTCTCATTAAAACTAGATTGAGAACATCTCTCATTCGGCTAGCACAACCACATCTCAGACCTGCTTCCCCACTTGGCTCTCAGCATAATGCTGCTTACAGCAATTACAGCAATGAAAATACATTGTTCTTCTGATCCTGTTCTCCATTTAGTGGTGGTGGACTAGATCATAGCTAGTTAACATCACTCTCCACAGTGTTCAATGGATATAAGTTCTGAACTTAATAAAGAGCAATTCCCCATTGTTCTCTTGCACAAAAGGAGGGAAGAAATATCTATTACAACAGGAGAAAGAGTGAAAGTATTGTATGTATTTCCATCTCTAATGTTAAGCTCTCTTTTTAAGATATGCTTTGGTTGTACGTAGTACAAATAGTACAGACACCTTCTGTGCAGCATTTCTTTCATTGTATGTTTTCATGCCAGTAGTAATACTGGCTCTAAGATTGATTTCTATCCTCTTATTCTCATTAGAAACATTAGGGTCAGCCCATGAACTGGTGAATGGACAGGATCAGACTGATGTTGCAAATGGGGCAAAAAAGAAATTTTAACAACCTACTGCGTTAAACTTGCATACTGAATACTGCTTTTAGATACTGAGAACCTGAAGACAGCTTAAATATACCTGTTTCAACTTCTAAGATTTTGGATATTGATTGGATTTTGGTATGAATATTATTTGTTGGCTCCTGTCATACTTGAGAAGCCAGATAATTGCCATGTCTCCAAGTTGTCTGCATGAGCTGTTTTCCTGGCAGTGGCCACACTTTGTTTACAGAAAGCAATGCTTGCAGAGGTTTCATAGATGTTCAAAAAAGGACCCTGTCTGTCAGCTGAACAGATGGAGTGTGTATGGTATGGAGGGCTTGACAGTGTCACATACAGTTGTGAGCAGTGTTATTAAAAAGAGAAGACTCTGGGACGAGTCTGGGGTGTGCCAATAACAGGCTTTTTTTTACTGTACTATAGAATGTATTTCAAAACTTTTTTTTTTTTTTTCCCCCACAAGCCATCATTTCTTAGGATTTTTGAGGCTGCAAACTGTTTAGGCTGCTTCTATAATTGATAGTATATGCAGATGCACGTTTAAGATGTCTTTGGGGGCCATTAACTCGTGCAGCTCTGTTAGGGAATGCAGAACTTTGTTACATAGATGTTCTTACATTGTTCATCTCCTGCCTTCCCTTCACGTTTTGTTCTAATAGACCACCCAGAGGTGGATCAAAACTAGGGATGCCTCTCCTTTACAGCCTTTGTGCTGTCCCTCTTTGTTTGTCACACCAGCTCTAATGCAACTCCAGAGAGATCTCTGTCTGAAGTCTTGTGTTTCTGGGTGCGAGGAAGATAAACGGCGCAAGCTGCTGGCAAAAGTCAGGAACTGCATTTGAACCAGGCTGCGTGGAAAGATTAAACGCAATTTACTTTAAGCTTTGATTTCTATTTCTTCCCTTTTTCTTAGCATAAGAAAAGAAAGAGTGGCCTTAAAAAGGATTTTAGATAAGCAAGAGAACTGGTCAAATTATTCGTACATGTATCAGGCAAGTATCCCCACTGAAATAAGGAGATGAGCAGGGAATGGGGAGAACCAGGTAGGGACAAGCCATTCAGCAGATCCGCTCTTGAGTTCTGTACCCCTTTTTTCTTTGGTAACATAACTAGAACTGTCATCTAGCACTCTGAGCAAGATAGAAGGTAACACTGCTAAAATGTGCATCAAATGTATTCTGTGTAAGCCTAAAATTTCAAAACTCTTGAAATAGAGATGCAGGGATTACTTTTAATGTGATTTCCATCTCATTAGCCCCCCTCCCCCCCCACCCCCATTGTGATCCCAAAATTAATCACCTGTGAAATTTCAATTTTCTGTCTTATTCCTGCTTACCTCAGTGACCGCTTAGGAAAACAAAATGTGTCATCTATGTTGGTCAATTTGTATCTCCTTGTATGGCATACGACGGAAATGACCATGGACTCTATTAATATCTGTTCCTATGTAAACAAAATCCATTTTCTTCAGTTCTCTAGCTAACGAAGAACTGTGGGAACAAGACAGTCAGAAGCTTGGGAATTACTCTACAAGGAAGAATCCCAGTGTTTCTTGGCAAAAGCAGCTTTATGCTCTAGGCTTGCTTGGTAAGAGCCAACAGTAACAAGGTCTTATTTTGGACTGAGGTTTAAATAAACAGACAGTGAATGTTTCTGCCTGTCTTTGAAAGCGGATACATAGAAATCTCAAATATTATTTCAGAAAAGTCTTTTTTCCCCCTCGTTACAGCAAGATACTCAATTTGGAGGAAGTAAGGTGTTAATCTCATGACATAAGGGAGAATTTGGAGTCCCAATTGGAAACTTATGGAGAAATCTTCCTTTTCTTTATTTATTTCTAAATACTGACAGGATGGGAATATATATATATAAAATTTCCTCAATCCTTTGCCAATTTCCTTACAGGAAAGAGACATAACCAGAATGTATAAGATAACTTACTCAACAATAATTGGATTTTTAGCATCTGTCAATATTAAATTTATTTTAAATTTGCCATAGGAGCATCTGAATTGTCATAAGTTCATACATTCAATAAGTGGTTTGGGACTTGTTGGAGAAGCCTGCAGTGGAGGCATTCATTGACATTAGATTTACTCTGTCATAATTTCTACTTTGTCCTTTACAACTGTTCTTGTACACTTAAATTGCATGAGTATTGAGAACTTGTGTCCAGAAGGTCTGTATCTCTGGTCTTCCAGCAAGTGCAGGTGAACTCACATCCCCATGTCCCCATCTGGCCATTTCTGCCCTGATGTACTCTGATGGAGGAAAATGGGAAGCTCTCTTCCCTAGTGCTTTCATAGCCAGAGAGCACACGAACTTCTCTGCAGATCTGCTGTTAGCAGCTTAGCCTCTGACTGTTACACTGAAACCAACATGTGTGCTATTTGATACTGTTGCTTTGATATAGGAGGTGCTATTTACAGAAGCCTCTTGGTTTCCCATAAAAAGTTCTGACTGAATATTATTTCAGTATAAAGATAACATTATGATAAAGTATGAGAAACATGAATGATGTTGTTTATTCTTGAGTTATTATTATTATTATTATTTATCCTAGGCTATAACATACAGTTAAGAAAAATTTCAGCCCATCAGCTTACATTCTAAAAACTGCTGTGGATCTGGCAGGATCTAATGTGAAAGAGGGTAGGACTCTTTGCCTTAGGTCTTTCTGCTTCATGCACTGTTTTTCTCCTCCCTTCATTAAATCTTATCTTCAGATCTCCCTGTCATTCTGTTCTAAATTCGTAGTTCAGCCTTTTATTAAAACTCAAAGGAAGAATGTGATCCTATGTATCTTTGAATCCCAAGTGAAGCAGGAGCCTGCTTCTCTTTGCCTGTGTTTTCTAATTGCTACTTCAAAATATGTTGCTATATTATTGGAAGGAATGTCAACAGGAAACCGAGAAATTGCTAGTTAATGCACTGAGAGGCACAATTAGTTTTTGTGTGAATCAAGGTAGCTGCTCAGTCTTTTATATCCAATGCACATAACAGTTGATGTGCAACAAAATAATCTGCTAAGAGCTGTATACAAATGCAATTAAAAAATGAGATCTCTATCTTCATAAATGCGGAACAAAACTGAAGGAAAGTAGAACCAGTGTGGAGCACTTGAAACAAAAATGAGCAATTTATTCTCAACTCCAAAGATAAATTTAGAACTCTGCATAAACTGGTTTTCCTAGATGCAAGCATAATAAAAAAGCAACCTGTATTTTGTTAAAATATACATAATATATATATTATATTATATATATATATTATATTTATATATACTATACATAATATATATAAAATGATACTTCTCGTATCACAGCTGGCCACCTGAAAGACTTTTCTGAGGTCCTGGAAAATCCAGTAGGAATCTGAGAAAGAAAACCATTAAGAACATCTTGATAGTAAAAACATTAAAAAGCAAGGCATTTTAAAATTACTAAGCAAGTATTTGAAGGGAGAAATAATCTCGATGCCCATTTCCTAAAATGTGCACTACACAAGGAAGTAGAAAGTAATTATTCTAGGAACATCTGTGGTAAAATCTTTAATTATAACCATCCAGATAAAAGTTAATTAAAAGCACATCTTTAATGTAGCAGTACCCTTTTCCCCACGTAGCACCATCTGGGACTGACTCTCTTCTGCCCTCTCCGTTACTTAACTTAAATAGTAACAAGTAGCTGCACAGGTACTTCTAATTTTTTCTTATTTGCTGAACAGAACAATGTTGTCTGTTCCAAGAGGATGTAGTGCAGGAGGTTGTAGTCTTTCCCTTTTACAAGAAAAGAAGTAACCTCTTGCTGTCTAATGGCGTTGAAAGAATTTACAAGAATAACTTGGATATAGAGTTCAAAAATAAACCAGCCCCTACACCATTGCAATTGCCTGTGTTTCTGGTTCACAAAAATGAGACTGGTCATGAAATTCATCCACTTTCTGCCCCCAAAAAGTCAGTTACATTCTGCTAATAAGCACAGTAAGACAAATCAGTTCTGAAGCTTATAGGTGAGGTATTAGCAAGAACTTTCGAAGAGACCCAAAGGGAAATGTTTGAACTCCCTTGTCTCCAAAATATTTGTCTAGCTTGCTTGCAGCATGCCAAAATAATTGTGCCCTGTGAGAAGATGTGTCAGTTGAAATTTGAGGCAGGTTAGTAAGCTGGCTGCTAGGCCACCCTGAACAATAACTGGGCAGGACAAACACTTCCTCCTTGTGAGGCATTTCCAGTGCTGCAATGAAGTGGAATTACAGTGTTTCAAGTTGCAGGTCTGAAATTTTGTGCAGAGAAGGAACCAGAATAGAGTAGGAAGGTAACATGCATCTGAACAGTGCTTTTGATACACATTTAGCAGAACAGGAAAATAACAGCAAAATTATTATAGCCATATTTAGCCACGAGTAGAGCATGTTTTCATTCATATATTAGTGCAGAGGAGTACTGAATTCGCAGTTGCATCAATGTCAGATAATTGCTAATGTAGTGGGTGATGCCAGGTTTTTAATCAATGGATTTGGGTATTTGGAGTTAAAAATAAAAGTAGATGGTACTTTGAGTTCTCTTCAAACTCAAGCCATTCTGTAATTTTAAAAGACTTAGGGCTCCAGGCTGTCTTTCTTACATACTATTTATCAGTGTGGCTAAGTTCATCTCCTTCCCTTGCACCTGAGCATTAATAGTATAAATAATGTAAATAAATGGAAAGTGTAGTTGTGTAGTTGAGTGCTATGCCTCTTAGCAGGCATTGATTGCTCTGTGCATGAGTTTGAGATTTAGCTCTCACTTTATTTAACAAAGCAGTCCACGTCTTCCAACATACTTAGCAAGTACCTGGCATTTTTAAGTTCTCACAGTTAAGCACACACGAGTGTTTTCCCATCTTGGAGCCTAAATCACAGGTTTTCCATTTTTATTGTAATTACTGTAAAGTTGCTTAAGGCTTTGCTTAAAGAAGGTTACTTGGTCACTTTTTTTGCTTGACAACCTATTCCCAGGTAGCTCTGATTAACTGGATAATGGGTACTTCATTACTAGAAAATAACTATGTGATAGAAGTAGATACAATAACACATAAGTCTATTTTGCAAAATGGTGAATGTCTGGGATGTCCTAATTTTCTAGACTAGGCTATCGCACTGAGAAAGCAAAACAAAACAAAAACCACAAAGGCTGAAAAGATAGAAAAGAATTATAACAAAGGAAAAATATTTTTTCCAGTTTATAATTATATGACTAACTACTGGGTCCAGATAATGCAAGATCTCACTGAAAACTCTATTCTCACTTAAAATAAATGAAAATAACCCTGATGAGATTTTTCTTTTTTAAGCTGAACCCTAGTCATGTCTTAAATGGAAAAAATGTTGGATAGTTTGAGACTCTTTTAAAATCCCTGATGCTTGGCTATGTTAGAGTTTCCCATATTCCCATAGATATTTCTCATATTCTGCTAAGACTTCTTATGGCTTAAACTGATATCACCACTTTGCCACAGTTTTTCCCATTGTAAGTTTATCATAGCTTTTGCATTGTGGGTTCCCTAAATAGAAAAGATTTCATGTATGTAAGATGTGAGATGGATATGAGAAGTTACAGTCAAGAATTTTCAGGGAAGAGGCTAACTGCATGCAGGGGACAGCGGTGCCAGAAAATTTGGGCTTGGAAAAAGAAAAAATTCTTTTGAATAGAAGATAAAGTACCCCTATTGGTTTGGATTTATTACTACTGTAAATTGAAAACGGGGGAAAGAAAAACCAAACCAAAACAACGGAACAAACAAACAAAAACCCAACAACCCAATATCTTTAACCTTTTATTGCCCATTTATACAGACTGATTCACTCCTCCTCTCTCTCAAGAGATGCTATGTACAAGTATGCTTTGTGATCTGCATTTTTTTGTAAGCTTTTCCTTTATTTCTGTTCAACTGAGCCAACGTATTGCTTTATTATATGCAGAAAGATGCCTCTAATTTTGTGGTCATTAAAATATTTTAAGCATGACAATTTTTCATCTGTTTCTATCAGGATTATCTTATTTTCCTATTCCCTCAAATGGGCTGTGAGAAAAAAAAAAAAAAAAAAAAAAAAAAAAGTGTGCAATCTTGAGTATGAGGAGAATTACAAATATTTAAATGAACCAGAAGTGTTCAAGAAATAATTTATTATTCTGAAAACTGGCAAGAATAACAAAACCAAACATTAAAGCAGACTGCTCTTAAACAGAAACCCAGTCTTGCACACTTTGTTTCTTTTCCCTATGCAGAAAAACAGAAGATGAAGAAGGAGACAGACTTGAGTTATTAAGGTAGGATAAAAGCACCTGCTATTTAATGTCTCTGTGGAAACTTTTGATGCCTTGTTACCAATCTGCATAATATACATTTATAGTATAATGATAGTTTTCAGTTGGAGAAATAGTGCAAAAAGTAAAAATTCTCAAAAATCTTAATGCTTAATTCATATGAACAACAGACTGATGGTACAGCAGCAGTCACCCGCTGACCCCGAACCGATCTACACATGTCACCCTAGAAGTAATGCTTATTATTTATGTCCATGGAAACAACAGAAACAAACAGCCTAATGATACTATTTGACAGACCAAATTCTCAGCTACGAAACACTCTCTTTCAACGCAGTCACCACCATTAGCTGTGTATTTTTTTGCCACCTAGGAACAACAGCCTGTATGCCACACTTGTAAAAATCCCCACGATTGTCCAAAACATGGCTCGTTCCTTCACACTGCTGTCACCACTGCTGAACTGCACCACCCACAGCTTCACTGTGCTCAGGTCCACTATTTGGTCCCTGTGAATGTTAAGCAAGCAGTCTGTTGCATGGCAACAGAATTTAATAGAATATTGCTGGGAAGGTTCAGCCTCTACTGCTACTCCACCAACATTTACCTCTGTTATCATGGGCCAACATAATAAAATAAGAGACATTACTTTTGGAGCAGTCCTTGTACTCTTTATTATATATTTTATTTACTTATTCATTTAGTCTTCCTCTAGTTTTTTTGTATTGGATTTATGAAGCTCCAAGGATGAACCTGCCTGGTTTCAGGAATGAGGGCTGCTCCAGAAGTGAAGTCAGTATCTTCATAGCTTCCTTTCCAAGCAAATTAGTGTGGGCAAAAACTCTGCCTTATGCAGGTAAATTTGGTAGAAAGAGGAAAACTAATGTGTAAATGAAGATTAAATCTTTTGCTGTGTTTGTCACAAAGATTTGGCCTTCATGAGAGTTCTGTTTATATAAGAAAGCAGCATTTTGTTACACCAAAGACTAGGCTTCCTGCTGTCATTTCTTCAGCATATGACTTGGGGGCTGACTGACCACAAGACCATAGCTTAGCCAAGATATGTCTTAAAGGAATGTTTTTGTACATAAAGTTTAAAATATAGTACTGCTTCCCCACTCACGTTTTCATTTTGCAGCAGAAATACTTGGAGCAAGCTAACATTGACTAGAAAATCATGGTACATATTTCTGTCTCTTAGATTTTGTGGGATTTGTTCTGAGAATTCCCTGAAACACCATAAAGGGAGCCAATTATATTGTGCTCTACAGTGAAAAAGCAGAGTTTGCTATGGTTCAGAACTTAAGTATTTCCCAGATGTTTTGGAACACCAGACTGTGCTACTTAATCCCATTCGATATCCTACTTGCTTTGCCAGAAATGCAGCACACTAATAAACCACATTAGCTAGGAAATAGCTTTCTGACTGAACTAAGGAAGATAATTCAAGGTTTTGACAAAGCTATTGAAGCAGACACAAGCAGGCATTTCTCAAAAGCTAATGAAATACTCATAGAGCAATACAAGGTATAATACACCATTTTGGAAACAAAAGTCATGAGAGAAGATCTCAAAAACAGCTCTATTTGCCAGTAGGTACTAAATACTTCTGGGTGTTGAGCCTTTAACGCCTTAGAATTTTCCAGGCACTGCTACAGTAATCATTCGTCCCCTGAGGGGGTATCTTATAAATCATAGTGATTGGTTAGGTCTGGTGGAGGACTTGCACGTAGTCCTAACTAATTTAAAACTGAGATACAATGGAGAATTCCACTGAGAGCAGAAATTCTGGGTGTTTTTTTCTGATCACTCTGAGTTGGACTCCTTCTTGTCTTACAACAGTAAATGTAAGTAACAGTTTACAAAACAGATGAATTTCAGCATCCACAGTGAATATGTATATATGTGTACATATGTATGTATGTGTATAGTTATGTTCCACTACTTACATAAGCATATAATATACAATGAACATGAGACATCATTTGTTCCGCTGAATATATATAATACACATAAAGAAGTGTTTTATAAACAGTGGAGCATACAGACAGGGAGACAAGAAATTCTCAGCTTTCACTACTGGAATTAGGGGCTTAATTCTTAGGGATTTCAGTTCACATCTCTTTGTATAGAGAGTAGAACTCAAGTAAAATTTTCTATCTTGTGTTTGTACCATAAAATTTGGTTTAAAACAAACAAACAAACAAACTCTGTTACAATCAGAAAGATTAATGCAGTGGAAGGGCAATACAGGAATATAACAGCAAAGGGACTAGCATGAATGGAGTGGTGTTACAAAGGAAAAGTGCTCACCCATCTCTGAAGAACTAGGCTTGCAAGAAAGACTCCACAAGAAAAAATCTCCAACCAGAAATCCTTTCTCAGTGGCCATCAGCCCTTAAATGACATCTAAGAGAGGTGCAGCCAGGCTCCACCCCTTCCAGTCACACAAATGAATTGCCTTCACCTGTGCTCCTAAGGTTGACTGGGTCCTTTCACCAAGGTGCTCAATCAGTAGTTCAGTCTATGACTCAACAGTTACCATACAATCTCATTCATAAATACTTTTTTCTAATCAATTTTCCAGGATTTTTTCTTGCTAAATGAAGCTTCTGTAGAAAATCTAAACTTTTTATGTATCTTTCAGGCAGAGCTGGATTCACATGTCTCAAAGAGCCCAGTATTCAATGGTATTCATTTTTCTGCAACCACAAAATGAACTTTTAACATGCTTCTCATAGAAGCATTACCTAATTATTTGTTTAATAAATATGAGCAAGTATCTTATTTGTGTAATAAGTATCAGCAAGTACACCAATTTCTTAATGGACTTTCTCATTTTGTTTTGTTTTTGTTCAAAGAAAATTGAGCAAGTAATGTAGGTAAGTGTACGCTAGACAGACCCTCAGTCCCATCAGGGGTACCAATTACAAAGCTGTAACCCTGCTTGTTACTGCCACTCTGTTTAGCAACTTGTTTCTAGTAAAATAGCACTACCCATAGCAGGTAAGTCAAGGGCTTGCTTGAGTTAGTGCAACAGTTTCTTGTCTAGGCATCTCTGAACTGAGAACAAGGCTAAATTACCTTCGCATCACTGGTGCCAAGTTATGGTAGTTGCTGTTCAGTACACCTATATGGTGATGGTAGTTTCTTTTACAATTTGAACTTTTCAGATAAAATAATCTTGTGCTCTCAAATTCTGGAATGAAAAGTTTCTCTGATTATTCAACTTTTATCAGATTCCTCTTATCATGGAAAAGTGGAGACTACAAGGATTTGTAGGATTCTAGAAATGCTCCAGGGTATTTATCTTTTGAGAATAGTTGATGTGGCAGATTCATCCTGTTGGGTTTCATTTGTTGTTACTTATTTTCATGTAAAAGCTAATTGTTACATATAATTAGACTTACCAACTGTGCTGGGTGAATTTGAGAATAGCTGCAGGAATGCCCCAGGGTAGCACACTGTAACCAGGGTAGTGTCCCTAGTATGTGATGCTAAATACAGTTGAATCTGTTAGACACAAGTACTGTAATAAGACTATTACAGCTATGAGAGACTGGTCATTTGTCCTGCCTAATTCCATTGTACATCTCACAGACAAATACAGACAATGTAATCCTGATTCTCCTTTCAAAAAAAGATGTGTAAAGTAGCTAGAAAACTTAAAGTATAAAAATCTAGCAATGTTAAACTGTAGTGCTTTGTTCTGCCTATCAAGAACAATTTGTCAGAAACTATACCTAACTAGCAAGTCCAGAAAGAAAAGTTTGGAATGGATGGAAATAAATAGGAGGCATTACATTCAGGATAACCTGCATTGTGGGCTTCAGATATCAACTCCTCTTAAAGTATGCTGCAGCTATATGTGTGTTTTCCTCAAGTAAAAAATACATAAAATGGAAAAATTGGTACTGATATTTTCCTGGTAGTATAGTCAAGGATAAAAATATATTAATCAGCAAATGTTGGCTTTGTTTTGGTCTCCCAGATAATCTTTTTGCATCTTCTAGATGAAAGTTTTAGATAAATCCTCTGTATTTTGTGGCTGTACACGTGCATACTCATGCACAGAGGCTTACTTTGATATTAGAGCAATTTTACGTCCTCACTGATATTTCTTTCCTTTGGTTTTGGGACTAAGTCTAGTTTCTCTTAATATTTATTTCTAGTTGATATGAATGAAATAAAAATAAACCTGGCTAAGGGGCTGTGCATCCACACAGAAAGTAAGTCAGCTTATTATTACTTCCCCATCATATGCTTGTGCACAATTACACCAGGGTAATGTGGTATGCAACCACTGCTGCAGTTTTCCCCACACCCAATCAGGATGACCTGTTTTAACTGTTGTTGCTGCTGCTCCATTGCTTACCTTTTTTATTTTTATTTTTTAAACACTAATTTTGTTTCCACTGATCCTTCCTGTTTGTACTGTTGGACTGGATAAAGGGAGACTAGGCTCATCATTCTAAAAATTGCCTGTAGGTACTTAGGGAAAGATCCAGACTATGTGGATCACAGAATCACCAAATCACCAAGGTTGGAAAAGATCATTCAGTCCAAGGATCACCAACAGTTCTCACTAAACCATGTCCCTCAGTACAACATCCAAATGTTCCTTGAGCACCTCCAGGGTCAGTGACCCCACCACCTCCCCAGGCAGCCCATTCCAGCACTTGACCACTCTTTCAGAGAAGTAGTATTTCCTAACATCCAGCCTGAATCTCCCCTGGCACAGCTTGAAGCCACTGCCCCTAGTCCTATCACCAGTTACATGACCCCAGCACACTACAACCTCCCTTCAGGTAGTTATAGAGAGCAATAAGGTCTCCCCTGAGCCTCCTCTTCTCCAGACTGATGCAATCATGTCTTCTCCAGACTGATGCAAGATATGCAAGAAGGATCATCACGAATGATTGTAGCTCAATGCGATCCAGTTTCCAGAGTCAGCTCAGTTCTGAGCTATCTGTCCTTGAGTGCACACCCTTGGGTTCTGTATAGTGAGAGTATGTAGCAGGAAGTATTTCCAGTGCTCTGGATGAGGATGCAGGCATAAATTATCATGTGTAACATTTTTAACTTTCCCTGGAAATGGGGGGAGAAGGAAAATTTGAGTATTTTCCAAGTGAGAGTGATTAGTTTTCATCCAGTCTCTAGTAAAATATAACCCACTAGCAACTGATGTGCAAAATCCTTGGGAAATGCTGTTGGCAGTCATTGGGAATTGTATTTCACTAGGTGCCCTTCCAGCTTTGGGAGTTTGACAGTAGAGCTCTACAGAAATTTTAGATTGCCATATTTTAATCTGCAAGTATAATTCTTCAAATTTCTCTCATTTCCCCTTAAGAGCAGCCATTAAAATTTGCTGACATTTCACCCTTTCCTCAGGGAGCATAGCAAACCTTAGAAACCAGATTTTTTCTTTCTTGCAGAATTTATACAAGGTTTTACCTTACTTGCTGTCAAGTAGCTTACTTTTCATGCAGCTGTAAAGCAGGTGTTTCCATCTCAGTGTAACTAATACTACAGTAAATTGAATGGGCAAGTACTAATAACTCTGAAAGCTGAAAGGACTTTGAGAATTGTGAGTCATCTCAACTGTGGGGGTAGAGCTGAGGAACTAGAATTACATAAACTGTCTCCCTATTGATTTCTTATGAAAATATAGTTGATTTAAATTAAGAGCTTTGATAGCATACGTAAAAAAAAAAAACAGACCAATTTGCACAACGGATGGGATCGAGATATAAAATTCAGATTTCATCCTGTATCTGAGATTAGGCTTGCCTTACTTCCAACTTTCACAATCTGTCTGTCACATTAAATAGCAGTGTCTCAAAGCTGATATCCTTTTTTCCTTGTCTGGAATAACAAGGCTGCATTTCTGGATCCAGCTAGTTGACAGATCTTGACTGGGAATTGAATGCAATTGTATTTCTATTCAGAAATGTTTTATGATGGCATATAACTTGCTAAGCCAAAGTTGCATTTGCTATTAGCTCTTGATAATTCTTCCTGTCGGATAAAACTCATCTCCAGAGAAACTATAAGGCAATTATTCCATTGAGAGGAAAGATGCTGGAGAACATAGTCAAGAAACATTTCCCCAAGTCAGATCCCTTGTTGAGAAGAACAGGTTTCAAACATATGTTACATACACTTTTAATTACGGGCTTAGTTTGTCTGCAATTTCAAATACTTTAAAAACTTCTTTTTTCTTCTAGATTTTTCTCTGTTCAACTATTACTACATCAAACCAAATCTGCCTGCATTTTCAGATTTCTCCCCTAGTTGGGCTTTCTATTAAATTTGTCAGTGCTTTACAAAGCACATTGTTGTGTGCTATAACAATATATGCAAAAAATATACATAGTCAAATCTTTTTGCATGTGCAGTAGATATACACTATCTGTGGGCCTGCTTGTGGCTTCAGGGGGACAGGGGTGTTCTGGTGTCAGTGTGCAGTGCAAAGACATGGAGAATGCCTAATTACCCGCCAGTGTCAGCAGCTATGCTAATGCAACATGGTACTGGGCTCTGCTTTTGGAGCAGTTCCTTAGCTTGAGAGGCAGTTAATGAGTAAATTTTTCTTCATGCAGGAAGGGTATAAAAGAAAGTGTCTCAGGGATTATTTTATTTGCTGCTGAAACAAGGTTAAAGAACAGAACTCTGCAACGAATTGAATTTATCTTAGCTTCTTCTATTCTAGCTTCAACGTATTCTATTTTTTCATGACTGAATCTGCATGGGAAAGGTGGTATGCAAAGACGTTTTCATACAGTGACAGTGTCAGTATGGAATATTTTAGGACTTTGTTTTTATTTCTGTGGCAAAATATGTTTTATATTTTGTGATGCTTATATTCAGGAGTTCTGAAGGTCTGTATTCCCCATTGACTTTGTTACTGATCTACCTTTGACAAGAGTTGAGCCTAGAAAATAGCAGATTATGAATTTTATGAGTGCTTTTCTCAGAAATAGCACTTAGGATTTGCGTTTTTCTTCTAGTGTGACATTAATGCTGTTTGTGGCTCAGCATGGCTGTCAAGAGAGTTTGAAAATCAGAGGATATGAGTCATCATAAAAACAGTGGTAATGTTATTTTCCACGAATACTGGTCCATGATGCGGCTCTGGATCTGATCTTGCTTTATTACTGAGACCAGAAATTTGACAGACTGAGAAAGAATGTCCCCAATATTCCTTAAGCTTTCTTTCATACCATAAGCCATCTAACTGTTTAATTCTATTTAATTATTTTGGTCTAATATAGTAATGAGAATAGTGGTGCAAAAATCTGAAAAAACCTCTCTTAGCACAGGAGAGCAGGAGTGCTGGATATTACTGTAATCCAGAGAGGATGAATGTGGCCAGAAAAAAACATTCCTGTTCATTTCAGATTGCCGAAGAGAGAATTGTTAGGCCTACTAATTAATCGTCAAGTTTAATGAAGCATCTTGAGCCTCAGATTGGAAGATACACCCAGTGTGTGTGGTTGCAATGCTCTCTGTTTAGATTTGTTTTTTCTCTATGCTGAAAGCTCAAGTATGATTAACTTCATTGGATGAGTTAAGTTATTGGCTCTTTATGCAGTACTGAAATAATTTTGATGGTGAACAAAAAATATGATTTGTTATTGGTATTTGTTACATAATTCTCTGAACATTTGTGATGAAATGTTTGTGAAGGTCATAAAGAGAATGAAGCCTATGTTCTGAAATGACTAAAGGAGATGCTGTGGAGACTCTATTAATGAGGCGTCCCTTTCCTTTTGCAACTCAGATGACTTGAAGGCAATGTTTTCAGTCTGCAGAGAAGGTTGAGAGAGCTTTTGTTACTAAGTAAATGTCTCATTATCCACTTGACATATGCCATATGCTTTTACCTGAAAAAATTAGTTGAAACTCCCAGTGTAAGGAATCACATAATCTCAGACTTGGATGGCACCATTAAAGGTCATCTACTCCAGCTCCCCTGCAATTACCAGTGACATCCACAGCTCAGGGCCCTGTCCAGCCTGGCCTTGAAAGTCTCCAAGGACAGGACATCCTATGCACCTCTGGGCAACCTGTGCCAATGCCTCACCACTCTCACTGTGGAAAGGATATGTGGAAAAAGACTTTTTCCTTATAGCCGACCCAAATCTACCCTCTTTAAGTTTGAGGAAAAGGGATCTGTTTCAACGTGTGTGCTGTGCAGTTTGTGTGCTGTGCTGTAAAACTTCTGTGCAAATGCCACAACTGAGAGTAACAGAAAAGAGCTTGGGCTTTAGTGCACAACATCAGTGCCATAAATGCCCTCAGCACCACTGTGCATATCACCCACATTGGCTCCTTGCCCCATGCCAGGTCCCTGTGTGAGGCAGAGCTTCCAGTTCTGGTTTCTTTAGGATGTCTGTAGCTCACCTGGGCTTCCAGTACTCCTTGGTACCTTGGGACTGGGCTTATCTGGGCTCCAGCTCAGTGCTGCATCTCCAGATGCCCTCAGGAAGCTTTGATCTCTGTTCACTGATCAGGAATGTGTAATGTCTGAAGGAAACAGCTGAAAAAGAGTCACAAAGCTTTCTTAATATATATATATATATTTTCTTTTAGGCATCAGTAGTAATAGCAAAATTCCTCAATGCCCTATCCCTGTTCTCTGATGTACAAAAGAGTCTAACTAAGATTGTTCCTCTAGAGTGGTTTATCAATCAATAAATAAATTTTTATCCAGACCAGACATCTTGATGCTTGCAGTCAGCATCCTTCATCAGAAACAACAGGTCAAGCAGGAAGCTATCCTCAGTGAATGATGCCTTCTTCCCATCTCCTTCTGCCCTCTTGAGCTCTGCTTCTGTTTTTCTGCTTTGTATTTTAACAAGATATTTTTTCTTTCTGTGATATCTTTCACTCTTCCTCCTCAAGACAGAAATTTAGTTTCACTGCGTTGCACTTATTAGCTTTTCAGGAGCTTGACTTATTCATGAGACTGTTCAGCACCCTGTGCTTCTGCACAGACCTTTTTACTTTCAGATAATTGTGATTCATAGCTGAGTTTTGCAAGAGTTCTTAATCCAAAAAGATTTCTTGAAAAAAGCTTTTCATAAGACCCATATCTCTCTGCAGAGTGTTCCTTTGCTGATAACGTTGGATGTTTTGGTGACACTTGACTGAGCGTGGAATGAGAAACTTTCTAGCCAGCTCTTTGCTAGAGGATAAGCATTTTGCAAATGTTACAGCTGACAGCTGATGTCCTGGGTGGCTGTGAATTCTTTCTTGCGTACAGCCAAAGTCATAAATTCCTTAGTAACTGAAAGCTGGAAACTGTTTAATATATGAGTTACTATGTGTTAGTCTGGTTAGTTTTTTACTAGATGATGTTACATCAGCACAGACCTGGAGTGCTGGAGTAATAAACTCATAGATTCCTTTTCCTGTATGATGCTACTGACAACAGGTGAAAACATTTTATTTCAGTTTTAAATTTAATTTTAATTTAAAAATTTAATTTTGACCACAGCTTGGATTCTGCCACAGAGGAAAATCTTTCTGCTATCATTCCTTTCTTCAGCCACATTGCTACTGAGAATGAAAAGCCTGATTCTGATTTGTAGGAGGTTTTTAAAGGAAACCTCTGCTAGTGGGGAAAGGAAGCAGAATAAAATGTTTTCCCTAGTTTTTGATGCAGTGCTTGCTACTGTTTGAGGGAAGGAATGGAAAGTCAGGATGTTTCATTCTTCTAATTTCATGGGCTGCAGGCTTCCTAAGTGACAAAAACTGTTTTCTTGTAGCCCAAAGATAGACAAATCTCATGCAATCTGTCCGGGACTGAGGAGGACACTGCAGAGCAGATGGTACATTCAGGCTCCTGCTGGGGTTATCACTGCAGCAGTTGGCTTCAGAGCCAGCAGAGCTTGGGATCACAGCCTTGGTGCTTCAGAAACATTACCTTACATCACAGCATGACTGCAGCTAGGGTTTGCTTTAGCCCCAGCAGTGCTATACCTGAGGGCTCTCCTTGTCCCAGTGCCCACAGGCAGTGGCACTGCATGGATGGGGTACCTGGGAGCGTGCTCTCAGCTTTGTAAAGCCCCTTTGCAAACTGAGGCAGTTTTAACTTTGTAGCAACTCATGCACTGGGTATATTCTTCTTATGGTTTTAAAGGTAATTGCGTTGCATGCCTCTACAGAACTGTGCCAAGCGCCGTAACACCGTTTTCATCCCTTTATTTGTTGCTGTTGCTAAGGTCGTGTACCCCTTAGTGGAAGGTTGCTAACTTTGTGTTACAGCTGGTATCTTGTGCAGTGTAACTCAGGCAGCTGTTACATCGGGCTCACCCAGAGAAGTGTTTGTAAGTGCAGGTAATACATCTCGGTCACAGCACTTTAACTTGTAATTTTTTTCAGTGAATGCTTATTATTTTCTCTGATACTGATTTTTTCCCCTTCTTTAGAAAAAAAAAAAAAAAAAAGAAAAAAAGAAAATGTCTTTCCTCTGCCATCTGCCCTTCCCGACAATTTTCATTGAGGAATTTCCAAAGCTTTGTCTTTTTTGCATTACATACATTGCAACATTTTCCCAAGTAATAGAGATGCAGTGAGTTCAGGGTTATTCGAAAGAAGAGACCTCCTTTTTTTTTTTTTTTTTTTTTTTTTTTTCCTTTTAATCGTTCTACTATTTCACACTGTAATCTTCATAAAAGCAAACTCTCTGAATTCCTGTTATGGTTTCACTGTAATATGTTGAAATGGATAAGTCAGCAGCAGCATTTTTCTTTCTAGATTTGAGGTTCAGTAGTTTTCCAGACAAATAGAATACTCCTGAGTTAATGGAAAATTCATGCCAAGCTACTTCATCTTGGCTAACTTTGAGTCACCTCCAATGTTTCTGTTGGCTAGCAAAAAGAGCTGGTATTTTCTGTTTATCAGTTCCTTTGACTCTCTCTGCAAAGCACTAAATCTAATAGCCTGCAGGTGGAAGACTTCACATTTTAAAAGGAAAGGGCAGCTGATTACATGCCAGCAACCTTCCAATCACACTGCTGAAATGTTGTTTTAAAATCAATTTTGATATCTGATTTGCTTGAGTTGTGGGATGATTTTGAAATATATAACATCAAGAAGGCTGATATCTCTCTTTTACACTTTTAATGTGAGCACAAATGAACAAACGTGTTAGAATTGTCAAGGTAAAAAGTACCTGTGCAGTGAGAAAAAAAAAAAAAAACAAACCACAAAATGTGTGGTATGGTCTTACTGGGCTTTAGTTTCATCACGAAAACAGCCAGCTGCCTTTCAGAGAAGCATCTGAGAAGTCTCTGCTGCTTGTATTTCTGGCTGGCTTGCCCTAGAGACTAAACAAAACTGTTAACAGGAAAGACTTTATCCTGACTGAAATTGGGCTGTGTTTTTTTTTTTTTTGCTGTTTTATGACTATGCATCATACCAAAACAGAAAATCCAAGGAAAAGGTTTAGCTGAGCTCTTGCGGTTGTCAGCTTTCATCCTTTACCAGTGGCAGATTAGAAATATAATGTAGTGACACAGATACAATATCTCATTAAAACTGCATGCTGCAGCTGCTCTCTCACAGAAAATATATTTCCAGTGAAATTGTTGCATTTTTTAACCTGCTTCTCCTTTCAGAAAATCAAATCAATGTCTCCTTCACCATCTGCTCTTAAGGGAAGCAAATTGACAGAAGTTTTCAGGGAATTAGCTGGAGCTGCCTTTCTCTCTCCAGGTCTGATTTAAATTCTATATATTTTGTTTTGATTTTGTTAATTCTGTGGAGCAGAAAATTGAAGGTTCCCCCCCTCCCCCTCTTTCCCCCCCCCCCCACTTGCTCTAAAAACAGTATCCCTTCATGGTCCATACCACCTGCTGGAAATACTTTGCATCACGGTTTCTTGTTTTTCTTTTTTTTTATTTTAGAAGATTTATTCAGAAGGTTAGGGACTGTGTTGAATGATGGTAGAAGAGCATTGAGTAAGCTGTACAGAATTAAAATGGTAAGCTGGAGAACGTTGTTTTTTGAGGATATTCTAAGCTCTCAGCTTGGTCTATCTGAGCACCAAAGAAGACCATACAAGAGTTGATGACACTTGCGTAAGTGTAACGTAGCTGTGCTGGGAAAACAGATGGTGAGAGTACAGTGTGGGAGGACTCCTGGATATTATCCATAAAAAGCCCACAGTCTCAGGTATCACAACAGGCTAGGGAAAATGCAGTGTCATTTTACAATGATGCTGAGCCATGAGTCTTTGGGCTGCCAGGTAAGGGGCTAGATTTGCTCCTCGCTGCTGCCAAGGCTGCGGTGCAGTCAGAGTAGGGTGCATGTGCCAGACATGCAGCAAGTGTACAGACAGTCTGTGTCTGATTTCCAGGATGGAAGAAGGCACCCTTGTTCTGCAATTTAATCTGTGGCAGCTTGTTTAGTCTCCCTTCAATGGAGCTGAAAGGTGTGAGGCAGGTTAATGGAAATATTATGAAGTGGCTACCAAGAAAATATGAGAATTTTATAAATGCTACATCAACATCCCAATTCATTCTCTATATGTGAAATAACTTCATCTCTCCACATTTTTTTTTTTTTAACATTTTCTCTTTTTCATGCAAAACAAAACAAAAATGTTCATTTTAAAATATGCTTTAAAAGCAGCAAAGCATTTATTTTATTACGTGGTTAAATCACATCAGTGATTTGATTTGCTTTGGGATTTTTCCTCTAAAGAATTCTATGTCTACTTGTCTTCTGCAGCCTGGTAACTGAATTCGCTTCATACTGTTTGTAAAAGAGCAAGTTTGGATACATTAACTCAAATTAACAATGCTTTGGTTTAGAGCTCTGTGTAGATTATAAAAATCAAATTAGGAACTGGTTAAATACTGAGAGAATGGAACCCATGCTCATTATGTACTCACTCTGCTGTCAAAAATTGTCAAAAAACAAATGTCAAAAAGCAAAGACAGGTATTCATACATATGTTACATAGATAATATATCAGCTCTAGTTTTGGCAAAACTTTTTTTCTAGAACAGCATCACAGCATGTGTGGATAACACTGACAAACAAGTGCTGAAACAGAGTAGTACATAATTTGCCTTGGGATACATTTTCCATTGCTATGTTGAGATCCTTTGATATTGCTTTTTTGAACATTTCGATGTCTTGCCCGAGTGCATTTGTCACATAAACAGAGCAGTTTGTGCAGGTAGTAATGGAAAAACCAAGAAGCCTGGTAGCGATGGGACGGGCAAGTCTTTCCCGTGGAGGCAGTAGTACCTGCCTGAGGAAGTTCTATCTGCAGGTAGCACTTTTGTACAAGCAGCACATGAAAAACAAACTGCTTACAAAAAAAAAAAAAAAAAAAAAGTTTCCATAATTGGTATAAATAAATTTGCATGTGTTCACCAGCACGTCTGTGTTTACATAAAAACAAAATCTATTGTAGCCCAGAATGCAAATGCATAAGGGTCAAAGTTAAAAAAAATGTCAATTTCCAGAAATAACAAGGAAGAGCACATTTCCAGAGCTGTTTAGCAAAGCTAGGTCCACTTAGCAGAGGGAACTATTTTATAGTGTATTTATTGCTTTGTATCTTAGTAGAATTTCAGTGAGTCTCCAGTTGTATGACAGTCACCATTCTGGCTTCCACTTTAATAATGAAAAGCTTGATTTTTTCAAGGTGCTGGTTGTGGAGAATGACATTGGGCTTTTTCGTATATTTGAACTTTTAAGTACAATGCTGATTTATGAATGAAAGAACATTTATGGTCTCTGTTATAAACAATTCCATTAACAACTTCTCAGTTCAGGAGAACTTACAAGACTACCATCAGGTGAGAATGAAATACAAGTTAAAGGTGACTGTACTAGGTCAGCCATGGAGATTAGTGACTCCAGGACAAATGCAAAGGTCTCAGGTTGCCAGTATTCTGTTTATTTATTTATTATTTTGTTGTTGTTGTTGAGAAAGAAAAATGGGGGAAGGAGTGAAGGGGGTAACCAAGAGGCAAAGCCAATAAAAGACTATTGCTGCAGCTCAGATGCTTTGGATTGTCTGTTTATAACAAAAGGCATTGTGTTATTACTTGAAAATTTGTATAACAACCATCAATGTGGTTTTGAACATAGTCTTAGACATTTGTGGTACTCTGGGTGTTGCAACATTAGTTTTATTTTGTTATTAAAGTTGGCATAAACCTTGATATCTGAGCAGTGGGATAACAGGATAACATTCAAAACTCAGTATAAGTCCCTGTTCAGAAAATCTGGGATATTTTTGCCACTCATCAGAAGTGTTGATGTATCATAGAGATGACCCTGCTATTCCTCCTGTATGGTTTATCTCCATAGATCAGCAGCACAGCGTTTCTACAGATGTTATTAAATAAAGTTAGACCAAGAAACATTACCTTGTTGTCGAAGAGCTTTCCAAGATTGGATGTACCAGAATGGCACTGGTGATCTCTTGAGATATTTGTTTCTTAGGCACTTATATTTTGTTCTTCATTGGTCATTCTGCTTTTAGACATTTTATTTCATTTTACCAAAAGACTCCCTTTATGTTAGCCCCTTTTTGAATGTCACTACAGTGTATTTTTCATTGTACATATTTCTTCAGATAAAAGTTGTCTTCTCTGTATAACCAAGATGTTATAATCACAATATAATTGTGTATAATCAATAGATATCAAGATGTTATAATTGCAATATAATCAAGAGAGTAAGGCAAAGCAGACAACGATAACTAAAAGAGAATAAGTGGAAGAGCTTACCCTTGGGTTGAGCTCACCAGAAGACACCAAAAGAGGGGATCTCCAGAAGAGATCCTTCCCGTCTGGTAGTCAGCTCTTAAATAGGTCCAATTGCCTTCACCTGTGCTCCTCTGGCTGACTCAAGGCTCACCTCAGGTGATTAATCAGAGGTTCAGGCCGTGACTCAGCAGTTCCCATACACTTCTCATATTGCTAAAAACTGAATTCTTCATCACTGTCATCAGGGAAGCATTCTGAGGAATTTTCCAGATTTTGTAACAATAACAAGTGTTGTCAACCTAATTCATAAATTACGTGTTACATAATCAAATATTTTAACTTTAATTAGTGCCTTCCAAAAGCAAGGAGAGGAATTTAATCGGAGTACTGCACATATTTGTCTGACATCTAGCTGTGTATATAGTGACAACTGAGTGGTGACAGTGCTCGGAGACTACAGGGAATTCTATCTTGCAAACAGATTTTCC